>NC_143585.1:145156391-145463225 GCF_048544385.1 Mastigoproctus giganteus | reverse complement strand
CAATTGAAAGTGAACAAATATAGAAGAAAATTTCAGTAATAATGAATATATCCAAGGAGGCTCAATAAAGAAATTCAGTGATGGTTGAAGAATTGTACACATTTAGGTGATTAATAGAACATCTTAAAGTACCGTACAGCAGGCTCCCGTTATAACGCGGTTCGCTTTACGCTGATTCGCTATAATGCTGTTCTTATATTATAACCCGTATATGACTATAACGCTCTTTTACAGATTGCATTTTTGGCTATTTAACGAAATCGTTTCATTTGATGGAGTCGATAGCTTGAAAATGTATATAAAAATACGGTTAAAACGTTTCCCACGCCGACCTGAGAAATATTCCCACGCTCAGTGAAATTCTCTCGCGCGCTAATTTAATTGCAGTACAGTGACTTGTTATGTAGTTCGGAGATCAACATTTTAAAAAATGATCAAGTATATTGCTTGTAATATTTGCGTTATATGCATTTATCCGAAGTCTAGTGATCACTCAGTACCATATTAGACATCGTGCATAACGGACAGTTTACTTGAACATTGTATCATAATTAATGCAACCAACGCAGTTACATTTTCGAAGAGTTAATAAGGGCCGATAAGAATGAAAAAGCAACAACGTCTGAGCGCAGTACGAAGACTAAATGTAAGGAAAAAGACCTGAATTTGAAAATCAAATTAGACGTTTGGAAGCGAATCGGTTCCTGTCAAAGACAAGCGGATGTGTGCCAAAATTTAGGACTTGCAAGTTTAACTGTAAGAACAATTATAAAAAAAAATAAAGAATTAATTTTAGCAGCGGGAAAGATAGCTGTTCCACAGCAAGCAACTAGGGCTAGGCCGGCTATTAGGATTGAAATGGAAAGACTAACTAATTTTATTGAAGATAATATCCAATGCAGAATTCAAAAAACAGAGAGAGAGATTAGCCTATATGATGATCTGAAGAAAACTCAACTAAAAAAAAAAAAAAAAAAAATTGGAACCATTTAAAACTAGTAAGGACTGGTTGAATAGATTTAAAATCCAGGGAGAAGCCGCAAGTGCAGATCGAGGAGCCTAACCTTTCAAAAAAGAACTTGTTAAAATTATTGAAGAGGTATATTGTGTGTTATACTTCTCAACAAGTTTTTAACATAGATGAAGCAGGACTTTTGTGGAAACGAATGCCTAAAAGAAGTTTCGTATTGAAAGAAGAAAAAAACATGCCAGGTTTCAATGCGGCGAAGGATCGGTTGACTTTATTGTTGGGTGGTAATTAAACTGCGGGGGATTTAAAATTAATACCCCTTTTAGTTTATTTGGAAGAGGGCCAAAGTTCAACCCAGAATCGACACATTTTTCATAATTAAATTCATCAATTAAATTAAATCAATTTAGATCAATTAAATTCATGATTTTAAGTTTAATTTTGATACGTAAGTAGTTACCATATAATTATATACGTATGTAATGCAGAATATTTTATATGTACAAATATTTGAATATTAAATATTTTGACCGACATTTGCGCATCTTTTCACTACCGTTTATTATTGATTAGGAAATATCTTATCGCACCGACCGCAACTCACAAATACATATGTTACCTTATGGGAATGTGGCGCTCGCTTAGCGCGGATTCACTTAGCGCTCTGTTTTTCCGGAACGCATTATCAGCGTTAAGCGGGGGTCACCTGTATATGAATTAGACTAAATGGGGATGATAGCGTAAAGGCTTAATTGTCGATACTCACCTCAATTGATCTGCTCTGTTACATGATGTTAAGCTGGAATAGGATTAAAACTAATTTAGAATATAGATTAAAAATTAGAAATTCTTTTAAAAATAATAAATAAGGAAGAAAGTATTAAAAGATCTGTGGTTAAGATTTGCCCAGGGAAGAAGTGGTGCACCATCTTATTCCAGGTTGTCATATATGTGAAATATTAACATGAAAGCTAGATGAGGCCAATACTAATAACGAGAGACTTTTGTATAAGCGTCTTCGGTTGGCAATGATGGGTAAAAGAGAACTATGTATTTAAAGAGTCCTGATTTCCCTTGATGCATATCGAAACACATGGCAACGTCACGTGTCAGGTTCCAGACAGTTGAAAGATTTGTCGGAAGTTTTGTATTCAAAACATTAAAATTAGTGTTATGGTGACACCATTCTACAACATGTGCCTTGTATTGAAAAATTTTGTAACTGAATTTTAAATTAATAAGAGGAACATCTGAATCAATTTAAGGGTTATGGTTATGGAAGTAAGCGTGTTGAGTGAGTTCAGTGCTGGTGTGATCAGTTTTGAAAATATTAAAATGGTAATAAGCGCGTGTGTTGGGGGTTTTTATTGTACGATATTTTGCAGTCGTGTGTCCGATATAGCATGCATTGCATCCTCGTTGACACTTAATTAAATAAATGACATTATCGATGTCACATATAGGGTAACTGTGTGTTTCTTTGAAAGCATTGAACATAGACCCTAATTTATTATACGAAGAAAACATTAAGGTTATATCGGTGTTGGCAAATACTTTATGAAGTTGCCTTCGTAAGGGAGGACAATATGTGTTTATTATCCCAGTTGGTGTTTTGGTTGTATGGATTGTTAATTCTGTATTCGGCTATGGAAATTGTGTGATGTATTAGTCGTAAGAGATATTGTCTAGCAGTAAACTTCTTTATAAGATATTGAAGTTCTGTGACTAGTTCGTCATGCAAAGAAATGTATTTTATGACGTTATGAATCTGATTGTACAGGATGGATTTTTTTGTGTGGTGTGATCGGAAATGGAAGTATTTACCTGTGTTCATATCTTTTCTATAAATTTTTGCTCCTAATTTTTACCTGTTTTATATATTGTAAGGTTAAGGAAGTTGATTTTATTGTCTTTTTTTCTATTTTGAGGATGTATTTTAGTCTATCATGTATGGCATTGAACTTAATAAAGAGATTGTCAATGGACGGTTTGTGTCCAATTAACAATATGTCATCAGCATAACGCATGTGGAGCTTAATACCTGTGGGAAATGGTTTCGAACCATTTCTCACCGGTCTGGAACCTGACATACATGAGGTTCCCACGTGTTTCGAAATGCATTAAGGGAAATCAGGACTCTTTAAATACATAGTTCTCCTTTTTATCCATCATTGCCAACTGAAGACGTTTACACGACAGTCTTTTGTTACAACTATTGGCCTCATCTAGCTTTCGTGTTAATATTAGCATTAGCATTAGTAGAGGCATATGATGCAAGAAAGCAAGCTTATTCAGCATCAGCCAAAAAAAAAAAAAAAAAAACCCCACTCCCATCTCACCCCTCCGTTCGTTCAAAATACCTGTCCAGTTGAGCCTTAAATTTGTTTAGGCTATCAACTTCAGCAAGTGATGGAAGTCGGTTCCACCAACCAACCAACCACCCGCTGGCCAAAGGCAAATTTCCGCACATCTATCCGACATCCGTTATTCCTCAATTTGAATTTATGCCCTCTGAGGTGATTATTCTGAGCAAGATGAAGAATCCCATTGGCATTCAGCATGCTCAAACCATTCAAAGCCTTATACACCTCTATCAGATCACCTCGCCGGTGCCTAATCTCCAGACTCTGTAATTTGCAAAACTTAAGCCTTTCTTCGTAAGAGCAACCCTTTGTTCCATTCACTAATCTTGTTGCCCTTCTCTGTACCCGTTCCAGCAGCTCTACATCCTTCTTGAAATGAGGCCTCCAGACCTGTATACAGTACTCAAGATGTGGCCTAACCATTGCCTTATACAAGGGAATAATCACCTCCTTATCCCTGTTAGAAAAATTCCTGTATATCATTGACAGGACACCATGAGCTACTCTTGCAGCTCGTCTGCACTGCTCAGAGAACTTCATATCTGCCTGCACAATTACCCCCAGGTCCTTTTCATTCTCCACCACTGTCAGTGTAGTACCGCAGAGTTGATACGTTGCTCTGGGGTTACTGTTTCCCATATGTAGTACTTTACATTTGTCAATGTTAAACTTCATTTGCCACCTCTCAGCCCACCTGTTCAACCTTTCCAGATCCTGTTGCAGCAGCATAGCGTCAGTAGTGTCCTTAACAACCCTGCCAACCTTTGTATCATCTGCAAACTTGGACATTAAACTTGATATCCCATCATCAATATCATTCATAAACACCGAAAACAACAACGGACCCAACACTGAACCCTGAGGAACTCCACTAATAACATTAGTCCACGTTGAGCAGTGTCCATTGATTACCACTCTCTGTCTTCTGCCACTCAACCATCCCCTTATCCATAGCAGCAATTTGCCTCCAGTGCCACACTGCTCCAATTTGTGCAGCAGTCTTCCATGTGCAACAGTATCAAAAGCCTTTCTAAGATCCAAATATATAATATCAAAGTTATTCCCTGCATCCAGTTCTTTTGTGACTACATCATAGTATCCAATCAAATTGGTCAGGCAAGACATGCACTTAACAGAACCATGCTGCGTCTGAGCTATAACTGAATTCTTGTCTAGATGATCCTGCAGTGCTTCTTTAACCAGTGCCTCCATTAATTTACCTGGAACAGAAGTTAAACTAACAGGTCTATAATTACTTGTGTCAGCCTTTGATCCTCCTTTGTGAATTGGGATTACATTTGCACATCTCCAGTCTATGGGTACCTCCCCTGAGTCCAAAGAAGCTCTCATAATTATGGCTAGGGGTTTGCTTACTTCCTTTGCTGCCTCCTTTAATATAACTGGATAGATCCCATCCACCCCAGGTGCCTTTTTTATGTTTATCCTCAACAATCTCTCCTCCACTTTCCTCTCAGTTATTACAAAATCATCCAGCTCACTGCCAATGTTTACTTTACCTACATCATTCTCCTTCCTGAATAACTCTTCATGCGTGAATGTATATGCAAAATACTCGTTTAGATTGTTAGCCACCTGAGCAGGATCCTCAACTGTTGAACCATCAATATCCAGTGGACCAATCTGATTCATCCCTTTCCTTCTCGAGTTCAAGTATGTAAAGAACTCCTTTCTGTTTTTCTTTGCATCCTTTGCCAAGGATTTTTCGTAGTCTGCCTTTGCCTGCCTAATCTCCTTTGTGACTTGGTTACAGACCAACTTATATTTATCATAGGCTTCCATGTCACCCATTAATTTGTATGTATCCCATGCATTTTTCTTCTCTGCCACATGTCTCATTAGTCCATCTGACAACCATTTAGGCCTAAACCTTGAACAATATTTCTTAGTTGGTATGTAAAGCCTGGTAGCCTCCAAGATTAGTTCCTTGAATGCTTCCCATTTTGAGTTTGCTGTTGGTAACATCATCAGTTGGTCCCACTGTATAGAATTTAAATACAGTAAACCCCCGCTATTCGCGGTATCTGTATTCGCGGTTTCGCGTATTCGCGATTGCCGATTTAATATAAAATGAAACCTAAAAAATGTGAATTTTAAAGCGCCATGAATATTTTCCGCCATAAAAAAACATGGGCGTGGCTAAAATTATCTTCCCGGTCAAAACAGCGCTCAGTGGGTGGGGGGAGAGGGGTGACAAAATCGCGAGCGTGAAAGTTTCTCGCTAATCCTTGTTCAATATGTGTTATGCGCTTGTTATGGAAGGTTTCGTCGTTTGCTTTTAATTTATATGCTTATAAATTGAATAAATTTATCAATTTATAAATTGATATGCTTACAAAAGTGATAAATCTACCGTTTTGCGGTGAAAAACAGACTTTTTCGAGTGTCTTAACGGAAGAAAGTGACTTTGTTGTAGACAAGTTCTTTCTAACCCCTACAAAAATATCACTACGAATAACAAGAGAAATGTGAAAATATCAAAGAAGGTGATGACATTAGCGAATAAAATTGAGTTATTAGATAAAATTTCTAATTCCTCAGTGGCAAAACATTATAAAATCAATGAGTCAACGGTACGATCAATCAAGAAATCGGAAGAAAAATCCGCCGTAGTGTCCGTGAAAACGCGCTAATTGCTTCAAAAATTTGCTCTGTAACTCGTGATGTTAAATTAGAAAAAATGGAAAAAGCTTTAAATCTGTGGATAGAAGACCGAACTCAAAATAAAATTCCGTTAAATTCACTCATCATTCGTGAAAACGCAAAACTCCTTAGCAACGCTTTAGCGAAACTGGTGATAGCACTGGCGGGATAGGTTTTTTAGCTAGCAAAGACGCTGGTTTGAAAGATTTGTTTGAAATTTCTAATAAATATTACATTTAATATTAAATTGTTTCTTATTTTCATTTCGATGCCATATGCTTGCATTTCACTATGTACTGTCTATGTATATAGTCATATTATGAAGGTACATATAATACATACATAGACAAAATTTTAGACTAGTTTTTCTTATATATTTCATACTTTGGAACGGAACCCCTTTATTACTATGGGAGCCATAACTCAGTATTCGCGTTTTCGGTATTCGCGGCATTTCTCATGAACGTAACCCCCGCGAATAGCGAGGGTTACCTGTACTGTCTCAGACCATCATAGTCGCCTTTACGAAAACAAAAACCCTTCCCTTTACCTCTGATGGTAGTTACCTCCTTGAGTAAATCCCACTTCAACACACTGTGATCACTGCCACCTAGTGGTTCATTTATCTGCAGATTCTTAATGCATGAAGAATCACTACTGATAATCAGATCAAGAGTATTACTCCCTCTTGTTGCCTCACGAACATGCTGATGTAGAAAACAATCATCCAATAAATCCACAAAAGCCTTGCTAGTGTGTGAGTGACCAGCCCCCAAATTCCAGTCAATATCTGGGAAATTAAAATCCCCCATTATAAAACTCTCTGATTTACTGGCCCACTCTATTTCCCTGTACAATATCTTATTATACTCATCACAGTCGTTAGGCCTATAGCACACTCCTACTCTCAATTTTGATTTCCCTATGCTTATGTCACACCAAACTGACTCGACACTGCCCTGTCCATCGATGTCGACTGGCTTCACTTCCTTGGACCTTATGTGTTTCTTAATTAATAGCATAACCCCTCCTCCCCTCTCTATCCTTTCTATACACATTGTATTCCCCAAATTCCAGTTCTGCATTACTTATATCTGTGTGACACTAAGTCTCTGATATCCCAACAATATCTGCCTTTGATGTTTTGAGCAATACCTCAAATTCATCAAATTTATTTACCAAACTCCTAGCATTGGTGTACACGCAGGTATACATGCACCTGTTTCTATTCTTAGCTACCCTAACACAACCCATGTGTTTACTTGTACCGCAGTGACTCCCAGCAGTCTCTGAAATATCCTGCATCTTGTTTTTCAGGCTTCTGCTCATTTCAATAGAAGCAGTGCAAGAATCACTTCCACCTCTGCCAGTGGCTACTGTTAATCTATTAGTCCTTGTATCCCCCCCAACTAGCAGTTTTCTGACCCACCTAACACTGCCTCGATAGCATCAGCAAACATTCTTGCACCCTTTCTATTTAAGTGTATCCCATCCCTGTAGAAGCAGTCTCTCCTGTTAAGAAGTACAGACCAGGCTGAAAAAAATTCTACCCCTTGAGCCTTGCACAATCCCTCCAGGGCCGAATTGATCGACAAGGCTCTCATCATATACTCCCTCCTATCGTGTCTGGGCAGAATTGCAGACACTTTCAAATTCAACCCTAATTCACGGCTTTTTTTCAACATTGACCTGTACTTGCTAATTAATTCCGCCGGTCTCCTACTCTTAATATCATTAGTGCCAACGTGTACAACTATATCACCTTTTGTGCACTTAAAAGATGATATCCGCTCTACAACGTCATCAACCTTTGCCCCTGGCAGACATACCCTTGTCCTATTCCACCTATCCTTTTTACAAAGCATGTTCCCCGTTTCCCTGACAATAGAGTCACCAACAACTACTAGTTCCTGTGGGACCAGCGCATTCTGCCTAGGGGGCTGCCTCTGTGTTGCCTGATGACCAAGTGCAAGCTCTGGCGTTGATGTGGGCAGCTGAGAGCCTGATGGGCCCCCTCAATTTATTTCCTTTGAGGGCATCCACCCTGTCCTTCAAGCTCTCATAAAGGCCCATAACAACGCTGAGTTGTCGCCTGATTTCCTTGCACTCCTTATATCGTGCACACACAAAGACATCCCCCTTGGCAGTATCATTTCCTGTACCCGACTGCTCCGCAAACGTGAAGCAAACAGTGCATTTTAAAAGACTGTGATTCAGAGGGCAACTGCCCCCCTCAGTTCTCCCCTGAACCACAACACTCCCATTAGTTTGAGCCTTTTGCTTTGCTGCTCTGGTCAGAGTCATGATTCCGATTTAATTCAATAAAATTTCAAAACAAAAATTAAATCCTTAAGTTATATCCCAAAACAGTTATGTTATATATATATATATTTTTTTTTTTTTTTCGGTATCTAGTGTTTTCTACGAGTTCCCTTTATACAACTTCCGTATCACGTGTACCACTATAGTTATGTATTAATTATTTGTTACGATTAAGTCGTTATATATATATAGAGTTAAAAATACAATTTAATTGACAATAAAGTTTATCAAGATTAATAGATTTACTGATTAATTGACAATATTATATTATGCACTATACTACACTAAGCTTATGCTATCGTGTAAAAATGGCGGGAATTCTCGAACGGTACTTCTACGGACTCATAAGTATTGATTAGCTTCCAAATCTCGCTATCTCAATTTAGAATAAACTAAGGATCCTGACTAGGTCTATAATCTACTTATAGAAGATAATTTGATATAACAATTGGTTAATAAATCGACTAAATTTGGTTAAAAAAAAAGACCTCTCGTTCAATTTGTGACACGTGGATTTTATACCGTTACCGATACTAAGTAATATCTACAAAATCTCTGTCTAAGTTAAACTTTAAACTAAGTATCGTAACATATATGTCACATATATGACAACCTTGTATAGGATGGTGCACTTTTTCTTCCCTGCGCAAATCTTAACCACAGATCTTTTAATACTTTCTTCCTTATTTATTATTTTTAAAAGAATTTCTAATTTTTAATCTATATTCTAAATTAGTTTTAATCCTGTTCCACCTTAACATCATGTAACAAAGCAGATCAATTGAGGTGGGTACTGACAATTAGGCCTTCATGTATGCTATCATCCCCTAACAGAAGATATATCGTGAATGATGTTACTGTTCTGAACAAGGTAAACGTTGGAAGTGATCACAGACTGGTAAGGTGCACACTTGATATATTTTTTTTTTTATGTAAACCCCAAACACGAGAGGTATTAGAACCTGTAGTACTTAGTACCGTGCTTGGGTTGGAGGTTGAGAAGACGAAAGAAAATATTTGTTGACATTGGACTTGAACTTCTGTAGACCGTAATTTTCAGGAAATACGTATGAAGGAAGGTTGTTCCAGAAAATGGCAGTTGAATGAATAAACAAGGAAGATGAAAAGTTGGTTCTGTGAGTTTGAAGTTGGACAGTAAATGGATGTTGGCTTGTGGAGGCACGAGTTCGGACTGTTTTGAAAGAGAGAGCAGGAATTATAGAAGCCAATTCAGAACAGTGCCCATGGAAGTATCTGTAGAAGAGGCATGCAGCAGAAACAGTAAGTCTATGAGACAGCGAGTGGAGAGACTCTGTTAGAGATGAATCATTAATTAACCTAACTACCCTCTTCTGAATGGGGTGCCTCCGTAGCCAGGTGGGAAGGAGCAGCAGTGCGTAGCACACGTTTCTTGATTAGACCGGGGTTCGAGCCAGTCACCACCAAATACGGAGGATGCGGAAAGGTCAAGGAATGACCACCGCATATCCCGGAGCAATATGGCCTTACTTGCTAATGCTCCTAAAAACCAACCAAACAAACAACAACAACAATCTTCTGAATGGAATCAAGCAGCCTGAGAGAGGTTTTGGGGGCACCACCCCAAATGTGGGAACAATATTCCATTGCAGGGCAGATTTGCGATTTATACAGAGTGAGCAGCTGTTTGGAAGAAAAATAACGCCGAGAGCAAAAGAGAAAACCAAGTTTTTTAGATGCAGAGGAAGCAATATTTATAATGTGCTTGTGCCAAGAGAGATTAGAAGTCAGAGTAATCCCCAAATAGAGATATATCATTTTGCCTAGAAATCGGAGTGTCACAAAAGGAAAGCATAGGAGCAGAAGAATCCTTTTTGCGAGATATAAGACAAGGCTGGGTTTTAGAAGGATTGAAATCAACTAAATTGTCTTTGCCCCACTGGAGAATTACCTGAAGATCGGCATTTAAAGAATTGGTACCAAATTTTCGAGAAGTTGAAGCTGATTGAGCAGGACAAGGTTTCTCAAAATGGAAAGTGGAATCCAATGTGCTATCATCAGCAAAACTATGGATAGGATTTCCAGTCAATGGAAGAAGGTCATTAATATAAAAGAGGAAAAGAGTGGGGGAAAGAACTAAACCTTGGGGGGACATCGGCATTAGTGTAGAAGTTAGAAGACAGAGCCATCTACCATCATCCTCAGTGAGCGATCAGAGAGAAAACTGGATAACCAATTACTAAAACCAGTTGGCAAACCATAAGATGGAAGCCTGTTTAGAAGACCTTTATGCCAAACACGATCGAAAGCCTTTGAGATGTCAAGACCAACTACTTGTGTTTCACTGAACCTTTCCATTGAATTAGTCCATAAATGGGTAACAAAAGCCAGAATATCACCAGTGGATTGACACTGACTTAATCCATACTGGCGATCGTTGATCAGATGGAAGGTTTCTAGGTAGTTTAAGAGTTGGCGGTTAATTGATTTCTCCATTACTTTAGGAAGAGTAGAAGTAATTGCAGTGGGACTATGATTGGATGGGAGAGATTTGTCACCCTTTTTAGGAACTGGCTGGATATGAGCAAATTTCCAAGCAGAAGGAAAAACACCTTTGGAATAAGAAAGTGAAAAAAGGCGGCAAAGAAGAGGAGTAAGTTCAGGAGCGCAGGTTTTGAGAACAAGTGGAGAAATACCATCGGAACCTGGAGCTTTCTTAGCATCAAGATTCGTCAAAATCCTTCTGACTTCCTTTTGACGGAAGACCACAGGAGGCATTGAATGGAGTGTGTTGGGAATGGTGGGAGGTGTTTTACCAAGATCATTAATACATGAGTTGGAAGAAAAATGGGATGCTAGCAGGTCAGCTTTATCCTTGGCTGAAGTGACAACAGAACCATCTGGTTTGGACAGAGGTGGGAGCTGAGATGGGCAAAAGTTGCGGCCAATAGCTTTGGCAAGAGACCAGAATGCTCGGCTACCATTAGGTCAAGAAGCAAGTTTTCTACTCTTAAACTCTAGTTTGGACTAATTAATAACTGCTTTACAATTGTTGCGAGCTTTGGTGTAGGTAGAAAATGAAACCAAAGAATTAGAAACAAGCGAATTACGATATGCAACATTCTTCTCTTGAACAGCCTTAGCACATTTATTGGAAAACCAAGGTTTAGATAAAGGACGAGATTTTAAAGTGGAGTGTGGGATAAAGGATTGCATTCCTGCAAGAATAATTTCACTGACACGATCTGAGCAGACATTGACATCAGAAGTTTTGAAACAGTAATCCGACCAAGGAAAAGATGAAAAGAAGTCTCGCAGGTCATCCAATTTTGCATTCCTGTAATGCCAAACAATGCGTCCTTGGAGGTTGGGAATAGCCATGAGATGAAGGTTCCATTGGAGAAGAGACAATCACCAAGTTGTGATCTGAAATGCCTAAAGGACCTCTCACTTCGACTGTGTACTTAGAATGGTTGTTTGTGAGAAAAAGATCAAGCGTATTGGCTGTATTATTAGAATTGTCGGGTATTCTTGTAGGTAAATGAACAATCTGTGCAAGGTCATTAGTAATTGCAAAAGCCTAAGCATCTCGACCAGCTGGGTCGGTGTGACTAGAAAACGGAAGCCAGCTGGAGTTGTGAACATTAAAATCACCAAGGAAAATTACCTCACTGTTAGGAAATTTGGACTGGAGAAAGTCAATCTGCAAAGAGAGGAAGTCAAAGAGCTCAAAGTGATTAGTGGAGTTTTGAGAACAGTAGAGACAACAGATGAATTTGACACAATGAGGTAGAGAGATTTTAAGCCAGAAAAGATCAAAGAGAGTAGATTCCAAATTGCCAAGTCTCTCACAGGGAATATCAGAACGGACATATGCACAAGTACCACCTTTGAGGCGAAAGCAATCATACAGCGAATAATTTGGGCATCTGAGATGAGCAGTAGTTGAATCAACCGATAACTGAGATTCTGTCAGAAAAAGTACATGGAGTTTGGCAGACTGCAAGTGGAAATGGACGTCTTTGAGATTAGAATTGAGACCACGTATATTTGTGAAATGAATTAGAAAGTGCTTGGGAGGTTTAGATCTTTTTGCAGATAAGCTTGCTCTATTAGTTTGACAATTCATGGTGTATTCAAGAGTAAGAAAAAGTGGGTGGGACATGCTGTATGAAGTAATGAAATTTTTGGATATGGCATACACATGGTAAGAATATACCCAGATCCTTGACATAACGTGGCCTCGACAATGCTCTCCGCATACACACTACTCAGACTCCCTCCGGTCACCAGAGTAGAGGTAGCAAGATTATACACTAGCTGATCCTGAAGCCTCCTAGAAAGTTACCAATAGGTTCGGTCCAGTGTACTAACTAGCGGCTGGCCTGCGAACACCGTTTTAGAGCTGTACCCTTGAAATGTAAGAAATATTGGATCTCACCACAATGTTCATCATAACCTCAAAAGTCATCAATCATACTGCATGATGGAAGAGATAGGGAAGGGTTGCCCGGAACTTAGCTCTAGAGACTAAAAATGGGTTCTACCACTTCAAGCCTCCAATAAGCAAAGTGGTGGTATTGCGCCGGTTGATCAGTGTCATCTACCACCTAGTATTGCCTGGGAACATTCAGGGGTGGCATTCCTCCATGTGGTGTGGGTGCCATACCTCGACCCCTGCTTACATTGGTTCACACCTGGGTGGTCACCCACCATGTACTTGTGCATGGGGGTTATACCCAGGATTACTAACAGTCCCAGCATCGTGAAGGTGGAAGCAGAGGATTAGGCTGTCACAGACTGTCCTGTCTTCGCCAAAATTGGGTCCACTTGACTTGTGTGTTACCCGAATATCAGTTCCATCAGCGTTTTAGACTCCCAGGTAGCAAGTACAGCTTGTCTGGCATATCTGAGAGAATGTCTGTGACAACCTAAAGGACCAAAGGATATAGATGTAAGAAAAGAAAGGAAAAAACTGACTTGAGTAAATAATACGAAGGTCTTTGAGATAACAGAAGAGGAGAAAAAGCAGTATGTACTGGAACTTAAGAACAAGTTTGAGCTTCTGCATACTGCTCAGGACAAATATACCGACGAGGAATATTACAACTTTCTGAAAGTGATAAAGCCCAAAAAACCTATAGGGAAAAAGAAATCCAAAGAAGAAAAAATTTGTCAAGAAACACTTGTCGTGATGAACTGAAGACGACAAATGAAGAGCAAGACAAACACTGACAAGGAGAAAATTGAGTATACTGAGTTATGCAAAGCCATTAGAAAGAGGCTCAGAGAGGACATAAGAAGATTTAATCCAAGAAAAGTAGAACAAGCATTAACGGAAAACAAAGGACTTAAATCAGCAGCCATGAGCAGTAATACAGAAAGAGAAATGATACTGAAACTGAAGAATACCAATGGTGTACTTAAAAATAACACGGAAGACTGCTGTGGGGAATGATACCAGCAGTGGGGAAGACAGATCGCAAATTAATAACACATACGACATACCCGATATACTTCCTGATGAGGTAGAACATGCATTGAAGAAAATGAAGAATCAGAAAGCTCCGGGTGAAGATGAAGTTACTGTAGTGTTGTAAAAATTGGGAGGAAGAGACGTAACACAAAACCTGGCAAGGTTATTCACAAAGTGCATTAGAAAAGGTGTGATGCCCAAGGTGTGGATTAATGCAATCAAATGTTTTGCTGCATAAGAAAGGAGATAAATCAGAAATTGGAAATTATAGACCAATTAGCTTGTGTTCCCACATTTACAAGTTGTTCACAAGGGTCATTACTAACAGATTAGAAAGAATACATGATGAGAATCAGCCAAAAGAGCAGGCTGGCTTTAGAACAGGATTTTCAACTGTGGATCACCTTCACGTAATATCACAGCTATTGGAGAAAGCAAGTGAATATAAAACACCATTATGCCTGGCATTTGTGGATTATGAAAAGCCATTTGATTCCATACAGCATAAGGCAGTGTTTCGGACACTGGAAAGACAAGGCATAGATACATCATATATTATGATTTTGAAGAAAATATATGAGAATGCTACCTCCTTTATTAGACTAGACAAAGACAGCAGTAAATTTAAAATTGAGAAAGGAGTTTGACAAGGAGACACAATATCTCCGATGTTGTTTACAGCTGCCCTTGAGGAAGCTTTCAGATGATTAGACTGATCGCAGAAAGGAGTCAATGTGAATGATGAGTATTTAAATCATTTACGATTTGCAGATGACATTGTGGTTATAAGCCACGATCCTAAAGAATTAGAGGAAAACCTTAATCAGTTATGCACAGTTAGTAAGGATTTTGGATAAAGATTAAAATGGCTAAAACAAAAGTAATGATGAACAAGTATGCCAAAGAAAGGGATATAATGATTGAAGGAGCAGTAATCGAAAAGGTGGAGTCATATACTTATCTGACAAAAGTCATTGGGTGGAAGTCAAGAGAAGAATAAATTTTGGATGGATAGCATTCAGGAAATACAGGGTGATTCACTACCAGTGCGACAAACTTACAGGATGTGTAGGGGGCACAAAGACGAATCGGAATCACATAGCATTGTAAGGTCCGAAATGCCTTTGTCATGCGGTAGAGGACGTTAAACGGGAGGTCACATGAACAGCGATCCCGCTGGAAGTCAGCATTTGCGAACCGTTTCTGTTGAAGAAACCAAGTAGCAAAAGTCCTCCGGAGTGGATAAACCGGAGGACTCCAATGATTGGACTTGTGGCAGATGGTATGAACTCATTTGGTTTGTTGACAGTATCCTCCATACAGTGGATTGGGAAATACCCAATCTTAGGCCTATCGCTCGAGTGCTCATACTCGGATTACCTTCTGCTAGACGTAAGACATTCTCCTCATTGTCTGGCATCCTCGTCATTCGCTCTCGATTCATGGTACCTCTCGTGAAACAACCAGTCTCACGTAACCTTCTGTGCACACAGGCGAAAATCGTATGATGAGGAGCATGCCTGTGCGGGAAATGTTCCTGGGACAAGCGCAGAGCGGTGCACCCGTTACAGTCCGGAGCTCCATACGTGAGGTGCATGTCGGCCAGTTCAACATTTGAATACTCGTTGCTGACCAGGCTAGCCAGGTGGCCTGCCTAGTAACCCAAAGGTCGCACGTTCGAATCCTGCCTCGGGCTTGGATCAGAGTACTACAAAAACCTTGGGGGGGTACACTATGGCCACAGAAGCCGATGCGCCAACAATTACCAAAAAAAAATACTCGTCCATCGTACTGCCTCGGGAACCGGTTCGCAAATGCTGACTTCCAGCGGGATCGCTGTTCACATGACCTCCCGTTCAATGTCCTCTACCGCATGACGAAGGCATTTCGGACCCTGCAATGCTGTGATGTGATTCCGATTCGTCTTTGTGCCCCCTACACCTCCTGCAAGTTTGTCACACTGGTAGTGAATCACCCTGTATAGTCACATACTGAAGAGCAATATCCCAATTTGTCTGAAAAGTAAAATAATGAACCAATGTATACTCCCCACCATAACTTATGGAAGTGAAACTTGGGCACTCACCAAAAGAATGGAACAGAAGCTAGGAACGACACAGTGAAGAATGGAATAAATTATATTGGGAATCAGACTGTTAGATAAGAAGAGAAACACATGGATTAGGCAGCAAACTCAAGTAAAGGACATTCGTATCAAAACTAAAGAACTAAAATGGTCTTGGGCAGGACATATAGCTCGAAGACACGATGACAGATGGACTAAGAAAATAACAGAGTGGTACCCAAGAGGAGCTAGAAGAAAACGTGGAAGACAACAACAGAGATGGATAGATGAAATTCATGAGTTTGTGGATAGTAAATGGATGGCCATTGCACAAAACAGAAGGAACTGGAAAGTTGCTGTAGAGGCCTTCGTCCTGCAGTGGATTGAAAATGGCTGATGATGATATCACCCCATTTAGTCTAATTGATATACAGTACTTTAAGACATTCTATTAATCACCTAAGTATTACTATTTAAGATATTTTAATGCTACTTGTTCCACCTCATTTGCCAGTTTATCCTTTCCAACCTGTTCCCTAATGGATTCAAACACGCGTAACATGAAATTACACTATACCAAGATACTTAGAAAAAATTTCACAAGCAAGCTTCACATTTCATTTTTAAAGAAATGTCTCATGCATGATATCATTCCTAAATTTGCTTGCGTTTACGCCAAGAATACTTGTAAAAAATGCTCACACATCAGACATCAATCGACATCATTCGCCAAGAATTACATAAAATGTTCCTGGACAAATATCAAATTTAAGATGACAAATATGTCATCTTAAATTTAGACTTAAAAGGAACATGCCACCCCAGACTTGGTCTAAATTTATTGATCTTAATAATTCATGCATTAATGCAACACTTGACATCATGACAGAAAGACATTCAAAAAAATGGAACACACTTACACAAAAAATACACACCCCTAAACAATCATCCATCATCAATATTTCATAAAAACCAATTCCCCCAGCTGAATTATCCAAAAAATGACCTACATTATCTCATGAAAGATTGCATCGTTGAGTTGCAAACAAAATTAGAAAACCATCCAGACAAATGGTGAATGATACATGAGACCAACGACATTATCAATTCTCGACTAGTTCCACAACCTAACATGAATGAGCAGCAATTATCAAATATACATAAATTACGGAAAAACTCCAATATTATTATACAGAAAGCTGATAAAGGTGACACTATTACCATTTTAGACAAAACGCATACATTAACATAATGCGACTCATTCTTTCTGACATGGGCACTTACAAAATTGACACCTCATATAACATTTCTAGATCAAAAGACAAACTGGTCCTTATTTTGAGGAGGAAATTAACCTCTTCACGCTACAATTAATTGGCTTCCACAGCAGTTTCCTTCCACATGTTTGGTATTATTAAATTACATAAACTCAACGACCCCTTTCGACCAATAATTTCCTTCAGCAAATCTGCCTTTGCCAATCTTTCCACTTTATTGGTAAAAATCATATCACCCCTCACAAGATTCTTAAAATTTAGAATTTGCAACACCAACCAGGCCTTCGAGCATATAAACACCACCACAATTTCTGTAGAACCTATATTAGCCTCCTCCGATATCGTTTCCCTATAAACCGATGTATGATTAGATTTTACATTACAATCTTTATGAGAAATCCTAACCAGCAGATGATACTTTAATTAAAAGTACTTCCCTGAGTATAAACAGCATTATGGAACTTACCTCGACCCTACTTGATGCCAGATATTTCCGGTTTCAGGACCAAATATTTGGTCTCCCTATGTGACTAGGAATTTCAGCCCCCTTACCCGAAATCTGTTTAGCCACTATCGAGAACCAAAAGCTCTATATGCGTTATGCTGATGACGCATTGTTAATCGGAGATAAACCTTCCATTGACAATCTCTTTATTGAGTTCAATACCATACACGATAGACAAAAATATATCCTCGAAATAGAAAAAGACAATAAAATCAACTTCCTTAACATTTCAATGTATAAAACACCCAAAATTAGGAACAAAAATTCATAGAAAAGATATGAACACAGGTAAATACCTCCATTTCCGATCACACCATCTACGTAGTATAAAAAAATCCGTCCTGTACAATCCGATTCATAATGCCATAAAATACAGTTCTTCGCGTGACGAATTAGTCAGAGAACTTCAATATCTTACAAAGAAGTTTACTGCTAGACAATATCTATCCCTTATGACTCAAGCGTTTAGGGCATAAGCCTCAAGCTATGAAGGAGTCTAGACTATGTATAAATATAGTGCAAATGCATCAGGAATACATAGCTATATCTGAATAAATCAGAATATTTGCAAAACGGCATCGTTTTAAGTTATATCTCATATTGTGAATACCTTCACAACGTGAAGGTATTCACGTTGTGAAGGTATTCTTCACATATCATGGCAACTCGTTGTGAAGGTATTCACAATATGAGATATAACTTAAAACGATGCCGTTTTGCAAATATTCTGATTTATTCAGATATAGCTATGTATTCCTGATGCATTTGCACTATATTTATACATAGTCTATCACTTATGACTAATTCATCACACAATTTCCTTTTCCAAATACAGAATTAGCAATCCACACAACCAAAACACCAACTGGGATAATAAACACATATCGTCCTCCCTTACCATAGTCGACTTGCTAAGCAACTTCGTAAAGTATTTGCCAACACCAATATAACCTTAACGTTTTCTTTATATAATAATTTAGGGTCTATGTTCAATGCTTACAAAGAAACACACAGTTACCCTACATGTGACATCAATAAAGTCGTTTATTTAATTAAGTGTCAACCAGGATGCAATGCATGCTATATCGGACAGACCACTGCAAAATACAGTATAATAAAAACCTCCAATACATGCACTTATTACCATTTTAATGTTTTCAAAACTGATCATGCCAGCACTGAACTCGCTCAACACATTCACTTCCATAACCGTAACCCCCAAATTGATTCAGGTGTTCCTATTATTAATTTAAAATCCAGTTACAAAATTTTTCAATACGAGGCATATGTTATAGAATGGTGTCGCCATAACACTAATTTTAACGTTTTGAATACAAAACTCCTGACAAATCTTTCACCGTTCTGGAATCCGACAGATTCCAGAACGGTGAAATCTGACACAAGTGAGCGGTGACACAATCTGACACGTGTTTCAAAATGCATCAAGGGAAATCAGGACTCTTTCAATACATAGTTCTCCTTTTACCCATCATTGCCAACTGAAGAAGTTTATACAAAAGCCTCTCATTACTACTATTGGCCTCATCTAGCTTTGATGTTAATATTTCACATATATGACAACCTGGAATAAAATGGTGCAATTCTTCTTCCTTGGGCAAATCTTAACCACAGATCTTTTAATATTTTCGTCCTTATTTATTATTTTTAAAAGAATTTCTAATTTTTAATCTGTATTCTAAATTAATTTTAATCCTATTCACCTTAATACCATGTAACAGAGCAGATCAATTGGGGTGAGTACCGACAATTAAGCCTTATCAAAGTACCCAAATAAATATTAAAAATCCAAGTTAGAATTGTTCAGAGTAATATGAAATCCTTACCTGAAATAGGATAAAAAGAATGTATAAGGAAGACTTACCACAGTAAGTGAAAATAATACTGAAGATTCGAGATAAAGCTATTCACGTAATTGGAAGTGGACAGGTGCAGAAGATAATTCCAAAAATGATGAATAAATCCAATGGTGACAGAGAGGTGAATTAATCCTCATGTGTTCCAGCATTGATAGGCTATATAAATGTTGGATAATAAAAGTTCATGAACACCATAAAATTCTTAGATGACAGTGCTAGCAAGAGAAAGAGCAGATTGGGATTCAAAAGTAAGAGTAGTAAAAACTATGCTGGAGATTTAAGATGATAAAGTGACAAGAGAAATATGGAAGAGTATTCAATGGAATTCAGTATGAAAGTATTTGAAAAATCCAAGAAATGTATAAGCTGTGAAAAAAACTGTGTATCTTCTTCTAACCTTTTCTTAAACTATATCTTCTTCTATCCTTTTCTTATTAGGTTTTGGCATTTTGTGTAAATTACTCTTCCATCTTCACACTTAACTGACTTATTAATTTAAACTTATATTATTATTATTTTTTTTGTTGATGTCGCAAAAAATGTTTTTAGCTTTTCAAAAAAATGTAACTTTAAAAAAGTTGATCTGTGAGGTGGAGAGTCCGTCTGTCTGTAACGAGCAGCAGTAACAAATTATGGAAGTTGCCACTACTCATTTGGAAATATATTTTTGAAAAAATATTCTAGACCGCTTTGAAATCGTATTTAAATTTATTTTTTTATTTGTTTCACATAAAAACAGTAAATCTCCATACATATTAGTGTTATAATGTTATATAAATATAAAACTTTTCCATCTCATAGATAGTACCAGAGTGATACTTTGTTATTACCATGGATTTTAATGATTCTAAACCTTTTACATGTTCTTTTATATGTGCACAATCCATCAAAATCTTATTCACCTTTGAGGATAATGGTCTCAAACATTAATATTTGAGACAATTATCCTGAATAGAGATGAGCGTTTTAAAGTCGTACAGCCCCGAGCCACTTCCGGTGATGATATATAGGAAACGGAGCATGCACAGGTACCATAGACGCCCTGTGTCTGCGGTAGGCTTAGTACTTTATAATGAATTGTTGATGCAGCACTACTTATGTTGAGAAAGGCAGCAGATGCTGCCGAAAGCTTCAGTTTTAGAGTATTACGGGTTTAACGCTTTTAATGTATAATATTTTTATTATTTTAATATATTCATGTGATTTGTTGTATTTTAAATTGTATTTTACAGTCGATTTTATGTATTTGATGTATTTATTTTATTTGTAATTTAATTTTATCTATGTTTAAAGTTATAATTGGTCCGAGTTGGCGGCATCAATTATGGATAACACGGACGTTTGTTCCAACTGTCAACCACCTGCTGGTTAAAGGTGAATTTCCGCACATATATTCTACAATTGTATTTCCTCAATTTGAGTTTATGCCCCCTCAGGTGAATAATCTGAGCAAGAGGAAGAATCCCATTGAGCTTGTTCAATACATTCAAGGCCTTATACACCTCAATTAGATCACCTCGCAGGTTCCTAGTCTCTAGAAGCTGTAATTTGCAAAACTTAAGCATTTCTTAAGAAGAAAGGCTTAAGTTTTGCAAATTACAGTGTCTGGAGACTAGGCACCAGCGAGGTGATCTGATAGAGGTGTATAAAGTCTTGAATGGTTTGAGCATGCTCATTGCTGATGGGATTCTTCCTCTCTCTCAGAATAATCACCTGAGAGGGCATAAATTCAAATTGAGGAAAGACAGATGTAGGATAGACTTGCGGAAATTTGCCTTTAGCCAGCGGGTGGTTGGTTGGTAGAACAGACTTCCATCCCTTGTCGTGGAAGTTGATAGCCTAAATAAGTTTAAGGCTCAGCTGGACAGGTATTTTGAACGAACAGAGGGGTGAAGTAGTGGTTTTTTTTTTTTTGGCTGATGCTGCATAAGCTTGCTTTCTTGCATCTAATGCTAATGCTTTCTTGGTAACCAACCCCTTGTTCTGCTCACCCAATCTTGTTGCCCTTCTCTGTACTCGTTCCAGCAGCTCTACATCATTCCTAAAATGAGGCCTCAACAGCTGTATACAGTACTCAAGGTGTGGCCTAACCATTGCCTTATACAAGGGGGACAATCACCCCCTTATCCCTGCTAGAAAAAATTCCTGTATATCATTGACAAGACACCATGAGCTGCAAAGGCTGCAAGAGTAGCCAAAAAAGCCACTCTTGCAGCCTTTTTGCACTGCTCAGAAAACTTCATATCTGACTGCACAATTACCCCCAGGTCCTTTTCATTCTCCACTACCCTGAGCGTAGTACCAAACATTTTATTATTATTATTATTATTAGCCATATGATGCAAGGAAGCGTGAGGCTTATGCTGCACCAAGCAAAAAAAAAAAAAAATTCTGAATTACCTAGAGAGAGAGAGAGAGAGAAGGGAATCACCAAGAAAGAGAAGAATGATGATATCCAGTGTTCAGGACCCTGGGTGTGCCAAGCCCATACTCACCAGATGTGAGGCCCTTGGGTTAAAATTATCACGATGGGCTCGTGATAATTTTACCCCCAAGATTGTCGTCCAGGATTTTTTTTTTTTTTTTTTTTGATAATTTACTCAGAGGTTACTGCTACCATATGCAGTACTTTACATTTGTCAATGTTAAACTTTAGTTATCCCCTCTCAGCCCATCTCCTCAACTTTTCGAGATCCTGATACAGTAGCATACTATCATTACTGTCTTTAACAACCTGGCCAAACATCATGTTGTTTGAAAGCTTAGACATTAACTCTGATATACCTTCATCAATACATTGATAAATGCCGAAAACAACGGGCCCAACACCAAACCCTGTGGGACTCCACTAATAACATTAGTGGAGGACTCCACATCTTTGTCTTCTCCCACTCGACCATCCTTTTATCCATTGTAGCAACTTGCCCTTAGTGCCATACTGGTCCAATTTGTAGAGTAGTCTTCCATGTGCTGCAATATGAAAATCTTTCCTAAAATGCAAATATGATATCAAAATTATGCTATGCATCTAGTTCCTTTGTGACCACATCATAGTATTCAATCATTTATCAGACGAGACTTCCTCTTAACAAACCCCATGAACTATAACTGCAGTCTTGTCTAGATGATCCTGCATCACTTTCTTAACCATTGACTACATTAGTTTCCCTGGAACAGAAGTTAGACTAACAGGTCTGTAATTACACGTGTCACCCTTTGATCCCTCTTTGTGAATTGGGGACACATTTGCACATCTCCAATCCATGGGGTTTAAGGAAGCTGTGTCCAAGGAAGCTTTAATAATTATGGCTAAAGGTTTGCTTGCTTCCTCTCCTGCCTAATTTAATATAATGGATTGATCCCATCCACTCCAGGTGCCTTCCTTATGTTTAACTTCAACAATTTCTCCTCCAGTTTGCTCTCAGTTATTACAAAATCACTTAGCTTCCTGTTAGAGTTTGATAAACATCTGGTTCTCTCCTTCTTGAATAACTCATGTGTAGATGCAAAATACTCATTTCGTTTGGCAGCTGTATGAGAATGATCATCTACAGTCAAACCATTGATATCAAGTAGACCAATAAGATTCATCCCCTTCCTTTTAGAGTTTATATAAGTAAAGAAGTCTTTGCATCCTTTGCCAAAGATTCCTCATAATCTGCCTTCAGCTGCCTAACCTCCTTTGTGATTTGATTACAAACTAGCTTATATCTGCTTCTGTGTCGTCTGATAATTTATATACATTCCATACATTTTTCTTCTCTGCAGTGAGCTGCATTAATTCATCTGATATCTATTTAGGCCTAAACTTTGAACAATGTCTTCATTTTTATGAAAAGCCTAGTACCCTCCAAGATTAAGTTGCTTCCCGTTTAGAATTCACTATTGGTAACATCATCAGTTGATCCCACTGTATAGAATTTAAAATCTCTCTGTAGTCATCTTTACGAAAGCGAAAACCCTTCCCCTTACCCCTGATGGTAGTTACATCTTTAAGTAAATCCCAAATCAGTAGACTGTGATCACTGCCACCTAGTGGTTCCTTTTTCTGCTGATTCTTAACACATGAAGAATCGCTGCTGATAATCAGATTGAGAGTATTACTTCCTCTGGTTGCCTCTCGAACATGTTACTGTAGAAAACAGCCATCCAATAAATCCACAAAAGTCTTTCTAGTGTGTGAGTGACCAACTCACAAGTTCCAGCCAATACCTGGAAAGTTAAAATCCCCCATTATAAGACATTCTGATTTACTGGCCCACTCTGTTTCTCTGCACAATTTCTTATTATACTCATCAGATTCATTAGGCCTATAACATACACCTTCTCTAATTTTTCCTTTCCCAGTGCTCATGTCACACCACACTGACTCAACATTGCATTGTCCACCAATGTCAATTGGATGCACTTCCTTAAATTTTGTTTCTTAACTAACAGCATAATCCCTCCTCCCTTCCTGTCCTGTCTATCCTTTCTGTACACATTGTACTCCCCAAATTCTGATTCTGCACTGCTTATATTAGTGTTGGACTATGTCACTGATATCCCAACAATATCCACTTTTGATGTCTTGACCAGCACTTCAAATTCATCAAATTTATTTACTATACTCCTAGCTTTGTGTACATGCACCTCCGTAGCCAGGTTGGAAGGAGCAGCAGTGCGTAGCATACGCTTCTTGATTAGACCGGGGTTCGAGCCTGTCACCACCAAATACGGAAGATGCGGAAAGGTCAGGGAATGACCACCGCATATCCCGGAGCAATATGGCCTTAGTTGCTAATGCTCCTAAAAACCAAATAACAAATAACAGCTTTGTGTACATGCAAGTATACATACACCTCTTCTTACTCTTGATTACCCTAACACAACCCATATATTTACTTGTTTCATGATGACTTCCAGCAGCCCTTGAAATCCCCGGTACCTCACTTTGCAGGCTGCTGCTCATTTCAATAGAAGCAGTGCAAGAATCCCTTTCACCTCTGCCTGTGGCTACCGTTAATCTCTTAGTCTATGAATCCCCCAAGCTAGAAGTTTTCCAACCCACCTAACACTGCCTTGATAGCATCAGCAAATATTCTTGCAATCTTTCTATTTAAGTATATTGCATCTTTGTAGAAACAATCTCTCCTCTTAAAAAGGAGAAATTGTAGTAATTCTACAATCTCTCCTGTTAACAAATGTTCCTATATGCATGTGTACGTACTGTGAAATGTTTAGTTAGTGGTTCAAGAAAAAGTGTAAATAATATGTAGTTTACGTAAGTTGATTCATCTGTAAGTCGGGGAGCGCCTGTAGTCTTTGCTTACTTTTACCGCACTTTGGGATATCCAGCACAATATCCAAATGAGAAAACACTTGAACTTACATTTAGTGAGATACAAATAATGTATATAATTTCAAATTATTAAAGATTATTTTAATTGTTATAGGGAGAAGTATTTATCCTTCTGTTCCAAAAAGAAGTGAACATAAAGTCACCAGGCAAGAGTTACAATAAAATCATATTTGATTTTTTATTGCAACCCTTAGTCTACCTTGGGTGCAATTCCAATGATCTATAACATACTTCCTGAAGATAAGCTTCAAGAAATCCAAATTTTTGCCATAAAAAATTTTATATTTGTATCCCCCCTGTGTTTGTCTTTTTTAGCTTTGAAAATGTATCTTTTTCATTCATTTCACTTCTCAGTCTTATGAACCTCATAACTTATTCAGTATATCCATATGTTATCTAGTTGTTGCCAGGCTTATGAGAAACAAATTAGACGGATCTAATCTGTTTCCCATAAGGAGACAACTATTAATGTTCCTTACCAGTCTGGTTAGCCTTCTTTGTACTCTCAATTAAAGTTCTGTGTCACCTTTTTAGGTGTTTCGACAGGCTAGAAAACAATATTCCCAGTTCAGTCTCATCATCGAATGTAGAGAAATAATGACATCCTAATCCTTGCCTTGCAATTATCTGATAAATCATTGATAGGCGACAATGTGCCATCCTTGCCACCTATTTACACTGCTTGGTAAGCTTCATGTTTGATTAAATTGTAACCAAAGGTCTTCTTATTCGTTAACCCTATTTAACCTTACCAAATAATGTGTTGTTATTCGGTGGTTTTTGTTCCTCAGGTGCAGTAATATTAATTTAGAAGCATTAAATCTTGTCATTTTTCAGGTCATATTTGTATGAAATCCAAATCAGTTAATGGCATAGTTTGGGTCTGCTTATTAACCATCCTCCTGACTATCACATCATTAGGTTTTGATCACCTCCTTCCCTGCTCTTACATCAGTGTCATTAAGGAAGATGAGACAATGAGAATCCCAGCACTGATTCTGAAGGGATTCCACATTCTGTTATAGTAGACTCTGAAAGATGTCCGTTCATGACAACCTTTGCTGCTCCTTCGGCCCATGTTTTACCTAAATATCTTCCCTGTAAATAACAGTTTTCTTCAGTTTATTATTATTATTATTATTAGTAGTAGTAGTAGTGGTACTGGCAAAAGGAATTACAGGGCCTCTGAGAGGAATTTTATCAGGCGGTACAAAGTTTTCAATTAGTCATCCTGTTTTTATCCATTACGGTTTTATGCCATGAACGTAGCCTGTAAGGCCAAAAAGGGTGTGGAAGATGAGAGAGAGAGGGGTGGAATGGAGCACTCTGTTGATTTTCTGCATTTGAGGACTTGTGCTCCTATACTCCCTCCATTATAAATAAAATAAAAGAGGATCAGAGAGAAGAAAGCACATTTGATTTGAACATCTTTGTTTATGCTACAATACAGATAAGGAGAAAGAATTCACATTGAAACAACCTTTTATATTGCAATGCAGATCAGATCATCAGAAGACATAATTATTAGTAAAAAGTTTAAAAAAAAAAAAGTAGATAGGCTTAGTATTTACTTTAAAAAAAGCTTTCCTGGCCTTTTTTTGTGAAAAATTTCGAATTACAGCACGAAAATTAATTGTTCTGGCAATGTTTGATTTAATACTTAGTCTGGCCAAATTCATAAGACGTTCTTAAGACATTGTAGATCTTAAATAATTCTTAATCAGCTTGAGTTTGCTAAATGACCTCTGTGCAGAAGCTACTGTTGCTACACTTGTTAATAGTACTCTTAAGCTAACACAAACATTTGGAAACAGGTCACCAAGTCTGTACTCTGTTAACAAGTTCAACAGATCTAATGGCTTTAACTGTGCATTTACAAAATTTGCTTTATGTACTGAGGGTAAATGTTGCATTTCTTTTCCAAAATCATCACTGTTAAGGTCAGCAGGATATTGCTCTGATAAAGATAAAGCTTTTTTCTCCACATCACTTTAAGACATGGTGAGATATTTCCACAAGAAATCAAATTTTTCTGCCAACTGCGTAACGGCATTGAAGCAGACAGTTAATCCTGCTATAACATTGTCTACCAAAATGTACAACACACTTTCTGAAGTAGGCCTCTTCTGGCATATCATCTGTGTCAATTCATTTCCTCTGGTGTGCTGTCATCATACGACCTTGTCCTCTTGCGCCTAACTCCATCACATCTATGGGAGAGTTTTATTTCTATCTTTAGGTTTGACACAACAAATTTGGCTTCATTCCATATGCATTTCCAGTTGTTTCAAGTTTCCTCATATATATGAGGAGAGTTTCTATGTATGCTACTTGAACATCCAGTGTGGCATCTCTAGCTTGGATGACCTTGTTGCAAATATCTATGCCAGCTAATATTTTGTGCCACGCAGCTGATATTAACACACAGACAAAAGATGTCACATATAATAAAATTCAGTGGACTTCATTTCTTGTTTTGGCCATCATTTTTAGTTCTAGGAGGTCTTCCAGGGCTAATCTAATGCCAGGCAAGTAAACTGCAAAAGGCTTTACCCATTCAACACGATCTGACCATCTTGTTTCAGACAAACCACGAAGAGAACCAATATTATGGTTTTGTAGTAATTCCCACCGCTTAGGACTGGAACTGAACAGGTGGTACAGAATTTAAATTGTTCTGAGAAAGCTTATTGCTTTAGTATGTATTCAGCAGCATCATTTTCACATAAGTTGAGTTTGTGACAACTGAAAGGGGAAAAAATTGCTGTTGAGCATTGTTCTTGTATTTTTGCTTGTGCGCCATTGTATTTTCCAGCCATATTTGCCCCATTATCATAGGCTTGAGCTCTGCAATCACTGAGAGGAATAGCATGTATGTATCAGTTATCAACTGAGCAATTTCTTTCCCTATTATGTTATTACAATCTGCAAACTTGAGAAATCTTTCTTGAATCTCATACTGCGTTTCTTTTAAAAGTACATATCTCAAAAGAAATGTTGTTTGTTCAATATGGGAGGAATCTGGTGTGGCATCTACTATTACTGCAAAGTACTTTGCAGATTGCCTCTCCAGCAAAATGTATTGTTTCACAAGATTCGAGAATTCTGCAATAAATTCATTTTGTGAGTCAGGGGACAGATAATGAACTTGAAGCTGCTCACTCCTTTTCTGTGACTCCTCTACACATGTTCCTGGAGGGTGGGGTCCCACCTGGAGAGCAGTTCAATGAGTTCTAAAAGTGTCCATTGTTTGAATCACCAGTTTGATGAGATGAACCAGTAAATGCTGGACCATGTTCTCCCAAGAAGAGTACATTGACCCCGGGTGCCAAGCAATTGTCACTGAGCGATTTCTCTGTGCTTTCACTGTGATTTTCTAAAAGGTGAATTATAGTTATCTTTTACATTTCTCTCCTTAATATATCCTTTTATTTAGTAGCAGCTTGTTTATCAAAAGTACTGGTAGAGAGCAAGGAAGGAAAGTAACCTTTCTTTACTTTTCATATTTTACTAGACTAACTCCTACTAATTTCGTTTGGTCACACCAGGCACTGCTCCCGCCTCCCCGTGGCGGGGCCAAGTAACCTTGGAAGAAAAGTTCATCTGCCAGGGGCTAAAAGGAGCCAACATGGAACAAAATATGTTTCCATATTTAGAGCCGCCAAGCTGTCAGCCAGAGACAGAAAATGACCATGATTCGTCGCAGCCAAAGAGGTTGAAAACCAATCCTTCGGCGACAGACTTACCTGCATTCTTAATAATGCACTCACTATCAGAACAGCCTCTCAGTATGCTATTCCCCTTTGTAATCCCAAAACACCTGGAAAATTTTGCAAGGTCTCCCAAGACGGTTAAGAGATTGCAATCAGGGGACTTACTTGTTGAAACTCTAAACTGCAGGCATTCTGAAAAACTGCTGAAAATGACAAATTTTGCTGGTATTCCAATGAAAGTAACTCCACAAATTAAAATAGAGCTTCAGGAACAAAATGTAATTGCTGTAAAAAGAATTATGATCAAAAGAGACAATATTCTCACACCTACCAGAAATATCATTCTCACCTTTAACAGTCCAAGCCTACCCTCATCTGTAAAAGCAGGATATCTACTTTGCCGCACTCGTCCTTTCATACCCAATCCGTTGAGATGTTATAAATGCCAAAAGTGTGGCCACTCTGAAACGACATGCAGAGGGAACCCAGTTTGTCCCAACTGTGGATATTCCGATCAAGTTCAAAGTGATTGTTCGGCAAAAGAAATGATCTGTCCCAACTGAAAAGGCAACCATCCTGCCTACTCTAAGTCATGTGAGAGAAATGGAAAATGGAGAAAAAAAATTGTGAAATATAAAGTTGAAAACAGAGTTAGTTTCAGGAGACAAGAAAATTAATTGCACCCAGTATACCTAACCGTACCTATGCCAATATTGCAAAAAAATATCGAACCATTGCCACTGAAACTGATGTTACTGTTCCAACAAACACATCAATCTCTGGCACCTCCGTAGCCAGGTGGGCAGGAGCAGCAGTGCGTAGCACATGCTTCTTGATTAGACCGGGGTTCGACCCCGTGAGCCACCAAATACGGAGGATGCGAAAAGGTCAGGGAATGACCACCGCATATCCCCGGAGCAATATGGCCTTAGTTGCAAATAAAAACTAAATAAGAACAATAATAACATCAATCTCTGACTGGGCTCAAGCTGTCTCAGCAACAGTCTGTTGCCCTTAAGCACTCAGACCAAGCAAGTAATATGCCTCTCACAATCCCAGCGAAATCTCAACCCCTGCCAGTGAATGCTGCTACTTCAAATAATCTTAGTTCGACTTCAAAAAAGATTATTCAGTTCACATCGATGGATGCAGAGTACTCATCCAAACAGGAAGATCCGATTCTGGAAATATTTGCAGAAGAAGAAGAGATGGACACCAGTCGCCCTTTCTTTCCAAAAAGAGACAAACCGAAGCCTGAACGCCATAAGACAGCCATGTCAGGTACAGCTTCTTCTAAATTCAAGTAATGCCTTATATTTTGGAGTGGAATTGCAGAGGCTTTCGTGGCAACATTGACGACATGCAATACTTAAATCACCGCTACTCTCCAGTTGGTTTCTTTCTGCAAGAAACCTATTTAACTCTTCAAATCTCCATAAAAAGTTTCCATAAAAAACGACTTGATCTATAGACGAGATCAGAATACATTCGATTCTGCCCGTGGTAGTGTAGCCATTTTGATTAGCTCAAAGATTGCGTCTAGGCAAATCACTCTTCAAACCCAATTCGAAGCTGTTGCTGTGCGTCTGATTACTCAGATTGCTTTAACACTAGTCTCAGTTTATCTTTCACCAAATCATACTTACTTTTATACTTAATCATACCTTGAAGAACTTTTAAGACAGCTACCCTCCCCTGTCTGCTTGCTAGGGGATTTCAATGGCCGCCATCCTTTATGGGGGCTCATCTAAATTAGATTGACGCAGCCGACTGATTGAAAGTTTACTGGAAAAACAAAACCTCACTCTTCTTAATAGTGGCTCGCACACCCATATACAGTTACCTGCTGGACAGACTTCTCCAACTGACCTATCAGTTTGCTTCCCCATACTGTTTTCAGTCATGCAATGGTCCGCTCTGGATGATCCCATGGGCAGTGATCATTTTCCAATTGTTTGTAATCTGATGACTACACAACCACCATTAGACCAACCCTGCAGGAAATGGAAATTCTCTAAAGCCAATTGGGCCCAATTTCAGTCAGCAATCACTCTTGACAAAAAAAACTATTCAATTACAGCCCATAAATGAAGTTACTGATTATATCACATCCTGTCTTTTAGTTGCAGATAAGTACTCAATTCCATTATCAAATCTCCCAACCCGACGGAATTTCAACGAAGAGTGCACAAAAGCAAAGAAAGAAAAAAATAAAGCATTTAATTTATTCTGTCGATCTCCGACCACAGCTAATCTAATTAGCTACAAGAAGCTAAGGGCAAAAGCATGTTACATTCAAAAGCAAGTCAAGGAAGATTCTTGAACTCGGTTCGCATCTACTATCAATAGAAACACTGACTTCAGACTAATATGGAAGAAAATTAGGCAGCTTTCTGGGAAGTTTCCAACTGTTCCTTCCTCAATTCTTTCCTGCAATGGGCAAGAACTCTGCTCCTCTAGATATAACCAATGCCTTGAGCAAAACCATTGTTCAAGCCTCAGCTGCAACAAACTACACTGAAATTCCAGAAAATTAAGGCCGCCACCAAACAGAGACCTATCGACTTTCAAACCCCCCTATCACTTCCATATAATCAGCCTCTTCAATATTGTGAACTTTTACAGGCCATCAGAACAACACAAAACAGTGTCTCTGGGCCATGTGGCATATATTATGTCATGCTGCAGCATCTCGATGACAAAAAACTTACAACTGCTTCTAGTCTTTCTTAACTGGATCTTCCTGGAAAATATTTATTCAACCTCTTGGCACCAAGCTACAGTTTTGGCATTTTTGAAACCTGGAAAAGATCCCTCCAGTCCTAATAGTTACAGGCCAATCTCTCTGTCAAATTGCCTTGCTAAAATTCTTGAAAAAATGATCCACAATCGACTCATTTGGGTCATTGAAAATCAACATCTACTGAGTAATTGTCAACATGGCTTTTGCCAAAACAGGTCCACCTTCGATCTGAAATTCGCAATTCCTTTATTTGGAACTTCCTCAAGAGTGGATCTTTCCAGGTCAGATATCAAAATTACCTTTCTGCTACATTCTCCCAGGAAGAAGGACCTCAAGGATCAGTATTGAGTGCAACCCTGTTTGCCCTTGGAATTGATTCCATTACAAAAGAACTCCCAAATACTGTAGAGGCATCCCTTTATTCTGCTCTTATATAGATCACTGATTAGACTCCATTTAGATTATGGCGCTTCAGTTTATGAATCTGCATGGAGGAGTGTACTGCGCTGGCTGGATCCTATTCAACATAATGCACTGCAGATTGCAATTGGTGCATATAGGACATCTCCAACTCAGTCTATACATTGAATCTCATGAGCCTCCTCTGCATCTCCGCAGAAAAATGCATATTACTTAAATATGGAGCCAAAATACAGACTTGCTCTTCGTATCCTACTCAGCCATGCCTTTTTAATCAACCACTACTCAATCTCTACAGAAATAAACCAAGTAAATTATGACCAGCTAGCCTATGGCTCCTTGAAATATCACAGAATTGGAATGTTCCTCTCCACAGTAGGCAACAGATAAAGAATTACTCTCATCGAATGGACCCCCTTTCCTCAACTGACCTGTGATACTTATTTTCTTCAATGGGGAAAGAATCGTCTACTGCCACTGACTATGCAACAACTCCATGCTAGCCATATTCAAAGCTGTGCTGACTTCTTGCTGATGTATATACAGATGGTTCCAAATCTCTTTCAACTGTTGGAGCAGCAGCAGCAGTGTTTCCCTTTGCTATCATATTAGCTTCTCTTCCACCTGAGTATAGCAACTTTTCAGCAACTTTATGCAATACAATTAGCTTTAGAAAATTTGACTCTACACCCATCTGCAAAATATATAGTTATTATTATTATTAGCTATATGGTGCAAGAAAGCCTGAGGCTTATGCTGCACAAGCCAAAAAAAAATTCGTAAGAGAGAGAGAGAGAGGAGAATGATGATATCCAACTCAGGACCTGGGTGAGTGTTACACTGACTCAGCTCAATTAGAGCAATATAGAATCCCTCTCAAAAGAATCACCATATTTTAATGAAAATCGGGAGTTTGCTTTTGCAGATTGATCATCGTCAACAACTAGAAGTTTTGCTTGATTCCAGCACATTCAGGCATAAAAGGGAATGAAGTGGCTGATATATCTGCCAAAAATCCATCAACTTTAGACCTAACCTCTGTCCCTGTTCTAGTGCCTGATTATAATATCTTAATTCAGGCAGCATGCCATGCACAGAATTATGGCATAACCAAACGAATAACAAACTTTTCCAGTTGAAACAAGACCCAAAGTTCTGGCACTCGAGCAAACAGACAGTGTGGCAGGTAGAAGTGGTACTCACACGGATGAGAATAGGAGACACCCATCTGACTCACCTCTATCTACTAATGGGCGATGATCCTCCTCAGTGTCCACACTGCTAAGAACATCTAACAGTCAAACATATTCTGATTGACTGTCCACACTATCAACAACATCGAACTTCAATAATCTTCGAGAACCGTTGATATTGCATCATATCATTGGAGAGGAGGCAAATGTTAATGAACTTTTCTGCATTTTGAAACAAATTGAAGCGTATAATCGTTTATGAATAGGTGTCAGAACTGAAATTAAATTGAACTGGCTTCATTGTTAATTATTTTCTAATATTCCTACGAATAGGTGCACTATAGCTATAGCTGATAATGCGCCAACACACACACACACACACACACACACACACACACACACACACACACACACACACACACACACACACACACACACACACACACACACACAGTATATAATTGATGATGCACTTTAAAAGATTTTACCATTTCACAGCTTTAGTTTTGATTGATTCTTCTAAGATGGTGTCAACTCCTGTCCCAGACAGCAGGTGCCTTTCTAGTTCTTGCCAAGCTAGGTAACATTCTCTGTGACTATTGCCTTTTTCATGTTTTGGAATCCTGTTGGAAATTTCCACCACTTCCCAGCCTTCAGCTATACCAGATACCAGTGCAGGTTTAGTCACAGGAGTCCTAGTCTTGAGAATATTGACTGTCTTGTGCCAAAATAATCGACATGGAAGGCAATATAATGCTTGTTTCTGTTGACTCCAGACAAGCCCATCTCTTACATGTAGTTCTCCATTGGTGCTTTGAAATTTCAGTATGTTTCTGGGAAAACTTGATTGCAGGTATCTTTTAGGAATGTTTTAGGCAGAGGGATGACCATTCGTAACATACTTTTCTATTTCCTTTTGAGATGGAAACTTGGTTGTGATACGTCCAATGTCAAGGATTACGTTATGATTACTCCTCTCGTTTTCCAAATTCACTTCCACATGTGCCTGTATGTATGTATGTTGGTACATTTTTGCCGCTCCTGGAACAGAGAAGTTTTTTTCTGATTTATTTTCTGTTTTATTAGCTTAAATTGCCATATTAACTTATTTTCTAAAGTAGCTTTATATTCCTATTTACGACACTTGTTTAAAGTAACTTAGATAGAGATTTTGTAGGTATTACTTAGTATCGGAAAGGGTATCAAATCCACGTGTTTACCGTTCGTAACGGTAAACACGTGGCCATATTGCCATATTAACTTATTTTCTAAAGTAGCTTTATATTCCTATTTACGACACTTAGTTTAAAGTAACTTAGATAGAGATTTTGTAGGTATTACTTAGTATAGGAAAGGGTATTAAATCCACGTGTTTACCGTTTGTAAATTGCCGCCATTGTTACGCGATAATAGATAGCATAAGCTTAATATAGTGTAGTATAGTACATAATATTGTCAATTAATCAGATAATTAAATTGTACTTTTAACTATGCATGTAACGACTTGGGTTACGTAACATAAATAATTAGTAAAAAATAAATAATTAATACTTAACTTGATACAGAAGTTATATAAAGGGATTTCGCAGATAACACTCGATACTGAAACATAAATATAGCGTTATAACTGTGTTGGGATATAAGTTTAGGGATTTAATTTTGTACTGAAATTGAAATTTTATTGAAATTAAATCGAAATCATGACTCAGACCAGAGCAGCAAAGCAAAAGGCTCAAGCTAATGGGAGTGCTGTGGCTCAGGGGAGAACTGAGGGGGTCAGTTGCCCTCTGAATCACAGCCTATTAAAATGCACTACTTGCTTGATGTTTGTGGAGCAGTTGGGTACAAGACATGATACTGCCATGGGGGATGTCTTTGTGTGTGAGCGATGCAAGGAGTGTAACGAAATCAGGCAACAATTCAGCATTGTTATGGGCCTATATGTGAGAGCTTGAAGGACAGGGTGGATGCCTTCAAAGGATTTAAAGTGAGGGACCCATCAAGCTCTCAGCTGCCCACACCAATGCCAGAGCTTGCACTTGGTCATTACGCAACACGGCGGCAGCCCCCAAGGCAGAATGCGCTGGTCCTAAAGGAACTAGTAGTTGTTGGTGACTCTATTGTCAGGGAAACGGCAAACATGCTTTGTAAAAAGGATAGGTGGAACAGGACCAGGGTATGTCTGCCAGGGGCAAAGGTTGATGACATTGTAGAGCGGATATTATCTTTTAAGGGCACAAAAGGTGATATAGTTGTCACGTTGTCACTAATGATATTAAGAGTAGGAGACCGGCGGAATTACTTAACAAGTACAGGTCACTGTTTAAAAAAAGCCGTGAATTAGGGTTGAATTTGAAAGTGTCTGCAATTCTGCCCAGACACGATAGGAGGGAGTATATGATGAGAGCCCTGTCAATCAATTCGGCCCTGGAAAGATTGTGCAAGGCTCAAGGGGTAGAATTTTTTTCAGCCTGGTCTGTACTTCTTAACAGGAGAGACTGCTTCTACAGGGATGGGATACACTTAAATAGAAAGGGTGCAAGAATGTTTGCTGATGCTATCGAGGCAGTGTTAGGTGGGTCAGAAAACTGCTAGATTGGGGAGATACATGGATTAATAGATTAACAGTAGCCACTGGCAGAGGTGAAAGTGATTCTTGTACTGCTTCTATTGGAATGAGCCGCAGCCTGGAAAATAAGATGCAGGATATTTCAGAGACTGCTGAGAATCATTGGGGTACAAGTAAACACATGGGTTGTGTTAGGGTAGCTAAGAAAAAGAACAGGTGCATGTATACTTGCATGTACACCAATGCCAGGAGTTTAGTAAATAAATTTGATGAATTTGAGGTATTGCTCAAAACATCAAAGGCAGATATTGTGGGGATTTCAGAGACGTGGTGTCACACAGATATAAGGAATGCAGAACTGGAATTTGGGGAGTACAATGTCTACAGAAGGGATAGACAGGATAGGAAGGGAAGAGTGGTTATGCTATTAGTTAAGAAATACATAAAATCCAAGGAAGTGAAGCGAGTCGACATTGCTGGACAGTGCAGTGTCGAGTCAGTTTGGTGTGACATAAGCATTGGGAGATCAAAATTGAGAGTAGGAGTATGCTATAGGCCTAATGACTCTGATGAGTATAATAAGAAATTGTACAGGGAAATAGAGTGGGCCAGTAAATCAGAGAGTCTTATAATGGGGGATTTTAATTTCCCAGATATTGACTGGAATTTGGGGGCTGGTCACTCACACACTAGCAAGGCTTTTGTGGATTTATTGGATGATTTTTTTCTACATCAGCATGTTCGGGAGGCAACTAGAGGGAGTAATACTGTTGATTTGATTATCAGTAGTGATTCTTCATGCATTAAGAATCTTCAGGTAAATGAACCACTAGGTGGCAGTGATCACAGTGTGCTGAAGTGGGATTTACTGAAAGAGGTAACTACCATTAGGGGTAAAGGGAAGGGTTATTGCTTTCGTAAAGGCGACTACGATGGACTGAGACTGTATTTAAATTCTATACAGTGGGATCAACTGATGATGTTACCAACAGCAAATTCAAAATAGGAAGCATTCAAAGAACTTATCTTGGAAGCTACTAGGCTTTACATACCACCTAAGAAATATTGTTGAAGGTTTAGGCCTAAGTGGATGTCAGATGAACTAATGAGACATATGGCAGAGAAGAAAAATGCATGGGATACATACAAATTAACACGTGACACAGAAGCCTATGATAGAATCAAGTTGATCTGTAACCAAGTTACAAAGGAGGTTAGGCAGGCGAAGGCAGATTACGAGAAATCTTTGGCAAGGTATGCAAAGAAAAACAGCAAAGAGTTCTTTACTTATGTAAACTCTAGAAGGAAGGGGATGAATCAGATTGGTTCACTTGATATCAATGGGTCAACTGTTGATGATCCTGCTCAGGTAGCTAACAAACTAAATGAATATTTTGTATCGACATTCGCACATGAGGAGTTATTCAGCGAGGGGAATGCCAGAGGTGTATTCCACTCTGGCAGTAAGCTAGAGAATCTTGTAATAACTGAGAGTAAAGTGGAGGAGAAATTGTTGAAGATAAATACAAGAAAGGCACCTGGGGTGGATGGGATCTATCCAGTTATATTAAAGGAGGCAGCAAAGGAAGTAAGCAAACCCTTATGAGAGCTTCCTTGGACTCAGGTGAAGTACCCATGGACTGGAGATGTACAAATGTGACCCCAATTCACAAAGGAGGATCAAAGGGCGACACAAATAATTATAGACCTGTTAGTTTAACTTCTGTTTCCGGAAAATTAATGGAGGCACTGGTTAAAGAAGCACTGCAGGATCATCTAGACAAGACTTCAGTTATAGCTCAGACACAGCATGGTTTTGTTAAGGGGAAGTTTTGCCTGACCAGTTTGATTGGATACTATGATGCAGTCACAAAAGAACTGGATGCAGGGAATAACTTTGATATTATATACTTGGATCGTAGAAAGGCTTTTGATACTGTTGCACATGGAAGACTGCTGCACAAATCGGAGCAGTGTGGCATTGGAGGCAAATTGCTGCTATGGATAAAGGGGTGGTTGAGGGGGGAGAAGACAGAGAGTGGTAATCAATGGACACTGCTCATCGTGAACTAATGTTATTAGTGGAGTCCCTCAGGGTTCAGTATTGGGTCCATTATTGTTTTCTGTATTTATAAATGATATTGATGATGGTATATCAAGTTTAATGTCCAAGTTTGCAGACGATACGAAGGTTGGCAGGGTTGTCAAGGATACTACTGACATTATACTACTGCAACGGGATCTGGAAAGGTTGAGCAGATGGGCTGAGAGGTGGCAAATGAAGTTTAACATTGACAAATGTAAAGTACTACATATGGGAAACAGCAACCCCAGAGCAACGTATGAACTCTGTGGTACTACACTGATAGTGGTAGAGAATGAAAGGGACCTGGGGGTGGTTGTGCAGGCAGATATGAAGTTTTCTGAGCAATGCAGACGGGCTGCAAGAGTAGCTCACGGTGTATTGTCGATGATATATAGGAATTTTTCTAGCAGGGATAAGGAGGTGATTATTCCCTTGTATAAGGCAATGGTCAGGCCACACCTAAAGTACTGTATACAGGTCTGGAGGCCTCATTTTAAGAAGGATGTAGAGATGCTGGAACGAGTACAGAGAAGTGCAACATGATTGGTGAATGGAACAAAGGGGTGCTTTTACGAAGAAAGGCTTAAGTTTTGCAAATTACAGTGTCTGGAGACTAGGCACCAGCGAGGTGATCTGATAGAGGTGTATAAAGCCTTGAATAGTTTGAGCATGCTCAATGCTGATGGGATTCTTCCTCTTTCTCGGAATAATCACCTGAGAGGGCATAAATTCAAATTGAGGAAAGACATGTAGGATAGACGTGAGGAAATTTGCCTTTAGCCAGCGGGTGGTTGGTTGGTGGAACAGACTTCCATCCCTTGTAGTGGAGGTTGATAGCCTGAATAAGTTTAAGGCTCAGCTGGACAGGTATTTCGAACGAACAGAGGGGTGAAGTGGAAGTGGTTATTTTTTATTTATTTATTTTATTATTTTTTTTTTTTTGCCTGATGCTGCATAAGCTTGCTTTCTTGCATCAAATGCCTCTACTAATGCTAATACTAATGCTAATGTTTCTTTCTGTTTTTCATTTTCTACATCTGCCCCCTTCTTCAAAATCCTGTGCATGATTACCCAAATCAAGTGAGCAATTTCTTTCCCTATTTTGTTGCTACAATCTGCAAACTTGAGAAATCTTTCTTGAATTTCATACTGCATTTCTTTTAAAAGTACATATCCTAAAATATGTTGGAGCTGGAAAAGGAATTAGAAAATGTGAATTGGAATATCATTGGTTTGGCTGAAACAAGAAGAAGAAATGAATCACTTATAAGTTTATCAAGTGGAAATCTGCTGTACACCAATGGAAACAGTGAAAGGAGTGAAGGTGGAGTTGGGTTTCTGGTCCATAAAGATTTTAAAAACAACATTTTGGAATTCAAAAGTACATCACCAAGGGTGTCAAGACTAATACTCAAGATTTCTAAGAGGTACAAGCTAAAGATTATAATGATTTATGCACCAACATCGAGTCATGATGATGAAGAGGTTGAAGAAATGTACACTGAAATTGAGAGTCTTCTAGATGAGCAGAAAACCCACTACACTATTATTATGGGGGACTTCAATGCTAAGGTTGGAAAAAGGCAAAACAGCGCAGAAAGAGGAACTATAGGAAATTTTGGAATTGGTGAAAGAAATAAAAGAGGTGAAAGACTTGTGGAATTTGCAGAATCTCAAGGAATGTCAGTAATGAACACTTTTTTCAAGAAAAGGGTGAACAGAAAGTGGACATGGAAGAGTCCAAATGGATTAACAACTAATGAAATCGACTTCATCCTCACTAACAGAAGATATATTGTGAATGATGTTACCGTCCTGAATAAGGTAAATGTTGGAAGTGATCACAGAATGGTAAGATGTACACTTGATATAGATGTAGGAAAGGAAAGGAAAAAACTGACTCGAGTAAATAATACAAAGGGTCTTTGAAATAACAGAGGAGGAGAAAAAGCAGTATGTACTGGAACTTAAGAACAAGTTTGAGCTTTTACAGACTGCTCAGGACCAAGATATCGACGAGGAATATTACAACTTTCTGAAAGTGATAAAGCCCAAGAAACCTATAGGGAAACAGAAATCCAAAGAAGAAAAAATTAGTCAAGAAACACTTGTCCTGATGAACCAAAGAAGACAAATGAAGAGCAAGAAAAACACTGACAGGGAGAAAATTGAGTATACTGAGTTATGCAAAGCCATTAGAAAGAGACTCAGAGAGGACATAAGAAGATTTAACACAAGAAAAGTAGAACAAGCATTAAGGGAAAACAAAGGATTTAAATCAGCAGCCATGAGCAGTAATACAGGAAGACAAATGATACTGAAACTGAAGAATAGCGATGGTGTACTTATAAACAGCAGAGAAGGCATAATTCAAATAGCAGAAGACTACTATAGAGAATTATACAAGGAGCGAGGGAATGATACCAGCTGTGGGGAAGATGGATTGCAAAGTAGCAACACATACGACATACCCGATATTCTTCCCGATGAGGTAGAACATGCATTGAAGAAAATGAAGAATCGGAAAGCCCCGGGAGAAGATGAAGTTACTGTAGAGTTGTTAAAATTGGGAGGAAGAGACATAACACAAAAACTGGCAAGGCTCTTCACAAACTGCATTAGAAAAGGTGTGATGCCTAAGCAGTGGAATAATGCAATCATAGTTTTGCTGCATAAGAAAGGAGATAAATCAGAAATTGGAAATTATAGACCAATTAGCTTGTTATCCCATATCTACAAGTTGTTCACAAGGGTCATTACTAACAGACTAGAAAGAATACTTGATGAGAATCAACCGAAAGAGCAAGCTGGCTTTAGGACAGGATTCTCAACTATGGATCACCTTCACGTAATATCACAGCTAATGGAGAAAGCAAATGAATATAAAACACCATTATGCCTGGCATTTGTGGATTATGAAAAGGCATTTGACTCCATACAGCATAAGGCAATGTTTCGGGCACTGGAAAGACAAGGCATAGATACTCCATATATTATGATTTTGAAGAAAATATATGAGAGTGCTACATCCTTTATTAGACTAGACAAAGACAGTAGGAAATTTAAAATCGAGAAAGGAGTTCGACAAGGAGACACAATATCTCCGAAGCTGTTTACTGCTGCCCTTGAGGAAGCTTTCAGAAGATTAGACTGGTCGCAGAAAGGAGTCAATGTGAACGGAGAGTACCTAAACCATTTACGATTTGCAGATGACATTGTGGTCATAAGCCACGATCCCAAAGAATTAGAGGAAAATCTTAATTAGTTATGCACAGTTAGTAAGGATTTTGGACTAAAGATGAATATGGCTAAAACAAAAGTAATGATGAACAAGTATGCCATGGAAAGGGAAATAATGATTGAAGGAGCAGTAATTGAAAAGGTGGAGTCATATACTTATCTGGGACAAGTTATTAGCTGTAATAATGATAAATGGCTGGAAGTCAAGAGAAGAATAAATTTTGGATGGATAGCATTCAGGAAATATAGTCACATACTGAAGAGCAATATCGCAGTTTGTCTGAAACGTAAAATAATGAATCAATGTATACTCCCCACCATGACTTATGGAAGTGAAACTTGGGCACTCACCAAAAGAATGGAAGAGAAGCTAAGAACTACACAGCGAAGAATGGAACGAATTATATTGGGAATCAGACTGTTAGATAAGAAGAGAAACACATGGATTAGGCAGCAAACTCAAGTAAAGGACATTCTTATCAAAACTAAAGAACTAAAATGGTCTTGGGCAGGACACATAGCTCGAAGACATGATGACAGATGGACTAAGAAAATAACAGAATGGTACCCAAGAGGAGCTAGAAGAAAACCTGGAAGACAAAGGCGGAGATGGATAGATGAAATTCATGAGTTTTTGAGTAGTAAATGGATGGCCAGTGCTCAAAACAGAAGGAACTGGAAAGTTGCTGGAGAGGCCTTCATCCTGCAGTGGATTGAAAATGGCTGATGATGATGATGATGATGATCCTAAAAGAAATGTTGTTTGTTCAATGGGAGGAATCTGGTATGGCATCTACTATTACTGCAAAGTATTAGTGGATGCCACACCAGGCATCTACTAATGGGGATGAGGTTTTCAGCAGTTTCTTCTTTCTCCAATTCTATAGGTGAGTTCAATGAAAAATTTTTTGAAGCTTCACTTAATCCAAATTGAAAGAGCGTTTGTTTGACCCCTTTTTTCATTTTCCTCTCATTCTTTCTTTTTTTTTTCTTTTCTGGGCTCCTGATTTGCGAGAATACATTTTGGAGAGTTGATTTATAATTTATACTTTTATATCTGAAAAAAGGGAAAAAAAAGAAAATAAGACAAAAGATATTATATACTGATAATTTAGTAGTGGTAGCAGACTAGTATTGATAGTACTAATAGTAGTAATAATAGTAGTAGTACTGCTTTAATTAATGTGACGTACATTGTCATTTAAGAGAACATGCTACTACAGCTAAGTTCAGGCAATGTCAACATCCACCAGCAAACGATAAAAGCCTATTTGATTTTTAATATTGTATATTAATATACACTTTACCTTTTCATGATTCACGTACAAATTGTATACCTACTTAAGTTTCTTTGTAGCATAAAATAATTGGCTTATCAGAACGTACAATATGTGATGCCTGATCTTTTGAATAGGCTTAGCCAAGCTAGTGATCATAGTTATCATCATTTGGCCACAAAAGTTCTATAGATAAGCTATGAACTGTTGCAATAACATGTAATATAGGTTACAGTTAATACTTTGGCTCCCGGGCCCGGGTGCGATGTACTCCTTGCCCCCCATCACAGACCCTGAGGAAGTAACCTAATACAGCATCAGCAAAAAAAGAAAAAACACTACCCACCTCATCTGTTCATCCCTTCTAATAATATGTTTAATTATTCCTTAAATTTATTCACACTACCCATTTCCACAACACCAAATGGTTGTTAGTTCCAACAATCAGTTACTCTGGCTGGAAGTATATTTTTGCTTACCTTTCCTACCAAATACTCACCACTTAATATAACATTAGTTCTTCAGCTCTTTGATCAGGGTGTAATCCAGTGGTTCAAAGAAAACTCAAAAGACTCCTATTAAATAAAATTTTGCTGTCTTGAAAACAAAATAAAATACAAATGCTTCTTCATTTATTAATTGTGAAGAATAGTCAATTATAGTGAAATTTTTGAGGTGAGTGAGTCATCACTTATGTTAGAGGGAAATGTGTTTTGAAGAGAGTACGCTGAAGTGGATGCATACATTGCATGTTTCAGGATATGCACAAATCAAGAGGAGCTTATTGCAGGTGCAGTGGACCTTGAAATTTGTGACAAAGAGGAGGAAACCACTGTGGGTGAGTAAGAATTTTTGTTCACAGTCAAAGATTTTAGAACTTGTGCATTTTGATTTTTTTTATTCCCCAAATGTTAATTTACCAGTATCATGCACCTTTATAATTTTCATTTGTAACATGCTCTGCTACACAACACATTTTCACATATGATTTTAAAATCTGAAACCAGATCCCTTCTCTATGATTAGGCCTTGATTTTTATGTTTGTAAGTACACATATGTACAAACAACAAATCAATTGCACTACACCAACAATCAATGCAAAATGTAGTCTTCGTTTTCTTATATAGTATTTTCTTAACACTATATAGTACATATTCTGGCTAAGGTAAAGAAAGCCAACATGAGAACCACGGGAATCTTCAGTAAACTTATACTGGACAAACTTGTTTCCTGCTACTGCAGTTTCTCCCTGTATTCTCGGTAAACAGATGGTGCGTGTTATCAGTAGTGGCAGTAGAAGTTGATAACAGTGTATTGATTCATTTTTTCTCATTATTAAAAGCAGATTATTGGAGTTCATGAGTGGGCTGAAATTTACTTACTGGTATACTTGAGTCTTAGGGTGTTTATCCCCCCACCTTTCCTGCTGTTTTAACCCAGTAGAAAAACGACTTCTACTGCCACTACCTATAACATGCACCATCTATTTACTGAGAATATGGGCTGAAACTGGGGTAGCAGGAAATGAGTTTCCCATGGTTCTCGTTGTTGGCTTTCTTTACCTTCACCCATATTCTGAATTAAATCATACTTATTAGTAGAATGACAAATTTTCTCCCCCTGATTTTTGTGAACTATCGCCATAATAAATATCACTTGGAAGGAATGGATAGGTGAAATGGGAAGGGGTTTTTTTATTATTTTTTTTTTTTTTTGCTGATGCTGTATGAGCTTACTTTCTTGAATGATATGCCACTACTAATACTAATAATGACTTTTCTACATAACTGTTTTTCTCTTTCCTCGGATGGATGGGTAAATAGAGCTTCTACTTTATATATATATAACAATTTAATTATTATACTGTTCGTATGTATACTATTCATAACTTATTTGCTTCCAACAGAGAGTTGCTAGGGTAGTTTTTCAGATATTTATATTTCATTATTATAGATGCTACTTTTTTAATAACAAGACTAAACTAATATTTTAAAGCTCTTGCTAAAAACATTCATTAATGTAATCTTTTACCTGTAGGTCAGCTTACTTACTGGATATACAAAGCTCTTATTGGGAAGCAAAACTGCAGCTACATATTAATAGATAGAGCTTCACAGAAACATAAGGTAAAGAAATAATTAGATTATATTTATCTTATGATTGAGATTCTTTAGCCATTTCAACATATTTGCTAATTTATGTTCTAGTTTGATAATAGGCTCAAGGGTGAAACGACACTTAAGGTGGATAGAATTAGAATGGATATCCAACATCTTTGCTTGGGTAAATATTTGATTTTTTTTTTTTTTTTTTTTTTATTTATTAATAGTTGTTTTTATAGAAAAATGTTGGGATTATTTAATTAGCTGCTCTTAGCTAAAGTTATCTAAACTTTTTCTTTAAAAAATAAAGAAATGTTGAGCGTCATTGTTTGATATTTGTCACTTTTCAGTTTTTTCTTTTTGATTTCCCCCTGATAAAATCATGTGACTTCAGTCTTCATTGATGTTAACAATACAGTAAACCCTTGATTTAATGGACTAATAGGGGAGAAGGGACTTACGTTAATGCCAAAAGTTCATTGAATAAAATGTAACCTGGGAGCATTTTTTATTGTTCTTAACGTAAAAAAAAAAAAAAACCTTGTACTGTACAATATAAAATTATTAAATTATAATAAAGAATATGTAATATTCTGTTGTAAATATAAAATGTTGCAATTTGGCTTTTGATTTACAGATATCAGAAACAGTTTGGTTTTTTTTTAGTGTAAATTTCACAAACACTTTCTACTGAGACGTCTTGTTCTAATTTCTCAATGAGCTCTAATTTCTGAGCTACATTTAAGTTCACATGCTTTCTTTTAACTCCTCTATCACTTGATGCCATTTTAAATTGTAAGGATTGCAAAATTATTTAATAAATAAAGTCGCAATTCAGAAATCACAGAAGCACTTTGTATACAACCTGACTGCATGATAGCTTGAGGCAGACTGAGACCGAAACAAAAGATAGATCTGCAGTTTATTGTCCCGAGTCACATTCAGCTTGCAAGTAACTGCCAGCTCTTATCTATAATCTGCCAAAACAGCTATTTGAACACTTTTTCAGAAAAAATAAAAAAACAATTTACTGAATTTGATTATAAAAATAAAAGTAGGTAATTATCAAAACAATAATGGAAATAGGTAATTATTATTAATTTTTAATAACACCGAAGTTTTGTATAACCATAACCATAAAAAAATAATATGGTCGAGAAGTTTTGTATAACCATAACCATAAAAAAAATAATATGGTCGAGATTAATATGTACATTACATATTATAATATGTAATAAACAATATACAGTAAATCAAGGATTTACTGTATATTGTTTAATGCTTTGCTATAGTATTGCATATAGGACATCACAATGGAAACAGTTACGTAGGTTCATCACTGGTGATATAATATGTAAGTGCTGTAGACTTCCAAAACATTGCTGGAATATAGAAAATTTCTACATGAATTTGTAAAGTCACATTCAGACTCAATTATTTGTTTAATTATTATTAATAATTATTATAATTATAATAATAATTATTTGTTTCATTTTCACATTTCAATTGAATCTTTCAATGATTGCTCTGTGTCAGTATTTTAATGTCGTGATATTGAGGTTGGAAAGTGAGCACTTGATGTTGATGGTTGCCTTTGCTCACCACCAGAGATTGTGTATAAAATTTAAGTTTTACCTTTATATTTGTAAGTTGTTTTTCATAATGTTACTTATTATGAGTTTTACTTTCAGATTTGCAGATTCTCTCCAGTAAACTTCTGAAACCACCTATCAGTGCTTATTGCTAAGGTTATTTTGCTTTCTGTTCTATGAAGTTGTTACCAGGGAAACATACAAAGCCATTCTTCCATTTCTTCTCACAATTCAGCTGTAAAGTTTGTTTCTAATGCCAGCTTGCTAGTTTTAATTACCCCTGAAGTATTTTACTCTTACTGGCTTTTGTTTTTTGTTAGTGTATGCCAGCTGTGGGTATTAATAACATGACATATGTGTGAATGACTATGGAGATGTATGTTCTTGGGCTGATTTGTAATTTGTTCTGGCTGAAAAAAACCTGACTCACTCGTGTGGGGGGCTATTTCCTCCACCACCTTAGATCAGCTGACTACATCCCCATTCGAAGCCTTTAGAAATTCATGCAGTTTGTGATCAGACTCAGACGCAGATCCCCTCAAAGTGAATGACGTGGTGAAACCATCATACTGCTGTGTGCATGCGTGTGTCCCTATATACAGCGACTCCCTGACTTATATAAGGGTTGTGTTCCACAAAACCTACGTATATGCAGCACTTGCAAATTTGATTGAAGCAAAAAATAAATGTTCAACGAACATGTAAATAGAATTATTTATTCATTTTTTTTTATCTTATGCGCAGGAAAAATTACAAAAGCATACAAAATTACAAAAATTATAAAATTACAAAAAGAGAGAGGAGTAGGCATAACATCAGCAAGTTTTACCTTTTGAGCATCATTGCCAGAATTAACTCTCCAGCTGATAAGTATGCCGCTGCAGAAGTTGAGAGCTGTGGAGATTTAGAAGGGTTTTTTTTTTTTCCCAATGCATTGCAAAATTTCTCTCTCACTGCAGAATCGGCACTGCATACTTTAATGTTGTCAAAAACAGTGCGATGCTTGAACCTATTAAACCACCCATTGCTTGCCATGAACTTGGCTTGGGGTTCACCGTACTTATCCTTAATATCTTCATAAATACTTCTTGCTTTTGCTTGAATGGCCATTGGACTCAGGGGCACTTGCTTCTGAATCTGATTTTCCATCCATATTATTAATAGCTTTTCCATCTTTGATATAGCACCTGAATGCTGTTTTGTTATCACCGTTGCTCTTAAATGCATTGCTCCTTTAATGTATTCTTTTAATGCTCACTGTCCCTTAAAATAGTATTCACTGTTGAAGCAGCGAGACCTAATTCCATGCAATAGATGACAAACTTTGTCTTGCTTCGTAATTCTTAATTAATCATCTTCATTTCTAAATCAATTTTGTTTCATTTCCTAGCACTGCCAGCACTTGCACTTTCATTGGTCGCTTTCCCTTCATCATTGTAATGAGTAAATAGGAATGAAGAGATTCTGAAAATTTATTTGTTTCTTATATGATTGAAGATTTCAGTGAAGGGAAACTCATTGCGCCATAATATCGTAATGTAAAAACCCACAGAATTCCAGTTAATGGTATTATCACGAATGCAATAAGATCGAGTTTACTACCCGTTTATAATAAATAGATTGTGCTATCTGAAAAGCCCAATAAACCGGAAAGTGCAACTTGTTTTTATTGTTTATGGTAGTGACCTCCAGAAATGTGTTTTCGAAAATTATCACAAAGGTGTTCAAAATTGGTTTTTTTAATGGGACATATGATAACGATGAAAGTATTGTGCAATTTCCATTATAAAAATGACTTTTAAAGAAATAAATAGCTTAGTTATAGAGCAAATTTCAACTTCAGAGATCTTTGAACAAATTACCAAAAAAAGAAAAAAAAAAGTGTTATTGGGTTCACATTACGATATTTTTGCGATACCTCCATTTATTCCTACAGGATGCAAAATTAATTTCCACAATTTTTTTAAGTTTGCACTGGCCAACAAAAACTTACGTAAAGTTTAATTTCTGTAAGACAAGTATTACGTAAGCCAGGGAGTGGCTGTATATACACACAAGGTGTGACAATAAAGTTCCAGGACTGGCACAATAAAAAGAATGCTAAAATGAGTGAGCTCAAAAAAGATTTTATTTTTATTCAAAGTAATCACCATTCTGAAAGGCTCTGAAAAGAGTCAGCAAAAGTAATGATGTTGCAGCAGTTACATTTTTCTTTGTGTCCTCAACATCCTGAAATCTTCCTTTGGGGGCAGTTTTCGCCTTGGGAAAGGGAAAGAAGTCTACTGGTGATAAATCAGGAGAGTAGAGTGAATGGTTGGTCTGTACAGTGTCCTTTCATCTGAAACGTTGCAGAAGCAGAGGCATTGCCTTGCAACAAGAACCAGTTGCCTTTCTCTCGAAATTGTGGCATCACCTGGAAATGCATGACAATAGTCTTTAAAGCACCTGTGTGTAGATCACAGCGTTGACTTCCCCCCCCCCCCACTCCAGGTAGCGGAGATCAAGATGATCAGCATCATCTTGATCCAGAATTTCTGTAAATGAAACGTTTTTGGGCCTTAGTGATGATTTTGAAGTCCACTGCATGCTCTGACATTTCATTGCTGGGTTGTACTGAAACACTCATCTGCAGTGACAATACAAAGGAAATTAGGATTGTCTTGGGTTAAGTCTTCGCATGATGACACTCTTCGTTGCTTCTGCTCATCCATGCAGCACAAATTTTGCACAGATGTTCCTTTTCCCTAAATCTTCAAGCAGAATTTTATGAATTATATCCTTATTCATATCCAAATCATCAGCCATCATTCTGAGGGTCAAACAATCTCCACAATTTGCTGAAGTTTAGCAATTCTGTCATCATTTTGAAAGATTGATGGACATCCAGTTCTTGGGTCATTTTAAACATCCTCACATCCATCTTTGAAATGCTTGTACCATTCAAACTGTTTTTAACATTTCATACATTTTCTGTTGCAAAATTAGATAGTGGTTCATTGCACCATTGCAAAATTGTAACATGTAACATTAATGCTGCTGTTGAAACTTGTTACTTACAACCTATCAGTCTATTGGACAGTCTCTGTACCACCATCTGCTTAAGAAAATTTGAACTACAATGTGCCAGTTCTGTTTATTTTTAAACTCGTTGAACATGACTGCAACTGCACCAGTCCACGAACTTTATTGCCACACCTCATCTGGATATATAAACAGGTCGCACATGATTTATAATTATGCAATAAAATAAAACATTTTGCAAAATACTGTTATTATTTTTCCCCATAGAGGAAAAAAATTAAAAAATAGACTTTTAGTAATAACTATAATATGAAAAATTTTTAGTAAGCCGTAAGCTAATAAGAATTTATTTATTTCTTTATTTTTTCTAATACAGAACTTGATTCACTAACGCTGGTAAAATCAATTTTTGCCTATGCATTCATCCAAAATGCATAGCAAACTTTTAAATTGCAATAGAGGTACTTTTTATTCAATGTATCACTCAATTTTGTAGTCAGTCGTTTTGAAACACGACAAACAATGGCAGCAATCCCATATGCACGCTACACTTCAACAACAGTCGCCTGATCTAGCCTAGTGAATGACTGAACACTCTTGCGCTCATGTACGTGCTCTCCCAGTCATCTGTTCATGCTGAGAAAGAGGTTCGTTTCCCTGAAAAAGCTACTTGTATTAAAACTTATTAAATTTATTTTAGTTACTGTTCCCACTGGTTCTGCTGTATTCTCTTCTTCTAAGCATAGCATGTCATTGAAGTTATAAAAAAAAAGGCCACCTGGTTAATTGTAGCCAAATTATGACGTCACGATTTATGGGTGGGGGGGGGTTCATAATATTGATGTAGTTAGGAAAGGTTTAAAAAAATGAAGTAGAACAGCCTTAATGTGTTTCAGCAGTAAAAACTAATGAGAAAGAATAATAATGGTCACAGATTTAATTGGCAGGATAGGAAATGACAGCTGTATTTACAGAGACATTTCATGAAAATTGAGAGAATGGTAAACCTAACAATAAAGGTAAAAGACTATTGGAATTTTATGCTCTCTTAATTACAAGCACAGTATTTTGGTATAAAGATAGCAGCAAAGTAATGTGGAAAAAAGTATAATATCAACAAGAAAAGCATAATTGAATGTATCGTTATAAAAAAGGGTCCGAAATAACTAGTTGAATTTATAAAAATATATATTGGTTTTGAAATTGGGCAAGTTTCCATCATTCAGTGAATTAAACTTGGGAATTAGTGACAAATTAAGAAATATTTAAAAAAAAAAAAAAAGTCTTAAAAGAGACAAGTCAGGAAGCCCAGAAATTTGCCAGTGACCAATTTGTTAAATGCAGTGCCTGAATATAAATATATTCTGGAGTAACAATGTGTTCACTGTATGCTATGCCCTATTTAATTTATTTTGGCAGTAAAATTTTTTTTTCTCACCAAAGAATGATGATATCTTTTCTAATTGGTGAGAGAAACAGATTATCTATTTGTAAATGAGGGGAGTTCTCTAATAAATCAGCCTTAGAAAACCCAGGACATGTTGATTTGTTTAAAATCTATAAGTCATTTTGGGGGCAGATGCTTCATTTCAAAATAATATTGGACTGTCGAAGAAATGTTAGAAGGATATTTGTTCTACAGTTACAATGATATTGTAGCAAATTGCATATATAATGAAGAAGCAGAAGTAGACTTCAGTAACTCTTCACCAGAAGAAGTTAAGGACATTTTGAAAGAACTCTTCAAGGATGGGAACTTGATATGTCTCAGTTCTATTAAACACTGACCATACTGTAATGCGAACTTCATCGGCAAGGCTAAGAGACATCTCAGGGATTTGCTGGGCATATTAATGTGATGTGAAACTGATTTCAGTTCAGCCATTGCTGAATACATGTGGGCAAGGGCACCACATAAATACACCACATGGATATCAGATACAAAACAACCAACAGTGTTAATGCTGATTAGAGATGAAGCTTACAAAAAACATTTAATAAACAGGAGGTAGCGGCATCCATAAACATCTCGGTTTTTCAATTGCTATTCTTTGCTGTGATAGTATATGATGGTGGGAGGAGGCATTTAATAAGTTGATAGAGTACTAGAATATTGTAAAGAGAATAGTCAACATTATTCTCATGGGAAATCACATATGTCATTTCAGCTGTTTAAGCACATGCCATACACAAGTCATATTAGCATAGCAGCATGTGATGCAAGAAAACAAGCTTATATAGCATCAGCAAAAAAAAAAAAAAAAAAACTTCCTGTTTCACCCATCCATTCATTCAAAACATTTGTGTAGTTCAGCCTTGAATTTATTTAAGCTGTCAACTTCCACGACAAAAGTTTGTTCCAGCAACCAACCACCTGCTGGCTAAAGGCAAATTTCCACACATCTATTCTACAACTGTCTTTTCCCAATTTGAATTTATGCCCCCCCCCCATGTGTGGCATCTGAGCAAGAGGTAGAATTCCATCTATACATCTCAATCAGATCACTTCGCAAGTGCCTAGTCTCCAGAGGCTGCAATTTGCAAAACTTAAGTCTATCTTGGTAACAGCAACCCTTTGTTCCACTCACTAATCTCATTGCCCTTCTCTGTACTTGTTCTAGTAGCTCAACAACATCTTTCCTAAAATGAGGCCTCCAGACCTGCATGACGTACTCACGGTTGCCTCACCATTGCCTTATACATGGGGATAATCACCTCCTTATCCTTGCGAGCAAAATTCCTATATATAATCGACAGAATCCCGTGAACTACTCTTGCGCCTGTCTGCACTGCTAAGAAAACTTCATATCTGACTGCACAATTATTCCCCCGCTCTTTTTCATTCTCCACTATGCTGAGTTTAGTACCACACAGTTAGCCAGCGGGTGGTCAATTGCTGGAACAAACTTCCATCTGTCGTTGTGGAAGTTGATAGATTAAATAAATTTAAGGAGGAGCTGGACAAACATTTAGACGGAATTGTTTTGTAAATTTTTTTTTTGGCTGATGCTGCATAAGCTTGTACACTTGCTTTCTTGTATCACATGCCACTACTACTACTCTGGGGTTACTGCTCCCCATATGCAGTACAGGCAGTTCCCACTTTACAAGTTCCTGGATTCACAAGTTTTTTTTTTTTTTTTTTTCCAAGTATCAACAAAATTGAAAATATGTAGATTAATTAATTAACTCCAAGTATCAACAAAATTCAAAATATGAACATTAATTGCAAAAAATGAATTTTAAACATTCATGCAATGCACCCCGCTTTACTATATTAATCCATTTCAGAGACACCATCGTATCGTGAAAATATCATAATGTGAATCCAATAACACATTGTTTTTTAGTCATTCATTGCAAGACCTTGGAAGTTTAAATTTTTGCTATGTAACTAAGCTATTTATCTCTCTAAAAGGTAATTTTATAATGTAAATTGTATTAGTGACCAATTCAAATCATTAAAACACACTACACTTTCATCGTTATCATATGTTCTGTTATAAGAATCAATTTTGAAGCATTTGTGATATTTATCTAAAGCATATTTCTGGAGGTAATGACCAAAAAATAATAAAAACACTTTGCACTTTCTGGTTTATTGGGCTTTTCTGTTAGTGGAAGCAGTTAAAAACTGGTAGTAAACTCACTGTTGTTGGTGCCTCCGTAGCTAGGTGGGCAGGAGCAGTAGTGTGTAACACACGCTTCTTGATTAGACCGGCGTTTGAGCCCGTGACCACCAAATATGGAGGATGCGGATGGTCAAGGAATGACCATCGCATATCGCCAGCCTGGATAAAGGGTGAGGGTTGGTGCCAGGAAGGGCATCCGGCCGTAAAATTGCATGCTGAAACAATAAAAATGCTGACCCCATTTATAATGGGAAAAAGCGAGGACAAAAAAAAAAAAAAAAGAAAAAGTAAACTCACTTTATTGCATTTGCAAAAATACCGATAGCTGGAATTGTGTGGGTTTTTACCATTATTAGGGTGAAATGTGTCTCCCCTTCACTGTATTCTTCAATCATATAAAACACAAATAAATTTTCAGAATCTTCTCTTCATTCCTTTTTTTTTTTTAACTTGGAAAACTTGTTACTCCACGCGAATCGTGTTAGTTAGTTGCAATTTGTGAGTGCTGTTAAAAAATGCTTATGCATGCTATCGTGAAATTTATAAAGAAAAGAGAAGAGTAGAGATTATCTTGGAAACAAATGCTTCTTGAAGCATTTCTGAAGAAAACGACTCCTTGTGCAACAAGCCAACCATGAGTGCCGAACCAACAGTGAGTGATCAACGATTGTGCATTTAGTCGATGATGATGAAGAATAAACATTCTTTGACATTTGAAGGTCATAAATAATTTCTTTAAATTATAATTTGCTTGATTTTACAGGCTGTTTTCATTTCCTTGGATAAACTAATTTCATTGTTGAGAATTTAATCCCTGTTTTTAACATTGTCTATGGAAAATAAATTCCTGCTTTACGAGCATGTGCTAGGAACGAATTTATTCATAAAGTCGGGAACTACCTGTACTTTACATTTGTCAATGTTAAACTTCAGTTATCACTTCTCAGCCCATCTCAAATTTCCAAGATGGATCTAGGAAATTTGAGATGGATGGTACACTAGTAGTGTACCATCCTTACTACCATTAATAACTCTACCAACCTTCATATCGTCTGCAAATTTGGACATTAAGCCTGATATATATACCTTCATTGATAAATATAGAAAACAACAATGGGCCCAACACGGATCCCTGGGAAACTACACTAATAACATTAGTTCATGAAGAGCAGTGTCCATTGATTCTCAATCGACCATCCTTTTGTCTATTGTAGCAACTTGCCCTTAATGCCATACTGCTCCAACTTGTACAGTAGTCTTCCATGTGCAAAAGTATCAAAAGCTTTCCTAAAATCCAAGTAAATTATATCAAAATTATTTTTTGCATCCGGTTGCTTTGTGACCACATCATGGTATCAAATCAAATTGATCAGACACGACTCCCCCTAATAAGTACATGCTGTGTCTTGAACTATAACTGCAGTCTTGTCTAACCAGTGACTAAGACAAGATTTCTTTAACCAGTGAATCCATTATTATTATCCCTGAAACAGAAGTTAAACTGAGAGATCTGTAATTACTCGTGTCACCTTTCGATTCCCCTTAGTATTAGTAATGGCCGCATGGTGCAAGAAACCCTATGGCTTATGCTGCACCAGCCAAAAAAAAAAAAAAAATATCCGAACAAAACAATGATAAAAAAAATAAAAATAAAGAAAGAAATAATAATAATTAATAAAAAAAAAAAAAAAAAAAAAAAGGAAATTAAACCTATCATCCCACGCGCCTCCCCTACCCGAAGGCACCATCCAGATGACCCTTGAATTTCCCCAAACTGTCGGCCTCTACCACCCATGAAGGCAACTTATTCCAGTAATTTATAACTCGCTGGCTAAAATAAAACTTCCTGCAGTCCAATCTAAACATCCCCCCCCCCCCGTAACTTGAATTTATTTCCCCTAGTTCTAGCATCGTTTATAATCTTGAAAATTTCGTCCTCATTCATTTTACTGATGCCTCTCAGAGCCTTAAACACCTCAATCAAATCTCCTCTAAGGTGTCTAGTTTCCAAACTCTGCAACCCACATATTCGAAGTCTTTCTTCATAAGGACGCCGTTTTGCAGATCTCACCAGGCGAGGTACCCGTCTTTGCACCCTTTCAAGAAGCTCGATGTCTTTCTTTAGGTGCGGTCTCCATACTTGAACACAGTATTCCAAGTGTGGTCTAACATAAGCCTTATATAATGGGATTATCACGTCCCTATCTCTACTTGCAAAAGTTCGATAGATCATCGATAGGACACCATGGGCCTTCCTTGCCCTGTTTACAATGCTCAGAGAATTTCATGTCTCACCGTATCGTAACACCCCCCAAGTCCCTTTCCTCCAGTACTGGATTTAGTTAAACTCCACCAAGTGAATAAGTTATTTTGGGATTACTATTTCCCAGGTGTAATACCTTACACATTGTTGGAATAAAGCATAGTTGCCATTTTTCTGACCATTCCTGAAGTCTATCTAGGTCTCTCTGAAGAAGCTCAGCTTCACAGTGATCATTAACTACTCTACCAATTTTAACATCATCTGCAAATTTAGACATCACGCCCTCTATCCCTTCATCAATGTTGTTTATGAAAATTAAAAACAACAGTGGTCCTAATACTGATCCTTGGGGAACCCCACTTCTTACATCAACCCAATCTGAGGAATAGCCATTTATCACAACCCTCTTCCTCCTGCCCTGAAGCCATCCTTCTATTCATCTAAGAATTTTCCCAGTGATTCCAACCTGTTGCAGCTTATAAAGCAACCGCTCATGTGGGACTGAGTCAAAAGCTTTGCTGAAATCTAAATAAACAATGTCGAAATTATTCCCTAAATCCAGCTCGTGAGTGACCCTTTCGAAATAGCGAACCAAATTTGTTAAACATTATTTTCCCTGTAATGTTGTTTATGAAAATTAAAAACAACAGTGGTCCTAATACTGATCCTTGGGGAACCCCACTTCTTACATCAACCCAATCTGAGGAATAGCCATTTATCACAACCCTCTTCCTCCTGCCCTGAAGCCATCCTTCTATCCATCTAAGAATTTTCCCAGTGATTCCAACCTGTTCCAGCTTATAAAGCAACCGCTCATGTGGGACTGAGTCAAAAGCTTTGCTGAAATCTAAATAAACAATGTCGAAATTATTCCCTAAATCCAGCTCGTGAGTGACCCTTTCGAAATAGCGAACCAAATTTGTTAAACATTATTTTCCCTGTACAAAACCATGCTGAGTATCCTTGAGAATTTCAATTCGATCCAAATGATGCTGAATTCCACCCTTGATCATTGCCTCCATGATTTTCCCTACTACTGAAGTCAGAGTGACAGGTCAATAATTTCCAACTTCACTTTTAGAGCCACCCTTATGTATGGGAGATACGTTTGCACCTTTCTAATCCAAGGGAATCTCCCCAGAGTCTAGTGATGCTTGCATAATTAGCCTCAATGGTTCAATGCACTTGCTTGCCACCTCCCTTAAGATTATAGGGTATATTCCATCAACTCCAGGAGCCTTACTAGTCTGTAGGCTTGAAAGATTTTTCATTAAATAATCTTGCGAAATTTCAATATTATTAATTACATATTTTTTAACTTCGCTCCCACAATTTCCCATTGCCACGAAAGGTGTTTCATTTGTAAATATCGATGCAAAATAACTGTTGAGTTCATCTGCAACGGCAGCTGGTGTATTTAATACTATCCCCTTTCCCTTACGTAAAGATCCGATCTGGTTTGTCCTGCTCTTCTTGGCATTTATATATGTGAAGAATTCTTTATCCCCCCTCTTTGCTCTGTTTGCTAGTGATTTCTCATGAACTGCCTTTGCCTGTCGAACCTTTTCTGTGGCTCTGTTACACATCATTTTGTAGCTGTTATAGGCTTCAGTACTTTTTATTGCTCTGTAACCTTTCCATGCCACCTTTTTCTGCTCAAGTAATGTGGCAACTTCACTATTCATCCAACTTGGAACCCTTCTCATGGAGTATTTTTTTAATGGTATATACGCATTCAAGGCATCTGTGATTAATGTTTTAAAAGTGTACCACAGTTCAAATATATTCATTTTCTGCACGATATCTACCCAGTTAATAGAGGCCATGTAGTACCTTAAGGCATCCTAATTTCCTTTTCTGAAATTAAAACCCATTCCTTTGCCTTTTACTTCTGCTACCTCTCTCTCGTCATCATCCACCGTAGAACTCCGTGATCACTTCCTGCTACTGGTTCCTCTACTGTCAACCCTGTTATGTCATCTGATTCATGGGTGATGATGAGGTCTAGGATATTCTTTTCTCTAGTACTTTCCCTGACATGTTGATACAAATAACAGTCATCTAGTTGATTTAAAAATTTTGTTCCCCATGTCGAGTTTCCTTCCCATTTACTCCAATCAATTAGAAGCAAATTGAAATCACCCATAATAAGACATTGATGCTTACTTGCCCATTTCATTTGCGTGTAGAGGCTTTTGTCATAATCTTCACAATCACCTGGTCTGTAGATTACTCCTACTCGTATTATACCTTTGTTTCCAACTATTTCACACCATACAGACTCTATACTAGCTTGTGAAATGTCTGAATCCGGGAAAGCTATCGTCGCACTCAGGCTGTTTCTGATAAGAAGCATTACCCCACCACCTCTTCTATCTACCCTATCCTTCCTAAATACATTATACGAGCCGTACTTAAACTCATCATCCCCGGTTTCTGGGTGGCACCACGTCTCTGTTAGCCCTACCTATTATGTCCGCGTTACTTGTTTTAACCAGCAGTTCGAATTCGCTCATTTTATTGATGACACTTCTAATGTTACTGTATAAACAATTAAGATTTACAGTTCTTGTATATTTAACAACCCTAACACAACCCTTGAAGTTTTTTAGGCTCTCTTTCCTGATATTAGCTACCCGTTCGCGTGAAACGTTTCTGCCCCCAGAACATCTAGATAATACGTCCAGTTGGGGTAGCAGATAAGAACTCTTAAGGTATGTGCAAGAGTTACTTTGACCAATATTATCAGATAAACGCGTGTCAGTATTACCCACATCCCCCCCTAGCTAGCAGTTTCCCTGAACCTTTAAGGTATCCTCAATAATACTGGCAAAAACGTTTGCACCACCTTTGTTTAAGCATATCCCATCTCTACAAAACAAATTCCTTCTACTTACAAGTGTGGGCCATGCTGTTAGAAATTTCCCCCCTAAAGCTTTGCAGATTCCTTCAAGTCTTGAGTTAATCCACAAGGCTCTTAACATATAATCCCTCCTATCGTGTCTGGGCAGAATTGCAGACATATAGACATTATGGCCTAGCTCGCAGCATTTCCTCAGCATGGTCCTGTATTTTTCCAACAAATCGTCAGATCATGTACGTTTAATGTCATTAGTCCCCACATGAATAATAATATTCTCTTTGCCCCCTTTAAAATCTGACAATCTGTTGGTGACATCATCAATAGTTGCTCCCGGCAGACATACCCTGGTTCTACTCCACCTATCCTCATTACAAAAAATATTCCCCGTTTCCCTGACAGTGGAGTCTCCTAATAAAACAAAGTCCTTTTTAACCAGAGTAGTTTGCAAATTTGTGAATTCGAGATACATTTGCACATCTCCAGTCCGTGGGGACCTTCCCCTGAGTAAAAAGGATGTCTTCGTAATCATGGCTAAGAGGCTGCTTACTTCCTTTGCTGCCTCCATTAATATAACTGGAGAGATCTCATCCACTCCAGGTGCCTTCCTTATGTTTAACTTCAGCAATTTCTTCTCCACTTTGCTCTCCCTTATTACAAAACCATTTAACTCCCTGTTAGAGTTTGATAAGCTTCTGGCCTACACTTACCTACAGAATTTCTTGTGTTTGAATATAGATGTAAAATACTCATTCAGTTTGTCAGTTACCTGAGGGGAATCTTCGACAATCGGACCATCAATATCAAGTGGACCGATCTGATTCATCCCCTTCCTTTTAGAGCTTACATAAATAAAGAAGTCTTTACTGTTTTTCTTTGCCAAAGATTTCTTGTAATCTGCCTTTGCTTGCCTAAGCCTCTTTGTGACTTGCTACAGAACCTCTTATATCTATTAGAGGCTTCTGTGTCACCTGATAATTTATATGCATCCCATACATTTTTCTTCTCGAGTCTTATTATTTAATCTGACATCAATTTAGGCCTAAACTTTGAACAGTATTTCTTAGTTGGTATGAAAAGCCTAGTAGCTTCCAAGATGTAGAAGACAGGCCTGACGTAGCCCAGTGGTCAGGAGCGAGAGTGCAGAGCACGCGTTCCTTGAGTGGACCGGGGTTCACGCCCGTGACTACTAAATACAATAAATATTTGTATTGACAATTTATTGTGAACTCTACTGACTTGGTTGTTGTGCCGGAGTATAAACAGACAATTTATTTATTTATCCGGTTGGCCTGCCTCCCTAAACTCCACTCGTGCATACATTCTCGATGGTAAGTCCTGTTATGCTTAGGTTGCAACATATGTGCAGAGTGGTTCAGTTCGAGATACCTGGCCAGCGGGAAGAGGAAACGACCAAACTCTCCAGAACAGGACAGCATGACGAAACAAATGGCCCTCAATCCCCAGCAGCTTTCACACCACCTCTTACGGCAGCAGAAGGTGCTAATTATCTCTGGGTACAACCAAGCTGCCATGCATGGAAACTGAACTTGTCCTGTTACAATGTAAGGTCGCTCATTGGTGAAGATAGGATATTAGAGATGGAAAAGGAATTATAAAATGTGAATTGGTGAATTGGAATATCATTGGTTTGGCTGAAACAAGAATAAACCAGGAATTTTTATAAGTTTTTCAAGTGGAAATCTGCTTTACACCAATTGGAAACAGTGAAAGTAGCAAAAGTGGAGTTGGCTTTCTGGTCCATAAAGATATTAAAACAACATTTTGGAATTCAAAAGTACATCACCAAGGGTGTCAAAACTACTACTCTGGATTTCTAAGAGATACAAGCTAAAGTTTATAATGATTTATCCACCAACATTGAGCCATGATGATGAAGAGGTTGAAAAATATACACCGAAATTGAGAGTCTTCTAGGTGAGCACTAAACCCACTACACTATGGGGGGGGGGCTTCAATGCTAAGGTTGGAAAGAGACAAAACATCGCAGAAAGAGGTGAAAGACTTGTGGAATTTGCAGAATCTCGAGGAATGCCAGTAGCGAACACTTTTTTTCAAGAAAAGAGTGAACAGGAAATGGACATTGAAGAGCCCAAATGGATTAAGAACTAACGAAATAGATTTCATCCTCACTAACAGAAGATATATTTTGAATGATGTTACTGTCTTGAACTATGTAAATGTTGGAAGTGATCACAGAATGGAAAGATGCACACTTGATATAGACGTAAGAGAAGAAAGGAAAAAAACTGACTCGAGTAGTAGTAGCAGTGGCATTTGATGCAAGAAAGCAAGTGTATGAGCTTATGCAGCATCAGCCAAAAAAAAAAATCACACCATTCCCTCCAAATGCCTATCCAGTTCCTCCTTAAATTTTTTCAACCTATCAACTTCCACAACGACAGATGGAAGTTTGTTCCAGCAATTAACCACCCGCTGGCTAAAGGCAAATTTCTGCACATCTAATCTACATCTGTCTTTTCTTAATTTGAATTTATGCCCCCTTAGGTTCGTAATCTGAACAAATGCAAGGATCCCATCAGAATTCAGCATGCTCAACCCATTCAAGGCCTTATACACCTCAATCAGATCGCTGCGCAGGTGCCTAGTCTCCACCCACTGCAATTTGCAGATATATTTAAGAACTTAAGCAGAACTTAAGCCTCCCTTGGTAAGAGGATCCCTTCATTCCCCTCACCAATCTTGTTGCCCTTCTCTGTACACGCTCAAGTAAATCTACATCCTTCCTAAAATGAGGCCTCCAGACCTGCACGCAGTTACTCAAGGCGTGGCCTGACCATTGCTTTATACAGAGGGACAATCACCTCCTTCTCCTTGCTAGCAAAATTCCTATATATCATTGACAAAACCCCATGACCTGCCCTGGCCGCCTGTCTGCATTGCTCAAAAAACTTCATATCTGACTGGACAAATACTCCCAGGTCTTTTTCATTTTCTACCACCTTAAGTGTAGTACCACACAGTAGGTACGTTTCTCTGGGGTTACTTCTACCCATATGCACTACTTTGCATTTGTCAAGGTTAAACTTCAGTTGCCATTTCTTAGCCCATCTGCCCAAATTATCTAGATCCTGTTGCAGTAGCACATTGCCATTACTGTCATTAACAACCCTGCCTACCTTTGTATCATCTGCAAACTTCGACATTAAGCCTGATATACCTTCATCAATATCATTGATAAATATACAAAACAACAGTGGACCTAACACCGAACCCTGTGGGAGTAAAATTACAAAAGTCTTTGAGATAACAGAAGAGGAGAAAAGGCAGTATGTACTGGAACTTCAGAACAAGTTTGAGCTTCTAAAGACTGTTCAGGACCAAGATATCAACGAGGAATATTGCAACTTTCTGAAAGTGATAAAGCCCAAGAAACCTATAGGTAAATAGAAATCCAAAGAAGAAAATATTTGTCAAGAAACACTTTTCATGATGAATCAAAGACAACAAATGAAGAGCAAGATAAACACTGACAAGGGTAAAATTGAGTATACTGAATTATATAAAGCCATTAGAAAGAGACTCAGAGAGAACATAAGAAGATTTAACACAATAAAAGTAAAACAAGTATTAAGGGAAAACAAAGGACTTAAATCAGCAGCCATGTAATACAGCAGTAATACAGAACGACAAATGATACTGAAACTGCAGGTGTACTTATAAATATCAGAGAAGGCATAATTCAAATATTAGAAGACTGCTATAGAGAATTATACATGGAGTGGGGGAATCATGCCAACAGTGGGGAAGATGGGTTATAAATTAGTAATACATACGACATACTTGATATCCTTCCTGATGAGGTAGAATATGTGTCGAAGAAAATGAAGAATTGGAAAGCACCGGGGAAGATGAAGTTACTGTAGAGTTGTTAAAATTGGGAGGAAGAGACATGACGCAGAAACTGGCAAGACTATTCACAAAATGCATTAGACTGTTTAAATTCCATGCAATTTGTAGCAATGCCTTGTTTTGTTTATTATCAATTATGTGGTATAAAGTCTTAGTATAGAGCTTTATTTATTCTTTGCTTATGTTGAGGTTAGTTAATGTATATGGAATAAACTGTTGAGAAAATTTTGAGGTTTGGTCTGATTTGCAGATTAGTCCAAAAAGTTAAAGGCGTGACTCCTAAGGAGTGGAATAATGCAATCATAGTTTTGCTGCATAAGAAAGGATATAAATCAGAAATTAGCAATTATAGATCAATTAATGTCTAAAAGTTGTTCACAAGGGTCATTACTAACAGATTGGAAAGAATACTTGATGAGAATCAACTAAAAGAGCAAGCTGGCTTTAGGACAGGATTCTCAACTATGGATCACCTTCACCTAATGTCACAGACATCACCTTCACCTAATGGAGAAAGCAAATGAATATAAAACACCATTATGCCTGGCATTTGTGGATTATGAAAAGGCATTTGCCTCCTTACAGCATAAGGCAATGTTTCGGGCACTGGAAAGACAAGGCATAGATACATCATATTAATTTTGGATGGATAACATTCAGGAAATATAGTCACATACTGAGGTGCAGTATCCCAGTTTGTCTGATACATAAAATAATAAACCAATCATAGATACATCATACATTATGATTTTGAAGAAAATATATGAAAATACTACCTCCTTTATTAGACTAGACAAAGACAGTAGTAAATTTAAAATTGAGAAAGGAGTTCGACAAGGAGACAACTGTTTCCAAAGTTGTTTCCTGTGTCCTTGAGGAAGCTTTAGAAGAAAATTAGACTGGTCGCAGAAAGGAGTGAATGTGAATGGAGAGTACCTAAATGATTTACAATTTGCAGATGACATTGTGATCATAAGTCATGATTCCTAAAAAATAGGAGGAAAATCTCAATCAGTTATGAAGATTTAGTATTGATTTCAGCTAAAGATGAACATGGCTAAAACAAAAGTAATGATGAACAAGTATCCCACAGAAAGGGATATAATCATTGAAGGAGCAGTAATTGAAAAGTTAGATTCATATATATTTATCTGAGACAAGTCATTAGCTGTAGTAATGATAAATGACTATAAGTCAAGAGAAGAATAAATTTTGGATGGATAACATTCAGGAAATATAGTCACATACTGAGGTGCAGTATCCCAGTTTGTCTGATATATAAGGGCACAAAAGGTGATATAGTTGTACACGTTGGCACTAATGATATTAAGAGTAGGAGACCGGCGGAATTACTTAGCAAGTACAGGTCACTGTTGAAAAAAAGCCGTGAATTAGGGTTGAACTTGAAAGTGTCTGCAATTCTGCCCAGACACGATAGGAGGGAGTATGTGATGAGAGCCTTGTCGATCAATTCGGCCCTGGAAAGATTGTGCAAGGCTCAAGGGGTAGAATTTTTTTCAGCCTGGACTGTACTTGTTAACAGGAGAGACTGCTTCTACAGGGATGGGATACACTTAAATAGAAAGGGTGCAAGAATTTTTGCTGATGCTGTCGAGGCAGTGTTAGGTGGGTCGGAAAACTGCTAGTTGGGGGGGGGATACAAGGACTAATAGATTAACAGTAGCCAGTGGCAGAGGTGGAAGTGATTCTTGCACTGCTTCTATTGAAATGAGCAGAAGTCTGAAAAACAAGATGCAGGATATTTCAGAGACTGCTGGTAGTCATTGCGGTACAAGTAAACACATGGGTTGTGTTAGGGTAGCTAAGAATAGAAACAGGTGCATGTATACCTGCGTGTACACCAATGCTAGGAGTTTGGTAAATAAATTTGATGAATTTGAGGTATTGCTCAAAACATCAAAGGCAGATATTGTGGGGATATCAGAGACGTGGTGTCACACAGATATAAGTAATGCGGAACTGGAATTTGGGGAATACAATGTGTATAGAAAGGATAGACAGGACAGGAGGGGAGGAGGGGTTATGCTATTAATTAAGAAACACATAAAGTCCAAGGAAGTGAAGCCAGTCGACATCGATGGACAGGGCAGTGTCGAGTCAGTTTGGTGTGACATAAGCATAGGGAAATCAAAATTGAGAGTAGGAGTGTGCTATAGGCCTAATGACTCTGATGAGTATAATAAGATATTGTACAGGGAAATAGAGTGGGCCAGTAAATCAGAGAGTCTTATAATGGGGGACTTTAATTTCCCAGATATTGACTGGAATTTGTGGGTTGGTCACTCGCACACTAGCAAGGCTTTTGTGGATTTATTGGATGATTGTTTTCTACATCAGCATATTCGTGAGGCAACAAGAGGGAGCAATACTCTTGATCTGATTATCAGTAGTGATTCTTCATGCATTAAGAACCTGCAGATAAATGAACCACTAGGTGGCAGTGATCACAGTGTGTTGAAGTGGGATTTACTCAAGGAGGTAACTACCATCAGAGGTAAAGGGAAGGGTTTTTGTTTTCGTAAAGGCGACTATGATGGTCTGAGACAGTATTTAAATTCTATACAGTGGGACCAACTGATGATGTTACCAACAGCAAACTCAAAATGGGAAGCATTCAAGGAACTAATCTTGGAGGCTACCAGGCTTTACATACCAACTAAGAAATATTGTTCAAGGTTTAGGCCTAAATGGTTGTCAGATGAACTAATGAGACATGTGGCAGAGAAGAAAAATGCATGGGATACATACAAATTAATGGGTGACATGGAAGCCTATGATAGATATAAGTTGGTCTGTAACCAAGTCACAAAGGAGATTAGGCAGGCAAAGGCAGACTATGAAAAATCCTTGGCAAAGGATGCAAAGAAAAACAGAAAAGAGTTCTTTACATACTTGAACTCGAAAAGGAAAGGGATGAATCAGATTGGTCCACTGGATATTGATGGTTCAACAGTTGTGGATCCTGCTCAGGTGGCTAACAATGTAAACGAGTATTTTGCATCTACATTCACGCATGAGGAGTTATTCAGGAAGGAGAATGATGTAGGTAAAGTAAACATTGGCAGTGAGCTGGATGATTTTGTAATAACTGAGAGGAAAGTGGAGGAGAGATTGTTGAGGATAAACATAAAAAAGGCACCTGGGGTGGATGGGATCTATCCAGTTATATTAAAGGAGGCAGTAAAGGAAGTATGCAAACCCCTAGCCATAATTATGAGAGCTTCTTTGGACTCAGGGGAGGTGCCCATAGACTGGAGATGTGCAAATGTAACCCCAATTCACAAAGGAGGATCAAAGGCTGACACAAGTAATTATAGACCTGTTAGTTTAACTTCTGTTCCAGGTAAATTAATGGAGGCACTGGTTAAAGAAGCACTGCAGGATCATCTAGACAAGAATTCAGTTATAGCTCAGACGCAGCATGGTTTTGTTAAGGGCAGGTCTTGCCTGACCAATTTGATTGGATACTATGATGTAGTCACAAAAGAACTGGATGCAGGGAATAACTTTGATATTATATATTTGGATCTTAGAAAGGCTTTTGATACTGTTGCACATGGAAGACTGCTGCACAAATTGGAGCAGTGTGGCATTGGAGGCAAATTGCTGCTATGGATAAGGGGATGGTTGAGTGGCAGAAGACAGAGAGTGGTAATCAATGGACACTGCTCAACGTGGACTAATGTTATTAGTGGAGTTCCTCAAGGTTCAGTGTTGGGTCCGTTGTTGTTTTCGGTGTTTATGAATGATATTGATGATGGGATATCAAGTTTAATGTCCAAGTTTGCAGATGATACAAAGGTTGGCAGGGTCGTTAAGGACAATACTGACGCTATGCTGCTGCAACAGGATCTGGAAAGGTTGAACAGATGGGCTGAGAGGTGGCAAATGAGGTTTAACATCGACAAATGTAAAGTGCTGCATATGGGAAACAGTAACCCCAGAGCAACGTATCAACTCTGCGGTACTACACTGACAGTGGTGGAGAATGAAAAGGACCTGGGGGTAATTGTGCAGGCAGATATGAAGTTCTCTGAGCAGTGCAGACGAGCTGCAAGAGTAGCTCATGGTGTCTTGTCAATGATATACAGGAATTTTTCTAGCAGGGATAAGGAGGTGATTATTCCCTTGTATAAGGCAATGGTAAGGCCACATCTTGAGTACTGTATACAGGTCTGGAGGCCTCATTTCAAGAAGGATGTAGAGCTGCTGGAACGGGTACAGAGAAGGGCAACAAGATTAGTAAATGGAACAAAGGGTTGCTCTTACGAAGAAAGGCTTAAGTTTTGCAAATTACAGAGTCTGGAGACTAGACACCGGCGAGGTGATCTGATAGAGGTGTATAAGGCTTTGAATGGTTTGAGCATGCTCAATGCCAATGGGATTCTTCATCTTTCTCAGAATAATCACCTCAGAGGGCATAAATTCAAATTGAGGAAGGACGGATGTCGGATAGATGTGCGGAAATTTGCCTTTGGCCAGCGGGTGGTTGGTTGGTGGAACCGACTTCCATCACTTGTTGTTGAAGTTGATAGCCTAAACAAATTTAAAGCTCAGCTGGACAGGTATTTCGAACGAACGGAGGGGTGAAATGGGAGTGTTTTTTTTTTTTTTTTTTTTTTTGGCTGATGCTGAATAAGCTTGCTTTCTTGCATCATATGCCTCTGCTAATGCTAATGCTAATAAACCAATGTATACTCCCCACCATGACTTATAGAAATGAAACTTGGGCATTCACCAAAAGAATGGAAGAAAAGCTGAGAACTACACACTGAAGAATGGTTATTTGTTATTTTGGTTTTTAGGAGCATTAGCAACTAAGGCCATATTGCTCGGGGATATGCGGTCATCATTCCCTGACCTTTCCGCATTCTCCGTATTTGGTTGTGACAGGCTCGAACCCCGGTCTAAACAAGAATCGTGTGCTACGCACTGCCGCTCCTTCCTACCTGGCTACGGAGGTGTCTGCTGAAGAATGGAATGAATTATATTAGGAATCTGTTAGATAAGAAGCACATGGATTAGGTAGCAAACTCAAGTAGCGGACATTCCTATCAAAACTAAAGAACTAAAACTAAAATGGTCTTGGGTAGGACACAAAGCTCGAAGACATGACAGATGAACTAAGATAATAACAGAATGACACCCAAGAGGAACCAGAAGAAAACCTGGAAGACGACGACGGAGATGGACAGATGAAATTAATGAGTTAGTGAGTAGTAAATGGATGGCTATTGCACAAAACAAAAGGAACTGGAAAGTTGCTGCAGAGGCCATCATCCTGCAGTGGATTAAAAATGGTTGATGATGATGATGTTGGTAACGTCATCAGTTGGTCCGACTGCATAGAATTTAAAAAATCTCTGAGACCACTGTAGTCACCTTTATCTGTGGTTACTTTATCTGCAGATTCTTAATGCATGAATAATCCCTGCTGGTAATCAGATCAAGAGTATTACTCCCTCTGGTTGCCTCTCAAACATGCTTCTGTAGAAAACAATCATCCAATAAATCTACAATAGCCTTTCTACCCACAAGTTCCAGTCTATATCTGGGAAGTTAAAACCCCCCATTATAAGCCAATCTGATTTACTGACCCGCTCTGTATTTCTCTGTACAGTTTTTCGTTGTACTCATCAGAGTCATTAGGCCCATAACACACTCCTACTCTCAACTTTCCTTTCCCAGTGCTTATGTCACACCAAACTGGCTCAAAACTCGACTGTCCGTCCATGTCAACTGGATGCACTTCCTTAGATTTTATGCATTTCTTAACAGCATCCCCTCCTCCCCTTCTGTCTTTCTGTGCACATTGTACTCCCCGAATTCCAAATCTGCATTCCTTATCTCTGTGTGACAACATGACTCTGATATCCCAACAGTATCAGCTTTTGATGTCTTCACCAGCACCTCAAATTCATGAAATTTATATATTATACTCCTAGCATTGGTGTACATGCAGGTATACATGCACCTGTTCTTACTCTTAGGTACCCTGGCACTATCCACGTACTTATTTGTTCCAAGATGATTCCAGCACTCCTTGAAATCTCCAGCACCTCGCTTTCCGGGCTGCTACTCATTCCAATAGAAGCAGTGCAAGAATCACTTTCGCATCTGCCTGTGGCTACTGTTAATCTATTGGTGTGTGAATCCCCCCCCCAAGCTAGCAGTTTTCCGACCCACCTAACTCTGCATCGATAGCATCAGCAAATATTCTTGCACCCTTTCTATTTAAGTGTATCCCATCCCTTTAGAAACAATCTCTGCTGTTAACAATCACAGACCACACTGAGAAAAATTTGACCCCATGGGCCTTGCACAATCTCTCTCTTGGCCGAATTGATGGATGAGGCTCTGTCATATACTCCCTCTCATGTCTGCAGAATTGCAGACCATTACAAATTTAAACCTTAACTCCTGACTTTTTTATTTCAATATTGACCTGTACTTGTTAAATAATTCTACAGATCTACTCTTGATGTCATTTGTGCAACAAGTACAACAGTATCACCCTTTGTGCCCTTAAAAGATGAAATCTGCTTTACAACATCATCAACATTTGCCCCTGGCAAACATACCGTGGTCCTAATCCACCTATCCTTTTTGCAGAATATATTTCTAGACAATTGAGTCATTGACAATAACCAGCTCCTGTGGTACCAGCACATTCTACCCTGAAGGTTGCCACTGTGTTGCCTGATGCACAACATTGAGCTCTGGTATTGAGTTGGGCAGCTGCGAGTTTGATGGGGTCTCCATTTCAATTCTTTCAAGGGCATCTACCCTTCTCTTCAAACTCTCATAGACGTCCATCTGAACGCTGAGTTGGCTCCTAATTTCTTGACACTCTTTGCATCTAGCACACACACACACACACAGACATCCTCCTTGGCTAAATCATTTCCTGTTTTAGAAAGTCTGCAAACATTTCACAAGTTGCACATTTTTTTCGGTTGTGATGCATTGGAGAGTTGTCATATTGTTATTTGTTGTTATTATTATTAGCCATATGGTGCAAGGAAGTCTGAGGCTTATGCTGCACCAGCCAAAAAAAATGTCCAAATTACCCTGAGAGAGAGAGTCAAAAGTAGAAGAGAATCACCAAGAAAGAGAAGATGTGACTGCTGATCACAACATCCAATTGATGAAAACTTTCATATCAGTGTATTATTGTGTTTTTAAAATTGTATATAAACTTTGTTTTAGTTATTGAGCAGTTTTAATTGTACAGTGTATATATTTTAACAAATAAGCATAAGGACAGTATGCAGTGCACAGAAAGAAATTCAAAAATATATGTTAACGACAATGATTACAACACTAAGATGGCTAATGTTCATTTACTTGCCTAAGATGCCTAATGGTTATTTAAATCTTTTGTTAAAGAACATAATCTTCCTCTGGGTTGTGCTGATCATGCAGGCATGTCCAGAAGTATGGTTCTCAATAGTGAAATAGCAAAAAATATGGTTGTGAAAGATCTAAAAACAGTAGGAATTGTTAGGGAGTGAAGAAGTGGTAATGGCTTTGAAAAATATACTATTTTCAAATGAAACAGATGGCAGTAATCAAAGTGATTCCATGCTATTTCCCATTGCGGTCACCTTTCATTTAAAAAAAAAAAAAAAAAAAAGGAAAAAAGTGGATGAATATTTAGTGGAAATTTACTGCTATCTGCAAAGAACTGCTAAAAGGAAAGGTCGGCAATTTCAATTGATGCATACTACCAAAGTAAAAAATACAAAATACAGTCTAAGCTCTATATGACAACCCCCAGGGGATTGTGAAAAATGGTATTTATATCGGAAGGATGTTATGTCAATTGTTCATAAAATGAGCAACAAAACAAGTAAAAGCTTGAAATTTTAATGTAATTCTATTAATCTAATGTAGTGTAATCTTATTTATAATATGTACTTCAGTATTAAACAAGAAAATTATGATTGTAAATTTTGCGTTGATTGTAGAGTGCAGTAAGGTTACAATTAAATTGTAAATTTCACTAAATAGGTTACATACCTGTCAGGACCTAACAAGAGAACTGTTTCATACTTTAAAATAATTTGTGAAAACCTGCTGTTTCAATGGTAGAGCATGTTTTAAAAGAGAATTATGTAGGTGCATGATAGCAGTTATTTCAATTTTGCATTTAGGTTGCACGTGAAAAAATCAAAGTACAAGTTCAGACCATTGATGAGTATCTTTCACTGAAACTTTTTGTTCAACCACAATAGGCTTGTCATCTTCATAACTACAAATTTCGAAAGATTACATTACATCTGCAGTGAGTTCCTCTTCGTTCACGCATATCCTGAAACGTTCAGTGTCTGCGTCCACTTCTGCGTAATCTTTGAAACTTAAGTTTTCCTTGTGTGTTTAGGCAATGACACACATGTTCAAATATTACTCCCCTATTATTGGACTATTCTTCACAGTTAATGGAGGAAGAAGCATTCAAAACTTCACACTTGAGACAATAAATCCAATGTCAATTTCACATTGAATTTTGCTTCCATGATATAGCACAAAAAGGATGCCTTTCGCACTATATAAGTAGTTTAATTTATGGGTAAACTATGGTACGTCTATACCAATATTATATAGTAAAAAATGAACATAATTATATAAAAACAAACAAATATACAATTATAACATTTTAATCAGTGAAACGGTTGGTTTGATGTGAGAGGCACAGTTTTTTAATATGAGGGTTTGTTGTGGATAGGCTTACTCTCAGCTTCTATTCTACCGACTTCAGTCTATCTTTTTTTGTTTAATCTCGTTTAAAGTGGAAAACCCTGTTTTGCACAAGTAGGAAGTGAAAAACGGCAATAAATTTCTAATTGCCTTTTCCGAAATTCGTGGAAATTCATTTTGAATTTTGATCCAAAATTTGCCCATATTAGTGTAATTAAAGTGAATTTTCCAGTGACTGGCCACTACAGATCTCAACCAATTTCTTCTTCCTCTTGCAAATTAAGTTCTAACGTTGGAAGGTTGTTTGTTGCAAATGGATTACAAATACCCACAAATATTTTTTGGTATCAAAGGAATGAAAGTAATGCCTAGTTTTTTGTCTTTAACAACTCTAATATTTCGCTTATTACATTAATTATTTTAGTATAATTCATTTTGACAGTCAAGAGAAACATCTAAATTTTTTTCATTTACACATTTTTCCCCATGTACTCAACTTTTCTTTAAAGGTGAATAACTTGTCAGTAGAAGTGAGTAAATGTTCCTGTTTGCCTTGCCTGCTGATATTTAATTTATTAATCTGCGTGAATAAATCTGCTATAAAAGCTAATTTACAGCACCAAATTTCATCACTTAAATAATCACAAAATTCTGATTGCTCCAGTGAAAAAATTTTAGCATTTCCTTACGCAACTCGTACATACGCATAAGTATCTTTCCTTTTGATAGCCACTGAACTTCTGTATGCATTTGTGATCATGATCAGACTCCAGTTCCTTGCATAATTTTCTGAAAATGCATATTTTTTGTGATCTACTTTTGATATAATTGAGTGTTTTAACTGCTTGATCAAGTACAAGTTTTAAATCGGGTATGACTATCTTCACTGCTAGAACTTCTCTGAGTCAAAAACAGTGTGTTGTAATAATATTTGAATTGTGTCGTTTTTACTAAGTTTACACATCCTTTTAGTGCTCCTGTCATTGCGGGAGCACTATCAGTACAAATGCCTACACACGACTTCCATAATATATCACGCTTTTGTAAATAATTATTCATTACTTTGGAAATATGTTGGCCGGTGAGTTATTTACAACTAAAAAATAAATAATAATAATATTAATTGTGCCATTTTCGATAAACCTGACAAATGCTGTTAATTGAGCTTTCCCGCTAATATCTGTAGAATTATCTACTTGCAATTCAAACAGTCGCCTAAAATTATTAATATTTCGAACAAATTTTCCTTCGATGTCATCGGACATTTCTTTTATATGCCTGCTAATTGTGCTGTTTGAAAGTGATCTATCATTATTATTATTTTTTATTTTTTTTTTTTCAGCTTCCTCTCCCAAAATACTTTTTGCAATTACCTGACATGCTGGTAAAATCACTTTCTGCGATCAGTTGAAATTTTTTTTTTTTTTCCCCCACAAGTTCGCCTACTCAAAAGGCTTCTTAAGCTTTATCAGATATTTTAGCCATACTATAAAATTCTGTTCCTTGTTTTCTAGTAGAGACCTGTAGTCTTTTAAAATATTCTAAAGCCCCGGGGGAAGATGAAGTTACTGTAGAGTTGTTAAAATTGGGAGGAAGAGACATAACACAAAAACTGGCAAGGCTCTTCACAAAGCGCATTAGAAAAGATGTGACGCCTAAGCAGTGGAATAATGCAATCATAGTTTTGCTGCATAAGAAAGGAGATAAATCAGAAATTGGAAATTATAGACCAATTAGCTTGTTATCTTACATCTACAAGTTGTTCACAAGGGTCATTACTAACAGATTAGAAAGAATACTTGATAAGAATCAACCGAAAGAGAAAGCTGGCTTTAGGACAGGATTCTCAACTATGGATCACCTTCATGTAATATCACAGCTAATGGAGAAAGCAAATGAATATAAAACACCATTATGCCTGGCATTTGTGGATTATGAAAAGGCATTTGACTCCATACAGCATAAGGCAATGTTTCGGGTACTGGAAAGACAAGGCATAGATACCCCATATATTATGATTTTGAAGAAAATATATGAGAACGCTACCTCCTTTATTAGACTAGACAAAGACAGTAGGAAATTTAAAATCGAGAAAGGAGTTCGACAAGGAGACACAATATCTCCGAAGCTGTTTACTGCTGCCCTTGAGGAAGCTTTCAGAAGATTAGACTGGTTGCAGAAAGGAGTGAACGTGAATGGAAAGTACCTAAACTATTTATGATTTGCAGATGACATTGTGGTCATAAGCCACAATCCCAAAGAATTGGAGAAAAATCAGTTATGCACAGTTAGTAAGGATTTTGGACTAAAGATGAATATGGTTAAAACAAAAGTAATGATGAACAAGTATGCCACAGAAAGGCACATAATGAGCAAGGAAACCTGAGGCTTATGCTGCACCAGCCAAAAAAAAAATTTCCGAGTTACCTGGAGAGAGAGAGAGAGAGAGAGAGGGAGAGAGGGAGGGAGGAATCACCAAGAAGGAGAGTGATGATGATATCCAGCTCAAGACCCTGGGTGTGCCAAGCCCATACTAACCAGATGTGAGCTCCTTGGGTTAATCATAAATATCATTAATAAATGCAGGGAAAAAAAAAAAAAAAAAAACAAGCCCAGCACCAAATCCTGGTAGACTCCACTAATAACATTAATCCACAAAGAACAATGTACATGATAACCCACTCAACCCCATCGCTTGTGTCCATAGCAGTAACTTTCCTTTAGTGCCAAATTGCTCTAATTTATGTAACAGTCTTATGTGCAACAGTATTGAAAGCTTTCCTGAAATCCAAGTATTATCTTTTATCCAGTTCATGACTGCATCATCGTGTCCATTCAGATTGGTCAGACAAGATTTCCCCTTAACAAACCCATGATGTTACTGAACCTATATAACATGATGTTATATATCTGCACCCCTGCCTGGATGGGCCTGCATTACTTCTTTAACCACTGACCTCATTATTTTCCCTGGAACAGAAGCTAACCAGTCTGTAATCACTTATGTCAGCCTTTAATATTCCCTCTTTATGAATTGGAGATAAATTTGCACATCTCCAGTCCACTTAGACTTCCCTGAATCCTAGGATTCTCATATAATTATGGCTAAGTGTTTTTGCTTACCTTCTTTGCTGCCTCCCTTAATATAATTAAATAGATCTCATCCACTCCTGTTCCTCTTAACTTGAACAGTTTCTCTTCCACTTTCCTCTCAGTTATTACAAAATCATTTAGCCTTCTATTAGAGGTTGATAAACTTCTGGCATTCACTTTGCTAAGGTATTCCTCATGTGAATATAGATGCAGAATACTTGCTCAGTTTGTCAGCAACCTGTGCAGGATTATCACCAGTTGAACCTTTGATATCAACTGGGCTAATATGATTAATCCCAGTCCTTTTAGTGTTTGTTAAGTAAAGAAGTCTTTGCTGTTTTTCTTTGCATTCTTTGCCAAAGATTTCTCATAATCTGCATTAACTTTCCTAACCTCCTATGTGACTTGATCACAGACTAGTTTATGTCTACCATAGATTTCTGTATCACCTGATAATTTATATGCACCCCACGCATTTTTCTTCTCTTCCACAAATCTTATCAGTTCATCTAACATACATTTAGGTCTAAGCCTCGAAGAGTATTTCTTAGTTGGTATAAAAAGGCTAGTAGCTTCTATACTACATGCACATGTGCACGCACGTGCAACAGTTATATAAGTTGTGTATAATGGAATTAGAACAGTGCTTTTAATTTTATATGTGAATTAATAGTATGAAATTATTAAAACGGAAATTTTTATGGTTATTTCTGTTAAAACATGTTTTTCAAATTATTGTTTATATTAGGAAAATAACCATTTTTAAGGGAGATGGGATGTTTTTACAGAGAGGTAATTTATTGCATTTGTAAAACTGTAAACCTTACAAGAACTTAAGGTTTCTTAGTTATTTTACAGAGAGTGGTGTGTTTAAATGACAAAATTATTTCCTGCGTAAATGAATAGTTTATGAAATAATTAAAAATGGGAAATTTTATCTAATCATATTAGCTTCAACCTACTGTTTTTTGCTTGGTTTTTTTTTTTTTTTTTTTTTTCTTAAAAAATATAATTATTTTTAATTTTAGCATGTTTAAGAGACAGAGAGAGATGATTTTTTGTATATAGAGATAACATTGATAAGAGTGAAATTTTTAAAGTGTATTTCAAATCAATTTTCTTAAATTGTAGGTAAAGTGCCTAACATATTGTCTCATGGAAAAAGAGTTACTGCGGTTAGTAAACATTTGTGTGGAGCAGCTACCGGTAAGTTTGATGCAATCTGTGCTAGGTTGCAGCTTTACAAAACCATAGTCTCTCCTGTATGAGAAAGGGGACATCAGATATGATATCATAATTTGTTCTGCCATTGAAATTTAAACCAAAATGGTGTTCATACCTCTGAACTCTTCCAATTTAGTTAGAAAAATTTCAGTAGTCGGATGTGTCTTCTGCCTTTTTTTTTTTTTTTTTTTTTGTTGTTAGGTTTAGTTTTCTTCTGATTTTTAGCTGTTTTTTATTTTTGAAATATGCAGATATGTTGTTTTCTTTTATTTTATTTATTTATTATTATTTTTTTTTTTCAATTGCAATTCTGTGAATTCATTCAATAACAGCTCTGCTCATTTTAATATAATGACCACATGCCAGTTATGTCTCTGGGAAGATTTGAAGCAGCATCAAATCTCCCCAGAGGATGCGGTTATTGTGGATCGAGCGCATGGGTTCTGGAACCGTAAATGGCTCAAGAGCCTACAAATCTGTTCATCCAATCACAATATTATGAATAGGGACAGAGGCATGCGTATGCATCCTCTGTTTGAAACTATCATCCTAAGTACGGATGAACGGTTTTGCTTGAACTGTTCCCGAGCTGTTTCCGCTTTCAGTTCAGACCATGCACCGACTGAACCACATGTATAAGTACCGTGAGCCTGTTATATAAGGACGTGCTGCAGGAAGTTTTGCTACTGCTGAGGAAGGAAGCCGATGCTTCCGAAAGCTCCTGATTTTTATCGTTTTTATCCCGGTTTATTTTAGTGTATTTTAATTCCAAAAATAGTATCACCAGTCAATACAGATTGCCAGTGCAATGTTAAGTCACTCTGTTTGGACATAAGCACTGGGAAAAAAACAATGAGAGTTGTATGCCAAATGAATGCAGTGGGTATAATGAATGAGTATATAGACAAATAATGGGAAATCAAATCAGAATGTCTTATTGTGGGGGATTTTAACTTTTCTGTTACTGATTTCATATTGGAATTACTGGATCAGCTGTTTGTTATTTAGTAGAATACATCTGGACTTGCTAGATGACTGCTTAGAGTGGCTATAAGAGAAAACAATATTCTTGATCTGATTCTCAAGAGTGAATTATCTGATTGGTTTGGTTTTGGTATCAGTATTTCATTTAGTCCCATGTTGATAATAACATGATAGTGGGTAAATTATTAAAATGATTTGACACTTTTATTGCAGGCTTTTCTGACAACCTTTTTTCAATCTGGATTGGGGAGGACAGAGACATTTTTGCACTTTCTTCTCACTATGATTGAATTAGTCAGCTTCTGGCAGAGGTTGCTTAATAAAAATGTCATGTCATGTCATGTCTTTCTTCTGTCAAGTCAGAATTAGTTGATTTAGTTTTCTCAAAACAAGATAAATTTTAGGGCATCAGAAATGTAAATACAGTAAACTCCCTCTATTCGCGTATTCGCGGTCGCTGATTTAATATAAAATGAAACCTAAAAAAAATGTGAATTTTGAAACGCTGTGAACATTATTGCCATAAAAAAACATGGGCGTGGCTAAAATTATCTTTCCCGGTCAAAACAGCCCTCAGTGGATGGGGGGAGAGGGGTGACAAAATCCCGGCGTGGATGTTTCTTGCTACTCCTTGTTCAGTATGTGTTATGCGCTTGTCATGGAAGGTTTCGTCGTTTGCTTTTAATTTATATGCTTATAAATTGATATACTTACAAAAGTGATAAATTTACCGTTTTGCAGTGTAAAACAGACTTTTTCGAATGTGTTAACGGAAGAAAGTGACTTTATTGTTGACAAGTTCTTTCTAACCCGTAGAAAAATATGGCCACGAATAACAAGGGAAATGTGAAAAGATCAAAGAAGGTGATGACATTAGCGAATAAAATTGAGTTATTAGACAAAATTTCTAATGGTGAAAGTGTCTCCTCAGTGGCAAAACATTATAAAATCAATGAGTCAACGGTACGATCGATCTAGAAATCGGAAGAAAAAATCCACCGTAGTGTCCGTTAAAATGCGCTAATTGCTTCAAAAATTTGCTCTGTAACACGTGATGTTAAATTAGAAAAAACGGAAAAGGCTTTAAATCTGTAGATAGAAGACCGAACTCAAAATAAAATTCCATTAAGTTCACTCATCATTCGTGAAAAGGCAAAACTCCTTTATCAACGCTTTAGCAAAACTGGTGATAGCACTGGCGGGATAAGTTTTTTAGCTAGCAAAGGCGCTGGTTTGAAAGATTTGTTTGAAATTTCTAATAAATATTACATTTAATATTAAATTGTTTCTTATTTTCATTTCGATGCCATATGCTTGCATTTCACTATGTACTGTCTATGTACATAGTCATATTATGAAGATACATATAATACATACATAGACAAAATTTTAGACTAGTTTTTCTTATATATTTCATACTTTGGAATGGAACCCCTTTATTACTATGGGAGCCATAACTCAGTATTTGCGTTTTCGGTATTCATGGCATTTCTCAGGAACGTAACCCCCGCAAATAGCAGGGGTTTACTGTACACAGTAAAATAAGTGAAGGTTTTCAATTAGCTGATAAATACTTTACTAAAAACTAAGCATATGAAAATCTGCCTTTTGAATGCAACACCCAAAGTACCCCTAGGGGGTACGTGTCCATTAGATCAAAAATGCCTTTAATTTGTTTAATTGAAACTGAAACCCAGTCCCATCAATATGGAAAGAGGGTGAAACTGTCTTGAGTGAAAGTTTCCTTTTTTTTCCCTCTCTCATCAATTTCTTCATCAAAAAGGTCCAGCAGTTGCTCAATTTCTTCTTCAGAAAGACCTTTATGAGATCTTAACAGCATGTCTAAATGTTTCACTCTGACAAAGTATAAATTACTCTGCAACTTCTGCACTGAAGAGGGGAACCTAACAATTAATAGTTCAATATAAACATCAGTACCCCTGTAGTTTTTCGTACTGTTTATATGAAGTATAAATAGAGGACAGTATAATAATTGCATCAGCACAGCAGAAATACAAATTTCATTGGACTCGGAACTAGGGGTGGGTGGGAGGTAAAACAGTGCTACCCACCTGCCATTATCAAATGAATATGTGAGAGGCATTTGAAAAGCTCTTGGCCTGAGTCTGAAGGGTTTATTTGAAGAGTCTGATAACATATTACTTTTCAACATACTCCCCTTTGGAGTCACTGCACTTTTGCCACCATTGCTTTAGTGCATCCACTGTAGTAGTGATGTCACAGTTGATGGGAAAATGAAAAATGGATAGCCAGGTATTTTTTCAAATTAGGAAATAAATTAAAGTTTGATGCTAGATCTGGTGAATATGGGAGGAGGGGAATGATCCAAGATTTCAAAACCACACTCATGCAGTGCAGCAATGACAAACTTGTTGAGTAAGTGCATTGCCATGGTGGAACAAGACTTCTTTGCCAAGTTTTCCTCTGTGTTTTTCCTTTGTTTTCTTGCAAACAATTCACAAGGTGTGTGTGTAATATGCCTGTGACTGACTGGCCTTTCTGAAGATTATTCACTAGAGCAATGCTACATCAGAATCCTATAAAACCAGTGCAGTCACTTGCCAGCAGAAGAAATTAACTTGACTTCCTCCAAAGAAAGTCAAGTGACTGCTCCTTTGTCTCTGGCCAAAAGTGATGGATCCGTATTTCATCCATGGTCACAAATTTTGCAAGAAAATTTGCTGGATCTGCTTGAAAATGATGCAGATATTTAAATACTTTGCCTTCACTTGAACTCTTGTGCATTTTTTTTGATTTCTTGTAAACTTTAGGACCATTGTGCTGACATCTATTTCATAGTGAGGACCTCTGTTATTATGTACACATGTTCAGATGAAATGCCTAAGAAACTGGCAATATACCGAAGTGTCAATTGTTGACCACTCATCTCCAGATCATGCACATTGTTAACAACTTCTGGAGTGATTGACATTGCAAGTCTTCCACAGCATGTGTCATCTTCCGGGCTCTTCCACCCTTGTTTAAATTCTGCTATCCACTTATCTCCTAACCATGGAATAGGTAGGGACCTCCTCCCCCAGTATTATACCATACCCTCGTGAATTGCCTTCGATGTTAGTCCCTTTTTTCCCAGATATTGGGTGACTATCTTTCGTCATCATTTTCATCACACAAATCCATTGTCTTTGGGTTGTAATTTTTTTTAAAAAAATGCATTATTGAAACCACATGAAACTTACTTAATGTTTAACTGAAGTGTTATATGTTAAGCACAGACATTTTTAAAACTAAACCACTACCCTTTCACAAACTTTTCAGTGCCCTTCATAAACATGAATAAACATCAAATTAGTTTTTCAGATAGTTTATATGAAGTATAAATAGATGCCAGCACAGCAAGAAAACAAATTTCATAATCAGTAACGCTGGTGGTTGCAGTGACTACAACATCCAACCGGAAGAAGACTTAAAAAAAAAAACACTCGCCAATAACAATTGAATATAAACATCATAAATGGCAATACAATATTTGTACCAACAGCAAAAAAAAACAAGTGTTTTAATTGGAATCATGCCAACAGGGGACACTGCATTGGACCACAGAGGAATCTTCAGTTAAAAAAAAACTAGGCTACAGTGATCATCGTGTTATCAGTGTGGGATTTATTTAAAGGTTAATATAAATAAATAACTGCTGTTAAGGATAAAAGGAAGAAATTTTGCTTTTGCAAAGGAGATTATAATAGTTTTAATTTTTTTTTTTTTCCAACGGTCCAGAATGTTGTTAACAAATATGAATGCTAAATGGGAAGTGCTCTAAGTAGAAGCTACTAAGCTTTTTGTACTGAGTAAGAGATATTGTTCATGATATCTGGCATCAATCAAAATGGATGCCAGATGAACTGATAAGTTTAATTGTGATAAAAATATGTACAATAATTATGCATTGTGAAGTAATAGTTGTTGTTGGATTTTAGGCACATTAGATCATATTGCACTATTATTTATTATGTCTGTACAAGTATGTGTATGTTTTTTCACAGACAGATTTGCATGTTGTGCAAACTGAAAAACCCTACTCCTTCATTCTAAGATTACAAAATTCCTCCATTCTATGACTGTACTCGAATCTAGACCTCTCCAAATGAGTGATAAGTGGCCAAACCAATATACTGTTATAGAGGATGCCTATCATAAATACAAATTACTCTGTAATCAAATGATTCATAGCTTATGCATGCCATGCTGATGAGAAAAAAAATTTTGGCAAGGAATTCAATTAATAGTAGCAGGTATTTCTTTGCATATCTTAACACTAAAAGGAAAAGAATGAATCACATTGGTCATTTGATATGAGTGATGATCCCATACAGGTTGCTGAAAATTGAATAAATACTCTTCATCTACAGTCATGAATTTTTATGACATGGGGATATCAGAAGGCTGTCTAATGCTGATGGAGAGTTAAATAATTTTAGGATAATTGAAAGGAAATTGAAGAAAAATTGATGTACCTTAAAATTACAGGTGTTTAGAGGTTGAGGGATCTACTCAATTACATTAAAAGCTGCAACCGTGCAGGCAGTTGAGCCTGTTATTTAAGGGAGGAACCTGTAGATTTGAGATCAGTAAATGTCTCTCCTGTTTACAGTGGTGGTTCAAACAATAACGTGGATAACTAAATAAAGAGACCTATAAGATTGACTGCTGTGCTAGGGAAAATAATGGAGTTAGTAGTTAAACAAGTAATGCAAGATCACTTTGATATGACTAGAGCTATAAGGCAATCACAGGCATGGATTTGTTCATAATTGTTTTATAAAGTGGGCAGTTTGACATTAGGGCCAAGTTATTACTGTGGATAAAGAGATGGTTAAGTGGGAGAAGACAGAGTTAAAAGTAGCCACCACTTTTTTTGGGCTAACATTATGCATGGGATACATCAGGGCCCTTATTGTGTTTAATATTTATTAATGATATTGATATAAATATTAGTATTAGAGGCAGCAAATGATGCATGGAAGCAAGCTTAAACAACATCAGTTGTGGGGGGGGGACACATTCTCACCACATCTTTCTATCCCCTCTAATAATTTGTCTAATTCTTCCTTAAATTTGTTCAAAGTAGCCACTTTCACAATTTCAGTGGAAGATTTTCCAACAATCAGTCACTCTGGCTGAATGCATAGTTCTCCTGCAATCATGCTTTTTAAATTTAAATTTATGTCCCCTTATGTGTGTATGTTAGCATTATTAGAGGCATGTGATGCAAGAAAGCAAGCTTATACAGTATAAGCCAAAAAACATCCCATTTCACACATCTATTCGCTCTAAACATTTGTAACCAAGTTACAAAGGAGGTTAGGCAGGCAAAGGCAGATTACGAGAAATCCTTGGCAAGGGATGCAAAGAAACACAGCAAAGAATTCTTTACTTATGTAAACTCTAGAAAGAAGGGGATGAATCAGATTGGTCCACTTGATATCGGTGGGTCAACTGTTGATGATCCTGCTCAGGTAGCTAACAAACTAAATGAATATTTTGCATCGACACTCACACTTGAGGAGTTATTCAGCAAAGGGAATGCCAGAGGTGAATTCAACTCTGGCAGTAAGTTAGAGAATCTTGTAATAACTGAGAGTAAAGTGGAGGAGAAATTGTTGAAAATAAACACAAGAAAGGCACCTGGGGTGGATGAGATCTATCCAGTTATATTAAAGGAGGCAGCAAAGGAAGTAAGCAAACCCTTAGCCATAATTATGAGAGCTTCCTTGGATTCAGGGGAGGTACCCACAGACTGGAGATGTGCTAATGTGACCCCAATTCACAAAGAAGGATCAAAGGCTGACACAAGTAATTATAGACCGGTGAGTTTAATTTCTGTTCCGGGAAAATTTATGGAGGCACTGGTTAAAGAAGCACTGCAGGATCATCTAGACAAGACTTCAGTTATAGCTCGGACACAGCATGGTTTTGTTAAGGGAAGTCTTGCCTGACCAATTTAATTGGATACTATGATGCAGTCACAAAAGAACTGGAAGCAGGGAATAACTTTGATATTATATACTTGGATCTTAGAAAGGCTTTTGATACTGTTGCACATGGAAGACTGCTGTACAAATTGGAGCAGTGTGGCATTGGAGGCAAATTGCTGCTATGGATAAAGGGGTGGTTGAGGTGGAGAAGACAGAGAGTGGTAATCAATCGACACTGTTCATCGTGGACTAATGGTATTAGTGCAGTCCCTCAGGGTTCAGTGTTGGGTCCATTATTGTTTTCTGTATTTATAAATGATATTGATGATGGTATATCAAGCTTAATGTCCAAGTTTGCAGACAATACAAAGGTTGGCAGGGTTGTCAAGGACACCACTGACACTATGCTGCTGCAGCAGGATCTGGAAAGGTTGAGCAGATGGGCTGAGAGGTGGTAAATGAAGTTTAACATTGACAAATGTAAAGTACTACATATGGGAAACAGCAACCCCAGAGCAATGTATCAACTCTATGGTACTACACTGACAGTTATTTAGAGAATGAATGGGACCTGGTGGTAATTGTGCAGGCAGAAATGTAGTTCTCTGAGCAGTGCAGACGGGCTACAAGAGTAGCTCATGGTGTATTGTCAATGATATACAGGAATTTTTCTAGGGGATAAGGAGGTGATTATTCCCTTGTATAAGGCAATGGTCAGGCCACACCTAGAGTACTGTATACAGGTCTGGAGGCCTCATTTCAAGAAGGATGTAGAGCTGCTGGAATGAGTACAGAGAAAGGCAACAAGATTAGTGAATGGAACAAAGGGGTGTTCTTACGAAGAAAGGCTTAAGTTTTGCAAATTACAATGTCTGGAGACTAGGCACCAGCGAGGTGATCTGATAGAGGTGTATAAAGCCTTGAATGGTTTGAGCATGCTCAGTGCTGATGAGATTCTTCCTCTTGCTCAGAATAATCACCTGAGAGGGCATAAATTCAAATTGAGTAAAGACAGATGTAGGATAGACGTGAGGAAATTTGCCTTTAGCCAGCAGGTAGTTGGTTGGTTGAACAGACTTACATCCCTTGTCGTGGAAGTTGATAGCCTACATAAATTTAAGGCTAAGCTGGGCAGGTATTTCGAATGAACAGAGGGGTGAAGTGGAAGTGGTTTGTTTTTTTTGTTTTTTTTTTTTGTTGATGCTGCATAAGCTTGCTTTCTTGCATCAAATGCCTCTACTAATGCTAATGCTATGTGGTATGTTAGCGTTATTAGAGGCATGTGATGCAAGAAAGCAAGCTTATACAGTATAAGCCAAAAAACATCCCACTTCACACATCCATTTGCTCTAAACATTTGTCCAGTTGTTCCAGCAATCAACTACCCGCTGGCTAATGGTAAATTTCTGCACGTCTAATCTACAACTGTCTTTTCTCAAGGTTCGTAATCTGAGCAAGAGGAAGAATCCCATCAACATTTGAGCGTGCTCAACCCATTCAAGGCCTTATACACCTCAATGAGATCACCTCGCAGGTGCCTAGTCTCCAGACACTGCAGTTTACACAACTTAAGCCATTTCTATTGAGACCAATCGTTTGTTTCCCTCATCACTCGTTGCCCTTCTCTGCTCGTTCTAGCAACTCTACATCCTTCCTAAAATGAAGCCTCCATACCGGTATGCAGTACTCAAGGCATGGCTGACCATTGCCTTATTAAAAAGGGAAAACACCTCCTTATTCCTGCGAGCAAAGTTCCTGTATATCATTGACGAGACCCCATGACCTGCTCCTGCAGCCTGCCTGCAGGGCTCAGAAAATTTCATATCTGACTGCACAATTATCTCCAGGTCTTTTTCATTCTCTACCACCCTGAGTGTAGTACCACACGGTTAGTATGTTTCTCTGGGGTTACTTCTACTATGCAGTACTTTGCATTTGTCAATTTTAAACTTCAGTTGCCACTTCTCATCCCATCTGCCCATCCTTTCTAGATCCTGTTGCTGTAGCATGCTGTTATTAATAACCCTGCCAACCTTTGTATCATCTGCAGCCTTGCACATTAAGCCTGATATACCTTCATCAATATCGTTGATAAATTCAGAAAACAAAAATGGGCCCAACAATGAACCCTGGGGGGACTCAACTAATAACATTAGTCCATAAAAAGCAGTGTCCACTTTCTATCTTCTCCCACTCAACCACTTTTTATCTACCGTAGCAACTTGCCGTTAATGCTATATTGCTCCAGTTTGTACAGCAGTCTTCCATGTTCAACAGTATCAAAAGCTTTCCTGAAATCCAAGTACAGTAAGTGCCAGTTATAGTGATCACGTTTGCAAATTGAATTTTGATTCTAATAAGCGAAAATCGAGGAATATGATCCACAGGCTATAAAAATAAAGATATAAAGCACAGATTTTCACTTTATTATCAAAAGTTTATTACTAATTAAATGATGCATGAAAATCGGAAGAATATTATCCATAGGTTAGCAAAATAAAAATAAATTTATACTTACGTACGTAGCTTAATTATTATACATATTAATTACACATAACACTTTGTAAATGATTATAATTTTAAATAGTCACTTATTTTAGATTTATTTAAATTATTGCTACAAAATCTATTTATAGATTTTTCATTATTGTATAATAGTCTATATTCACGATCTGTTGCTTCCAACACTCTTCTGAGAACGGCTATAGCCTTACGAGTTTGTCATTTTGTTGCTGGAATTTGTTTGGGTTCATCATCATTTTTATCCTCCTTTGTGAAATTATCTGTAACAGACTAGGCAATTTCTTCTTTTGTTAAAGCTGTAGTAACTACTCGTTTTGGCACCTCCGTAGCCAGGTGGGCAGGAGCAGCAGTGCGTAGCACACGCTTCTTGATTAGATAGGGGTTTAAGCCCATGACCACCAAATACGGAGGATGCGGAAAAGTCAGGGAATGACCACCGCATATCCCCAGAGCAATATGGCCTTAGTTGCCAATGCTCCTAAAAACCAAATAGCAACAACAACTACTCATTTACAACAGATTTACAAAGAAAAAGGCCCAATAAACCAAAAACTGTGAATTGTTTTTATTGTTTTATGATTGTAACCTTCAGAAATGTGCTTTAGAAAAATATCACAGAAGCGTTCAAAACTGATGCTTATAACCGAAGATGTGATTCTAATAAACAATAAAATTGTAGTGTATTTTATTGATTTCCATCAGTTCTTTGGAATTTGTTTCTCTAAAGCGGCTGATTCTAATAACCAGTGACCACTATAACCAGCACTTACTGTATATGAAATCAAAATTATTTTTTGCTTCCAGTTTCTTTGTGACCACATCATAATATCCACTCAAATTGGTCAGACAAGACTTCCCCTTATCAAACCCATGCTCTCTCTGAATTATTACTGCAGTCTTGTCTAGATGATCCTGCAATGCTTCTTTAACCAATGACTCCATTATTTTCCCTGGAATGGAAGTTAAACTAACAGGTCTGTAATTACTCGTGTCAACCTTTGTGAATTGGGAATATATTTACACATCTCCAGTCCATGGGGACCCCCTGATTCCAAGAATGCTCTCATAATTATGGCTAAGGGTTTGCTTGCTTACTTTGTTGCCTCCTTCAATATAACTGGATCGATCCCATCCACCCCAGGTGCATTTCTTATATTTAACTTCAACAACTTCTCCTCCACTTTGCTCTTAATTATTACAAAATCATTAAGCTCCCTGTTAAAGTTTAATAAGCTTCTGTCCTCCACTTCCCTACAGAATTTCTCATGTGTGAATGTAGATGCAAAATACTCATTCAGTTTGTCAGCTATCTGAGCAGTGTCATCATGCAGTCAAACCATTGCTATCAAATGGACCAACCTGATCCATCCCCTTCTTTCTAGTGTTTATATAAGTGTTGTCCAAGAAAGATTAAGGATGCTATCAGCATTTAGTTTACTAAGTCCATTTGAGCCTTAAACACTGCAATTTTAAGTCTTTTTTGGTGAGAATACCATTTTGTGTTTCCTGATTAACCTTGTTGCTCTTTTCTACACCATTCCCACAGATCCACATCCTTTTTAAAATGAAAATTTCAGACTTGCATGCAGTACTCAAGTTGTAGCCTAACCATTGCCTTATACAGTGGGATAATCAGCTTCTTCTCCCTGCTTGAGAATTCCTTTATGTCAATGACAGAACTCCATGAGCAATCCTAGTAGCTTGTTTGGACTGTTGAAAAACATGACAGACTGTAATTGATATTTTGTATCTATATTCATGTGGGAAAAATTTTGATCATTGTAATCACATTTTCAAAAGCAAAATCTCTTCCTTTGCCTTTCATGGTAGCTATCTTATTGTTTCTGTTCTGACTAAGCAGGTATATTTATTTTTTCTGATTGGGTGAGTAGTTAGATTTTAAAACTAATATAATAAAGGAATTTTAAAATTAGTTTATAGGAAATAAGTATAATTCTGTAGATGTAACAAAAGTTACATTTATATATTTAATGTAATACATACTTGTATTACATTAAATATATAAATGTAAATTCTTTAGCAAATATTGCTGTGGGATTACTGTTAGTGTTCAGGCATAGTGCTGTAGTTTTAACATAATCTTGTAACCAAATTTTATATCTCAAGCTTGAACAGTGTTGGTGGGGATTGCCAGGGGGCAGTTCTCCTTTCATCACGGTGGCCATATCCTTGCATGCAGTGTGCATATACCATTTATGCAAAGCTGACTACAATTTAAGGTGCCAAATTTTCAAGGGTGAAACCAAAAACAAAATCATAGCTGCACCACTCTAGATGTATGGTGGAGACTCCATCATTTTACTTGATTTCACCGTTCTTTATCTCACTTTGGTGACAACCTTTCTCTGGCTTTTTCTTTTCACAACAAAAATAATAAAACTACAATAAAATTGTAAGTTTTTAAAATTTTGCAAATTACTGGTTATTTTGCTTAACAAGTTGGTCAGTAGATGTGCAATGTTGTCAGTGTCGCAAAATAGAAAGTATGATAATAGTATTGTTCTCTGTTAATGCGATAATTTCAGTTTCATAGTATTTGTGCAGTGCAAATATAATTAACAGTCTTTCATAGGATGCCAAAGAAATATGATGTAAAATTCAGAAGACATACAAAAGATTTTCCATGGATTTTAAAACCAAAATGAGGTAATACATTTACCTTGTGTACTATGTATAGATGTAATTTTTCAATTTCACAGTGGGAAATGTGATGTAATCGTACATTTACAAACAGATACACATAGAAAGAAATGTGAAAATAGATGATGTCATACGTGCCAAATGTTTTATTTGCTTCTTTTATCATAGAACATAATCTTCCTCTGAGTTGTGCTGATAGTGAAATAAAAAAAAGTTCTGTAAGGACAGAAACAACATGCATTGTTAGTAAAATTTAATGGATGGGGAGGTTTATGAACAGTGGTTTGTGAACTCTGTTCTTTGATCCATGTAATGAACTGCCCCTCTTTGTCCAGACCTTGACATCCCAGTGCTTATTCTCTGCTCAAGTGTCCCACTAACACAAAAAGCAAAGCATTTTTGTGTAGCCAGATTGCTATCCAAGTTATGTGCCTATCATTCAAGTTTTCTTATGTTTTTTTTTCAAATGCACATAGTGATCTATTGGTATTGACCCATATTTATTTCCATTTTGGAGTAACACACCTTTGAGACTCCTCTTTGGGTCAGTTAAAAGTCTCCACTGTGTAGGATCGTAACTAATTTCTAAATAGTTTGTTAAGTCATTTATATTACTACAAAAAACTGTAGAATCATTCTCAGAAAAGTAGGGGAATAGTTCTCATTCTCTGTAGCATGGGAAAAATCCCATGTGCTGGATTTTTTGACCTATGTCTAGAACCAAGGAGATCTGCAGATTCTTTGATAATTTAAATCTCTTACAGATCATTCAGTTCATGCTGTGAAAACATAGACTCAGATGGCTGGACTCAATGTCTCCAGCTGTGTAGACTTCAGTTTCATCTGAAGCTTCACTTTCAGCACTCTATCTGCTGCTACATTCTCCAATATGAGTGGAAAGCATGGAATCATCAGGTTATCTCCATGTGGGACTGGTCTAATGGCAGATGGAATATTAGGATTAACGATGCCCCTCACATTCCTTTACACTTACTAAGCAAAAGTAACAGTCATTATAGTGGTTTATAGGTTCCCATAAAACAAATCATGGGAATTGCAGAAGGCAGGGCCTTTTTTTTTTTTTATAATTTTTTTCACAATCTCAATGCTTCAATGCAGGTTGTTCCACGAACTTTATATGGAGCCCATTGTTTATATTGGTCATCTAGTTTCACTCCAAAATAAGCACAATACACATTTTTTTACAAATTCTGTAATATCTTGTCTTTGCTTGAGGGCTACTGCATAACTTCCACAAATGAAACAAAATAAGTTTGGATTGTTCAAACACTTGCATGAAGATATTTTACTCACTGATAAACACTGCTGTGTGGAGCTCTCTAAGTCGAGAAACAAATGATTGCCAACATGTGAAGATTTAGTTTACAAATTCACAGAATTTATTTGTAACTTAATACATTCAATAATACAACTCATGACATCAACTTAAGTGATTTGTGAAAAAACGGCACGTGATAGGGAAAAAAAATTAATAACATTTCTAAAAAAACAGTTATTAGTTTTCAAATATCAAAAACCATGCAGAGTGGTGTATTGGTAGGCATGAAAACTAGAGTAACAAAGGTATTAAGAGAGGAGATTGAGCACTTGGTAATAGGTTGTCCTTGCATTCTTTTTAATTTGTGCGCTGAGGAGGCAGTTGCATGCTTTCATGTGAAATATGGCTACTTTTGGATGTAACATTTACTAGGGGGGAGAGAGAGAGAGAGAGAGAGAGAGAGAGAGAGAGAGAGAGAGAGAGAGAGAGAGAGAGAGAGAGAGAGTTGCTAAAAGTAAAGATGGCTTTGAACAGATGCATTCCGCTGAAATAAAGTTTTTTAAGCTTGGGTGTACACTTTAGCTGACATTCTGTTAAATGTTAACTATAATGGTAGAACAGTGGCAAACTTTGACAGGTATATTTAAAGAAAAGGCTGGAAGTGGTCAGAAAAGTGATGTGAGCAGTTTTCAGAGTTACTATATTGAAAACTACAAGAAGCCATCACTAGTGAGTGCCATTGACTCATATCCAAATTCATTTTGTGATCCAGAAACAGTTCTGATCCAGAAGCAGTTCTGAAGGAAAACAAATTAATGATCTCCCCAAGGAGACTCAAACTTCTGGTGAAAGCAGCACCAAACGTCCAAACATTTTAGGCATGTTATCCCAACTCTTTTAAACATTATGGCAACATTTGAAAACCCATACAGTCAGTCCTCGTATAACACGTGTTTACACTCACGAATTCGGTCATACACGATTTATAAATAGGGGAACGATATCTTGTATAACACGAACCGAATTCGCTTATGCACGATTCGCCTTTGTGTTTACAAGAAATGGCAGTCGAACGCGGAGTCACCCCAACCGAACGCAACACGATAGGAATGAAGAGAAAATTCTGAAAATGTATTTATGTTTTTTATATCAGTGAAGGGGAAACACATTTCAATATAATAATGTAAAAACCAACACAATTCCAGCTATCGGTATAATCGCAAATGCAATTAGATCAAGTTTACTACCAGTTTATAACAGATTCCACTGGCAGAAACGCAACTGGAAATTGTTTTTATTGTTTTATGGTAGTAACCCCTAGAAATGTGCTTTAGTAAAATGTGAGGTGTTAATAGTGTATCTCTGCCTTTATGGTGTTGTTTATTCAGTTGCTACACGCACGCAGCTTTGTTTATGTGTATCAAGCTTGCCTCTTCGTTTTGTAATTGTGCTTTATTCCCTAAAAACGAGTAAAATTCTTAAAAGGTGTGAACAGGAAGCATCCTGGTGAAGACACTGCAGATTCAGAGAGAAAAAGAAAAGCAATATCGATAAACAGGGGCGGACTGGGTCAAAAAATTCTTACCCGGGAAAATTTGTAGTGGCCTCATACTAGCGTTTATGGCCAAAATCACACCGGCCTCCGGCCCACCGGGGTTTCCCCGGTAAAGCTTATGGCCAGTCCGCCTCTGTCGATAGAGAAAAAATATGAAATTGTGAAACGCTTTGAGCGAAATGAAAGACCATGTGATATTGCATGTGCGACAGGCCTAAATGAGGCAATGCCGAGAATTACAAAGAATGCAGAGAAAAAAAATTTTCATAGCAGGAACAACTCAAAGTGTAATTAAAATCCATTAGATTAAGACAAAGAATTAGAAGAGATGGAACAGCTGTCATCTGTTTGGATAGAAAATCAAACAAAAAACAAGTTTGCTTACGATAGAAGAAAAAGCAGTAGCAATATTTTATTACGTAATAGTCGTAATAAAATACGTAAGTATTTTATTACGACTATTATGACTAATCGTAATAAAATACTTACGTAATAAAATACGTAAGTATTTTATTACGATTATTTATTGTGTTTGGTAATGTTTTGGTTACAAATGTGTGTGTTCAATCTTGGGTGGTCGGCACCTAACCCTATTTTTCCCATAGGGCCTGTTGTTTATATTGCACGATTTTGCATTGCATGAGGGTTTATAGGAACACAACTATCGTGCTATACGAGGACTGACTGTACTTAGTTTTTCATTCCAACATAACTTACATCCATATACCAAGGTCATTACTCTTAGGTGTGTTGAAAAATATCGTATGCAAATTTATTTTACCAAAAGTTTTAAAATGTTCCACCTCCATTTTGGAAATTGATTACCATAGCAGACTAAACCAGAAAGAAGATTCATAATCACAGGCATATCTATTGTGAAGCTGGTTTGTGGAGAATCTAAAATGAGAGGAGAACATACTTTTCTTTTGTTCAGCAAGTAAGTACTCTATGAGTACACAGTGGTGAGCTATAGTGGGCTCTCATGAGCTCGCGAGAGCCCATTGTTATTTTCCTTGAAAATTTGCGAGCCCATTGTTGGGATGATCATTTATTTTACAAATGAAATCCTGGATGCAATTATTGAGTATCCAGCGCCGAAACTACGGTGGGACAAGCGGGGCCCCATTTCCAGTATTTTAGTGCGCAATCGATCAGTTATGTATTTTAAAATTGCTTCATTTTTTATTTAATTTTTAAAATTCCTCTTGGTAATTGCATTTAAAATACAGAAGTTTCCGTTGAACGAAGAAAATTTCCACGTAACGAACAGTTAGGGGAAGACGACTTTGTATGTATTGTTCTCCTTTAGGCAATTTAGGTAATTAGAAAGCGCGAATTAAGGGTGAAAGTACCATTTCACAATGTTAGTAGTGTCCGTAAAACCTATGCAGTCCCATTCCCAGAAGTCACGCAAGCCAATATGGCTTTCCATAGCCAGTCAGAGGATTAAGAAGATTCCTGACATGGATAATAGCCTCTGGTCTAGCTGTGTTGTGGTTCCTCTTTACTCCGACAAACGGGCGTATGTTTTTCGGAGAAGTGAGTGATCCACGCCTTCCAGTAAATTTCTCCTGTCTATGTTTACATTGTCACAGCAGCTGAATAATATCCGTGTGATTTTGACATTTTGCACAATATTCGCAAGAACTAGTGATCTGTAGCAACGTGGGGAGGGGGGGGGGATTAAGACAACTAAGAAAATATATAAACTTTACGAAGATGAAATGTTAGCAGATTTTGAAATTTCGTCAAACCTTTTACTGTAGAAAATGTTCTAAAATATAATGGCATAGGGGCAATAATTAAAAAAAAAACTGTATGCATTATATTGCCCACAGAGTAGTACTCTGGGATATCACCAATCTCCAAAAAACCACCGAATTAAAGATGATTGCTAAAGAACTTGATGTGGAAACTATAAAGATTGTTCGTGTGTTTGGGCTGTGATGAGCAGTCTGTACCTTGCGGATGGTAATTGCGGGTTAAGGAAATTATCTTGAATTGTGCAAACATTTTGAATCGGAAGTTAAATATTCTGGATTATTAAATCTTTTTAAATCTGGAATTTTTTAACCATTTAGCACTAATGATCAGCATCCTGCAGGAGCTCTCTTACCTTTCAGAAGCTTTACAGATTCACTATGGTAAAAGCAGATAAATTAATTATTCGAACTATCAATGCTATTGCTAATTTAAAAAATTTTGAAGGAAATTATGAAGCTAAAATTGAGAGCATGTTGAAGTGGAAAGAATTTGAAGGAATCAAAATCGAAAGTAAGAACAGTAAAGTTATCTCGTAACAAGTTATTAAATGCATTGTTTTATTCTTAAAGGATAAGTTATTAACGCAACAGAGTGATTTTAAATTAAATAAAGAAAATAATGAAAGAAATTTCTGGAAGAAATTTTAAACATATGCTATCGGAAATCATGGAATATGAAAGAACTTTCGTCTCGGTGGCAAGATGGTGAAAACCAAATAAGAAATTTGTTTTCTGATAAAATATGAAATAAAAATTAATGATTTTAGAGTTTTTGTCGAAGACAATTTATCTTTAAATTCGAGTGAAATTCCCTTTTCAATTAAGAAAGCCAGAAATATCTTTGAAACCATTGCGATTAGCAGTGCTGAATCTGAGCAAGCTTTCAGAATAATGAATAATATTGTGTGAATAAATGAATGAATAATAAAACCATTGCTTCAAGTTGATCCGGATTGTTATGTCAAATCATTCCTCCATAATAATAGCTCAGCTATTGAGCAAAGAAGAAGATCGAAAACAAATATTAATAAAGAAGTAAATTGCATACGCAATTTGTAGAATAAATTTTTCTTGAATATTTGTGTAATGATTTTTTTCATGTAATCTGTGATTTTTGTGTACCTTTTCTAGAACATTTTGTTTTTTTATGTATTTGTTTTTATATTCTAGAATGTTTTGTGATAATTTGTTATTTCTGATATGGGAAATATTTCATGTTATTTTTTATTTGCAATATTAAAATTTTATCATGAAAAAAATGTATCCATTATATTTCCCTAGTTGTAAAAAAAAAAAAAAAAAAAAAAAAAAAGTTGCACGTCTGCCGAGTACGTAGATAGTTTTATGTGAAACATGGTTTGCGTTTCTTTTAGATATTTTGATTTGTATATATTGATTACGAAATAAAGGAGATTTTGTATTGTAAATATTTTATTCATAATTCACAAATTTCTGGAAGACAATATATGTGGTACTACACTCCCTGAAGAGAAATGTACCACACAGTTGGTACATTTCTCTTGGGTTAGTGCTACCCATATGCAGTACTTTGCATTTGTCAATATTAAACTTCAGTTGCCACTTCTTAGCCCATCTGCCAAACTTTTCTTGTTCCTGTTGCAGTAGCATACCGTCATTACTGTTGTTATCAACCCCGCCAACCTTTGTATCATCTGCAAACTTGGACATTAAGTCTAATATACCTTCATCAATATCATTGATAAATACCAAAGCAACGATCGGCTCAGCACTGACCCCTGGGGGACTCCACTAATAACATTAGTCCCCGTAAAGCAGTGTCCATTTATTACCACTCTCTGCTGTCTCACACTCAACCATTCCTTTATCCATTACAGCAACTTGCCCTTAATGCCATACTGCTCCAATTTGTACAGCAGTCTTCCATGTGCAACAGGATCAAAAGCTTTCCTGAAATCCAAGTATATGATATCAAAATTATCTTTTGCATCCAATTCCTTTGTGACTACATTATAGTATCTAATCAAGTTGGTCAGACAAGACTTCCCATTAACAAACCCATGCTGTGTCTGAACTATTATTGCAATCTTGTCTAGGTGATCCTGCATCACTTCTTTACCAGTGACTCCATTATTTTCTCTGGAACAGAAGTTTAAACTAACAGGTCTATAATTATTTACATCACCGTTTCAACCCCCTTTGTGAATGGAGGATAAATTTGCACAACTCCAGTCCATGAGGATCTCCATTGAATCTAAGGATGCACTCATAATTATGGCTATGGGTTTGCTAATTTCCCTTCAATATAACTGGATAGATTCCATCTGCCCCAGGTGCCTTTTTTATGTTTAACTTCAACAATTTCTCTTCCACTTTTCTCTCAGTTATTACAAAATCACTTAGCTCCCTGTTAGTGTTTAGTAAACTTCTGTCCTCCCCTTCCTTACAGAATTCATCATGCGTGAATGTAAATGCAGAATACTCATTCAGTTTGTCAGCTTTCTGTCTGTGTGAGCAGGATCATCATTAGTCGAACCACCAACATCAAATGAACTTATCTGATTCATCCCCTTCCTTCTGGAGTTTACATAAGTAAAGAACTCTTTGCTGTTTTTCTTTGCATCCTTTGCCAAAGATTTCTCGCAATCTGCCTTTGCCTGCCTAACCTCCTTTGTGACTTGATTACAGACTAGCTTATATCTGGCGTAAGCTTCTGTGTCACCTGATAATTTATAGGCATCCCATGCATTTTTCTTCTGTGCCACGAGCTTCATTAATTCATTGGACCTCCATTTAGGCCTGAAACTTGAACAGGTTTTCTTAGTTGGCATGAAAAGCCTAGTAGCTTCCAAGATTAATTCCTTGAATGCTTCCCATTTAGAATTTGCTGTTGGTAACATCATCAGTTGGTCCCACTGTATAGAACCGAAAAAAATCTGTGAGACCATTGTAGTCACTTTTACAAAAGCAAAAACCCTTCCCTTTTCCTTGGATGGTAATTACCCGTTTAAATGCATTATAGCCAAAGTAGCTTATGCGCCATCAAACCTCCATATCAACACGTTTAAATAAATCCCACATCAGTACACTGCGATCACTGTCAACTAGTGGTTCCTTTATCTGCAAATTCTTAATTCATGAATCATCACTGCTGATAATCAGATCATGAATATTACTCCCTCGAACATGAGGCGCCTCCGTAGCCAGGTGGGAAGGAGCAGCAGTGCGTAGCACACGCTTCTTGATTAGGCCGGGGTTCGAGCCCGTCACCACCAAATACAGAGGATGCAGAAAGGTCAGGGAATGACCACCGCATATCCCAGAGCAATATGGCCTTAGATGCTAATGCTCCTAAAAACCAAAATAACAATAACATAACAACCCTCGAACATGTTGCTGTAGAAAGCAATCCTCCAATGCCGACCGGGCTAGCCAGGTGGGTAAAGTGCCTGCCTGGCAACCCAAAGGTCGCGGGTTCGAATCCCGCCTCGGGCTTGGATCAGAGTAAAATGCAAAAACTTTGGGAGATGCGCTATGGCCACAGAAGCCGATGCACCACTAACAAAAAAAAAAAAAAAAAAAATCCTCCAATAAATTCACAAAAGTCTTGCTAGCAGGTGAGTGACTAACCCACAAGTTTGTCAATATCTGTAAAGTTAAAATCCCCATTACAAGACATTCTGATTTATTTGCTCACTCTATTTCTTTTCACAATTATTCGTTGTACTCATCAGAGTCATTATGCCTATAACACACTTCTATTCTCATTTTCCCTTTTCCAGTTTTTGTCACACCAAATAGACTCATCATTGCACTATTCACCCATGTCAACTGGATGCACTTCCCCAGATTTTGTGTTTCTTAACTAACAGCGTAACCTCTCCTGCCATCCTATCCTGTCTATCCTTTCTGTACACATTGTACTCCCCAAATTTCAATTCTGCACTGTGTACTCCCCAAATTTCAATTCTGTACTCTGATATCCTAACAATATCTGCCTTTGATGCCTTGATCAGCTTCAGATTTATTACATTTATTTACTATACTTTTAGCGTTGGTGTACATGTACGTATACATGCACCCGTTCTTACTCTTAGTTATCCTAACACAGCATATGTATTTACTTGTTCCATGATGACTTCCAGCAGCTCTTGAAATCCCCAGCAACTTGCTCTCTAGGCTGCTGCTCATTACAATAGAAGCAGTGCAAGAATCACTTTTGCCCCTGCCCTGTGGCTACTGTTAATATTTTTGCATCCTTTCTATTTATGTGTATCCCATCCCTTCCCTTTAGAATTAGCTCTCCTTTTAGCAAGCACAGACCACGATGAAAAAAATTCTACTCTGTGAGCCTTGCACAATCTCTCCAGGGCCGAATTGATTGAGAAGGCTCTCATTATATACTCCTTCCTATCATGTCTGGGCAGAATTGCAAATACTTTCAAAGTTAACCCCAACTCGCAATTTTTTTTTTTCAGCATTTACCTGTACATTGTGTATGTTGGGGAGTGGTTGAGTGCTAGATAGAACTACAGTGGGCTCAAGGCATCTCCCTTGAGGACTGCTCTTCTGATGTCATTTGGCCTAGCCGTGATGTTCTCAACCTTGATGGTCATCCTCCATTTGATCATGGTTGCTCCTAGGAAGTATGTGCCAGTGATGGGTTGATTTCATAGATTTTCAATGTCAACATCAGCTAGCTATGGCACATAGTGGAATACCCTGAAGTAGTCGATGTAGGCAGTGTATAGGATCCAGTGCTGCTTCTAGCTTTGTTCCATAGCTGCCACATTGATGGTCAGCTGCTCCTTGCATCCTTTACTCATCTGCTTATATCCTTCTGCTGATACTAATACAAAGAAGCCACAAACCTGTTGATTGTTCTGTATTGTATTTTACCAGGTTAATGGTGTGTCATTTACTTTTCAGATAAGTGAATCCTTGAATCAGAAACTCTGGGCTGATCAGGCTGCCCTAAGTACCACAAGAATTTGAACCCGCAACCTTAGGGTTGCGGGTTCAAATTCTGCCTCGGGCTTGGATCAGAGTAAAATGTAAGAACTTTGGGAGGTTCATTATGGATACAGAAGCTGATGCATCAACAACTAACAAAAAAAAGAAACTCTGGGATTGTGTCAAAGTGCTTTATCTGAGTGAACTGCTCCACTGTATGCCTCTTATGTGTTGTTGAACTTGTACCCCTAAGTGTGGATGTTATCTATCCCTTGAATTCACTAGTTGCATGATTTCCTGATTGGCTGTTGTTCTCTCTCCCACCCCACCCCTAAATCTCCCGTTGTCTCGTCTCTTGTATGTCCTTGGATTTCTTTCTTCCGTTCTAGGTATATCCAGCGCATGGCCATTAAGACTAACTTTGCTGCCTCACAGGTTACCCCAGAATTCCTTGAGTGCTTCTTGTTGGGGTGGGGGGTGTTGTCTTCCTTCTCCTCTCGGGGCCGATTTTCCTGTAGAAGGCTCTCTAGTATTAATTGAATATCCAGTTGGCTGTTTTCCCCATACAGGGACTCTCTCTCTCCCTGTATGGGCAAAGTCTCCTGATGAGTGCCAGGAGGCTCTGCTTGAGGTTGTCAAGGTGTTTTTCAATCCTCTAATCATAGGACTTGTGTTTTGTGTAGATATTTTCTTTCTTTGGATGGGCGTCACTTTTCTGCTCAGTTTCTTCTGTTGCCTTGTTAGTACTGGCTCAGTTGGCGTGCTATCTTCTGCTGTAGCTTTCTTTCCCAGGTTGTTGGTTCCTTTTCTTTGTATTTTATTTTGCATTGTCTCTGGTTTCCCTTCTGTTTCTCCTGCTAGAGCAGCACACTAAATGGCTGTGCAGTTAGTATCTAGTGTTACTGTGTTGTTCAAGTAATCCAGTATTATTCACTGGTTGAGGTGGTCTGTGACTTGCCACAGGATTCTTTTGGGGTTTCTCCTTCTGTGTGGCATGGGTCTCTGTGAGGTCCATTCCCTCATTTTGCTAGGACCTTCTCTTCTTATTATTGCAACTTTGTTTCATTTCACTTCGTCTGCACTTGGTTATATTTCTTATATTTGCTCTTCCTCCTGTTCTGGTTTGGTTTTATCCTTATTCTTTTTAGTTGATTGCTCACACCATACTTGATTTTTTTTCCAAGACTGCAGGAGCTATCAGGTTCTTCATGACAATAGTCCATCTCTGGTCTGCTATTTGATGACCTGAACAGTCAGGAACCATTCCAACCACTTGGTGTGTAGTTTCATCCTGTACATTCTCATTTCCACCTCTGGCTTGATTAGTTTGTACTATGTTCTCATAGAACATATTCATTTCGGTGCCCCATTTCATGCATTGGCTCTTTCTTCCTTCATTGATGATCTTGCCCTTCAGTTGTATCCGTATGTGGAGACAGCATCACTTTCTCCACCATTTTTCTTGGGAGTCTCTCCAATTTTGCAAGCTTGAACACTGTGTCTAAGGCCTGAACACAAGTGACTTTATCCTGAGCCACCCTTGATCTAGTATGTTCAATATTTTTACTTCTCATCTTCATCCAGTTGTGACTGTGGAAGGATTCATGATTAGGTTACCATCCAAGATCAGGTTATCAACACCAGGAAATACATTTACAAGGACCCCGGAGTGCCATATTGACACCTTTGCAATGCCACCTTGCCCCAGAAACAATCGAGCACATCACCATGGAATGTGGGGTTATCACATGGTCAGAGTACACTCATAGACATGACATAGATGCCAGGATAATAAATTTGAAGATAGCACAAAAAATACCAGTTGATTAAAGAAAGTGTACGATATTTCAGATATGAACCCCCAGGCCATACTAGAGAACCCTGCTCACAAACTGAGTCCATACCGTAATAAAGGACAAGACAATTCTGCACAACAGATCAGACAAACTCTCACTGACAAGAAGGAAAAAACTATCTACCTGATTGATATAGCAGCACCGAACACCAGCTTCAAAGTAGTGACTCTAAAGTAAAATATATTGTTAGTTATCTTGATGAAAGTTTTGTGGATATTTTGTTCCAGGATTATTGCATTAGATTGAAATATTATTAGTTTCAAGAGTAGAATTTTATTCAAATGTTATAATCCTCAAAAGTGAATGAAGTGGAGCCTTTGTGTATTTATTTTAGAGAACTCAGAAACAGATCAAATGGCATTTATTGTACTGTACCTTGTTTTGGAATACCTACTACTGACACTTAATGTGCGCCTCCGTAGCCAGGTGGGAAGGAGCAGCAGTGCGTAGCACACGCTTCTTGATTAGACCGGGGTTCGAGCCCGTCACCACCAAATACGGAATATGCGGAAAGGTCAAGGAATGACCACCGCATATCCCGGAGCAATATGGCCTTAGTTGCTAATGCTCCTAAAAAAAACCAAATAACAACAACAATAACGACACTTAATGCGGTGACACGACTTCTCAAGGACCATGCTCTGTCTCACCCATGCAGTGTTGGGGTAGTGGCTTTCATTTATTCACTGACACATTCATAATCTAAATATACACCTAACAGACACTGTTATGGGAAACAGAAAGGGATTGCCACCAGAGATGAAAACTGCAAAGAAAATTAGATGCAGGATCATTGCTTTTTCTCATGGAAAGACAAAATAAGTGTACTTATGCTTTTTGTATAATACTGAAAGTGAAATAACAGCTGATAAATAATAATGACTTGCTTTTCAAGTTGAAAAGCAAGTTATTTGCGAATACAGAATAAATGTGGGTGCTGACCATTACTGTGCTGGTCATTCATTCAGTTAAAAATAAATGAAATGCTGGAGGAAGTTGTTTTTCTGGCTTTGAGAGGTCTCAATTTTGAATAATGTCATCCTGATGAATATGACAGATCCATCTCAAAGAAACTGTCACAACCAATTTCGAAAAAAGTTTTGGTTCAGCTAGTAAAGGATGCCATTTCTAGAAGGAGGCTATTATTTTCAGATACAGAAGAGAGATTGAATGGCAATACTCATTTTGTGATGAAAAATGAAAATTCAAATAAGGTGACTGTGCATGAGAAGTGTTACAGAAGTTAATAAACTGTTGTTACCACTCTGGCAGGCAGTCAGTCAGTCAGTATTTTTCTTGATTTCAGAATCAATTATTAAGAATTTGATTAAAAAAATTATTCATTATGCCCGTCACTAGTTGAGAATGCTCACACCAACCAAATAACACAGATGCTCAAAAGTGTACTTTTTTTTTTTAGTATTATCAGGGCTCAACAAGTTATGCAAACCCTATTTTCCACTCAAAAAATGGGACCCCCCCCCTCCAAAGTGGTTTTTTTTTTTATGGCATAAAGTCCTAATAAGAGAAAGAACAGTAATAACAATAGTTTTTAATAATATAATTTATTATATTAAATTTCTACAATATTCATGTCATATATTTCAATTTGTGCCACTTGAGTGGCCCTTTACGTGACTCATTTCACTTGAAAAACGCCACTTATCAAGATGTCTTCTATAGAACTCAGTAGAATGGATCTGTTCTTGGATTTAATTAAATTCATGATGCTGTTGAAGTTGGAAGAACTGCTATTATAGATGTAAACTTGTAATCTTTCTATGTGTGATTATATTGATTTTAGTGTATCTATTAGGTTGTAATGCTTATATAATACTTTAACTTTAAACCATTCATTAAGAATAGCTTCTGAGCCATAGCATCTGTCACAGCCAGACAGCAACAAAATGGTATTGAATACAGTGCAGGTGCCAGATACTTTACAGTGATTATTGCCCAAAAATCTGTTATTTAAAATTTTTATACCTGCTTTAATTAATTTAATTCTGTCCTGTTGATATTCCAGTTTTCCCTATGATGTGATATTCCAGATAATCTACCTTTTTTAAATTTCCTGGACATAAATGTGTTATCAAGAAATGATTTATCTACCTCTCTTACCATATGTTGTAGATGACTTTCATCAACCGGTGAAATACCACCACTTTGCTTATTGGAGGCTTGAAGTGGTGAAACCCATGTTTAGTCTCTAGAGCAAAGTTTTCGGCATCCCCCTCCCCTCCCCCCATACTTCTCCTCCAACCCATGCACGGTACTAAGTACTATAGGTTTTGATACCTTTCGTGTTTGGGGTTTTCATAAAAAAAAAAAAAAAAAAAATATGTTCCAGTTTCTCTAAAAAATGTATTGTACCTTCCATATGCAATTTTACATGGCTTAATAAAAGATTTTCTTGCTGAAAAATTAGGGACCAATTTTTAAAAATTGGAAGGAAATCTAGTAAGAAATGTGCTGTTAGTAAGAACTTAAAATTTTTCATCATCTTCAGAAATCCTTTGCAATAGTCAGATTCAACTGTGTTTCCTGACTGCATAATAGATTCCATATGGATTTGAGAGCCCCAGTTTTACTAGCAACCCATTGAACTTGATGAATAGGCTGTATTTTAAAATTTTTGCAGGCTAAGATTTAGCAAAATTTTGAAGTTCGTGTTGCCTTTTTTGGAGAACTTCCATAAAATTTGAAATATCCAATAAAAATATTGTCTCTTTTGTAAGGAGCATCTTTCACAGATTTCAGCACATGCAATTGTAATTTATGAACTAAGATTGCACAAAATCAAATGTTTCACTTCATTTTTCACTTGCTGCAGCTCCATTAACACTTCCTCAAATGCTTGCACTCCATCTGTCCCTAATATTACTAACTGCTCAGTCTCTCTCCAGTCAAGTCCAGATTTACATAATCCTTCTTGAACTACATCAAAATATCTTTCTTCAATAACATCCTTTAATTTAACTATGCTTACAAATGTTTTTCTTTTCATTGACTCCTTTTCTTTTGCATTACAATATTTCATTTACATTATCAATTGCTCAGTTATAGATTTGGCAATAGAACCATCAGTTAATATACTAAAGAACTGAATAAGTTTTAATTGGGTTGTAATGTCATTTCTTATCATTTCAGCAGTAAATTATATGAATTCTGCACACCTGTTATCATTGTCATGTTGTTGCTCAAGAACATTAACATCCAGTTTGTGTGCATGATTTAACAGTTCTTTCATGTTGCTGAATGGTTTATTATTTTTAGCATTATAATAAGCTGTATTGAAAATAATGCACATTTGTTGAAACTTTTCACCTTCCATCTTTTACAAACTTAGCACCATCTGGGGTTTGTTTTTTTTCCCTTCCTGGATTCAATTGGACACCCAAACTTTCAACACACTTGATATGTTAACATTAGCACTAGTAGAGGTATATGATGCAAGAAAACAAGCTTATACGGCATCAGCCAAAAATAAAAATAAAAAACCTTCCTAATTCACCTATCCATTCGCTCCAAATGTTTGTTTTGTTCTGCCTTGAATTTATTTAAGCTCTCAACTTCTACGACACATGGAAGTTTGTTCCAGCAATCAACCAACCGCTAGCTAAAGGCAAATTTCTGCACATCTATTCTACAACTCTTTCCTCGGTTTGAATGTATGTGCCCTCAGGCGATTAATCTGGACAAGAGGAAGAATCCCATCAGCATTGAGCTTGCTCAAACCATTCAAGACTTTATTATATTGCGTCAATCAGGTCGCCTCGCAAGTGCCTAGTCTCCAGACACTGTAATTTCCAAAACCTTTCTTCCATTCACTAATCTTGTTGCCCTCTCTGTAATCGTTCTAGCAACCCTACATCCTTTGTGAAATGAGGCCTCCAGACTTGAATACAGTACTCAACATATGGCCTGACCATTGCCTTATACAAGGGGATAATCACCTCTTTTTCCCTGCTAGAAAAATTCCTGCATATCATTGACAAGACACCATGAACTACTCTTGAAGACCCTCTATACTGCTCAGAAAACTTCATGTGTGACTACACAATTACCCCATGTCCTTTTCATTCACTACCACCCTGAGTGTAGTACCACACAGTTGATAAGTTCTTATAGGGGTTACTGCTACCCATATGCATTACTTTAATTTGTCAAGATTAAACTTCAGTTGCCACCTCTCAGCCCATCTGCTCAACTTTTCTAGATCCTGATGCAGTAGGGTATTGTCATTAGTGTATTAACAACCTGCCAACATTCATATCGTCTGCAAACTTAGACATCAAGCCTGATGTACCTTCAACAATATCATTAATAAATACAGAAAACAACAATGGACCCAACACTAAACCCTGGGGACTCCATGATTTTAGTCTACGACGAAGAGCAGTGTCCATTGATTACCACTCTGTCTTCTTCCACTCAACCATCCCGTTATTCATAGCAGCAACTTGCCCTTAATGCCACACTGTTGGAATTTGTACAGCAGTTTTCCATGTGCAACAGTATCAAAAGCCTTCCTAAGATCCAAGTATATGATATCAAAATTATTTTTTGCATCCACTTCCTTTGTGACCACATCATAGTATCCAATCAAATTTGTCAGACAGGACTTCCATTAACAAACCCATGCAGTGTCTGAACTATAACTGCAGTCTTGTCTAGATGATCCTGCATTGCCTCTTTAACCAGTGACTCCATTATTTTCCCTGGAACCGAAGTTAAACTAGCAGGTCTGTAATTACTTGTGTCACCCTTTGATCCTGATTTGTGAATTGGGCCCATATTTGCACATCTCCAGTCATTGGGTACCTCCCCTGAGTCTTAGGAATATCTTATAATTATGGCTAAAGGTTTGCTTACTTCCTTTGCCGCCTCCTTTATTATAACTGGATAGATCCCACCACCCCAGGTGCCTTTCTTATTTTTATTTTCAACATAAGAAAGTTGTTTCCCTCTTTCCCCTCAGCTATTACAAAATCATTTAGAGTTTAATACACCTCTGGCATTTCCCTCCCTGAATAACTCCCATTGTGTAAATATTGATGCAAAATACTCATTCAGTTTGTTAGCTACCTGAGCAGGATCATCAAGAGTTGAACCATGGATATCAAGGGGACCAATCTGATTCATCCTTTCCTTCTTGAATTTAATAAGTAAAGACCTGTTTGCTATGTTTCTTTGCATCCTTTGCCAAAGATTTCTTGTAATCTGTCATTGTCTGCCTAATATCCTTTATGATTTGATTACAGACCAGCTTATATCTACCATAGGCTTCTGTGTCACCTTTTACTTTATATGTATCCCACGCATTTTTCTTCCCTGCCTCATATCTCATTAGTTCATATGACATCCATTTTCTAAACCTTGAACAATATTTCTTAGTTGGAACAAAAAGCCTAGTAGCTTCCAGTATTACTTCCTTCCTTGAATGCATTTAGAATTTGCTTTTGGTAACATCATTAATTGGTCCGACTTATAGAATTTAAAAACTGTCTCAGCCCACCGTAGTCACCTTTACGAAAGCAAAAACCCTATCCTTTACCCCTGATGTGAGTTAACAATGAGTAAATCCCAAACCAGCACACTGTCACTAGTGGTTCCTTTATATGCAGATTCTTAATACATGAAGAATCACTACTGATAATCAAGTGTATTACTCCCTTTGGTTGCCTCCCGAACATGATGCTTTTAGAAAACAATCATCCAATAAACCCCACAAAAGCCTTGCTAGTGTTTGAGTGACCAACCCACAAGTTCCAGTCAATATCTGGGAAATTAAAATCCCCCATTATAAGACAATCTGATTTACTGGCCAACTTTATTTCTCTGTACAGTTGTTCATTATACTCATCAGAGTCATTAGGGTAGAAACACACACTCCTACTCTCAATTTTGCTTTCCCTGTGCTTATGTCACACCAAACGCTGCACTGTCCACCTTTCTGTACACATTGTACTCCCCAAATTCAAATTCTGCATCCCTTATGTCTGAGTAGCACTGTGTCTCTGATATCCCAACAATATCCACCTTGGATGTCTTAACCAGCACTTCAAATTCATCAAATTATTTACTATACTCCTAGCATTGGTGTACTTGCAAGTATACATGCACCTGTTCTTACTCTTACTTAGCTACTCTAATGCAGCCCATGTATTTACTTGTTTCATGATTCCCAGAAGTTCCTGAAGTCCCCTACAACTGGCTTTCCGGGGTTTCAAATAGAAGGAGTGCAAGAATTGTTTCCAGCTCTACCTGCGGCTACTTTAGTTATTAATCTGTGAATCCCCCCCCCCCAAAGCTAGCAGTTTTCTAACCCACCTAACATTGCCTCGATAGAAGTAAGTTGTCTTTGCTCCACTGGAGATTACCTGGAGATGGCATTTAAGGAATTGGTAGTGGATATTCGAGAAATTGAAGCTGATTGAGCAGACCGAGGTTTCTCAAACTGGAAAGTGGAATGCAATCTGTTATCATCAGCAAAACTATGGATAGGATTTCCGGTCAATGGAAGAAGGTCGTTAATGTACAAGCGGAAAAGAGTGGGAGAAAGATCTGAACCATGGGGGGGGACAACAGTGGAGAAGTTAGAAGTCAGAGAGCCATCTACCATTACTCTCAGTTGAGCGGTCAGAGAGAAAACTGGATAACCAATTACAGAAAGCAGTTGGTAAACCATAAGATGGAAGCTTGTTTAGAAAATCTTTATGCCAAACACGATCAAAAGCCTTTGAGATGTCAAGAGCAACTGCTTGTGTTTCACCAAATTTTTCCATTGAATTTGTCCATAAATGGGTAACATAAGCCAGAAGAATATCTCCAGTGGATCGACACTGATGGAATCCATGATGATGGGCCCCCTCCATGAAATTTGAGTTGACATTGAACACTGTCAGATTAAATACTACACAATGCCATGTCAGAATCACTGTCATTTTAATCATGTAAATTATTCTTCTACCCACTTGACTTAGAAATTTTGTATTTTATGAATTAACTTCACTTCCATTTGACCAGAATCTTTAGAAGGATTATTTAATATTTAGGAGGATTATTTAAGTTCTTTGTGTGGTTGACAATGTGCATCTTTTCCTTGTTTTGCCAGTGCTTTTATCTCCAAAAAGCATATGGATTTGTTTTCTTTTTACTCATCTTTCTTTTTTACTTTTTATTCTTTTTACTCATCTTAATGTTTAAAATTTAGAATAAAATATTTCAATTTTAAATTATTGATTGCCAATCAATCAATGCGAACATAAGCACACAAGCAGAAATATGAAGAAAAATTATTAATCAAATATGAAAGGTGCTGGCCAGCTATTAAACAAAACACCATATGGCACTATACAATGGCAAAAATGTGACTGAGCTTGTGCTGCCAACCACCGTGCTGCCAGTGTGGTTCATGTAACCCCAACCACGCACCAATGGAGACCAGGATAGCATATGTGTTGTGTAGTGGTAGTTATCGTTGTTTGTCATTCAATGACATTTGACATGGTCTCAAAAACATTTTGTTTTGTCTAGTCTGTAGCTACTTGCCAGCTGGTAATATCTACTCGCTGAGGATGAGGGCATAAATCAAACTCTTATTATTATTATATTGTTGCTCTTATATTTTTTCTCTCTGACTGGGAGATTCCACTCTGTGATGGTTATAGCTACCAAGTACACAAGGTTGTTGTTGGTGGTATTACTGTTGGTCGAGGAACTCTCCGACTATCCTACAGGTGTTCACGAGTACGACTTTCTTGAGTTCCTTGTAGATATTCTCTGAGAGACCTATTGCTGCTAGGCTGTATTGTAGGATCTTTGGCACCATACTGGTGGTTGACACGATGATTGAGATGGTTGTTACTTGTTGCATATGCTATGTCACTTTGATCTCAATTCTTAGTTCGCGTACTTCTTGATTTTTTCCTCGTGGGTTTTCTGGAGGTTGCCAGTGTTGGGCTCCACTCTGCCAATCTTATTGGTAGCCTTTTTCCTTCTTGTTGACAAGGGTTATGTCCGGTCTCTTTATTATTATATTGTTGCTCTTATATTATTTCTCCCTGACCAGGGGTGTTCCACCCCCCATGATGGGTATTGCTACCAAGTACACAAGGTGGTTGTTATGTCTGTTATTACCATTGGTCGAGGAACTCCCTGACTATCCTACAGGTGTTCAGAATTGCAACTTTCTGGAGTTCCTTGTAGGTGTTCTCTGAGACGCCTATTGCTGCTAAGCTGTTATGCAGGGTCTTTAGCACCGTAACTGAAGTTTAACATTGACAAATGTAAAGTACTACATATGGGAAGCAGTAATCCTAGAATAGTGTATCAACTCTGTGGTACCGCACTGACAGTGGTAGAGAATGAAAAGGACCTGGGGTTAATTGTGCAGGCAGATATGAAGTTTTCTGAGCAGTGCAGATGGTCTGCAAGAGTAACTCATGGTGTCTTGTCAATGATATACAAGAATTTTTCTAGCAGGGATATGGAGGTGATTATCCCCTTGTATAAGGCAATGGTCAGGCCACACCTTGAGTACTGTATACAGGTCTGGAGACCTCATTTTAAGAAGGATGTAGAGCTGAGTACAGAGAAGGGCAACAAGATTAGTGAATGGAACAAAGGGTTGCTTTTACGAAGAAAGGCTTAAGTTTTGCAAATTACAGTGTCTGGAGACTAGGCACCTGCGAGGTGATCTGATTGAATGGTTTGAGCATGCTCAGTGTGGAAGGGATTCTTCCTCTTGCTCGGAATAATCACCTGAGAGGGCATAAATTCAAATTGAGGAAAGACTGTTATAGGATAGATGTGCGGAAGTTTGCCTTTAGCCAACGGGTGGTTGATTGCTGGAACAAACTTCCGTCTGTCGTAGAAGTTGATAGCTTAAATAGATTCAAGGCAGAACTTGACAAACATTTGGAGCGAGTGGATGGGTGAAATGAGGGTTTTTTTTTTTTTTGGCTGATGCTATATAAGCTTGCTTTCTTGCATCATGTGCCTTTGCTAATGCTAACTGTAGTTGACACAATGATCAAGATGGTCGTTACTTGTTGCCTATGCCACATCTCTTTTCTCCTGTCTTAGGTTCATGTACTTCCTGATTTTTAACTCATGCATTTTCTAGAGGTTGCTAGTGTTGGGCACCACTATGTCAATCAGTTAGGAAGCCTTTTCCTTCTTGTCAAAAAGGGTTATGTCCGGTTTGTCTTGTCTTGTCCTTTATTATGACACAGTCCCAGTACGGCTTGTGGGTTGGAATTTCTAGCACTGCCTGGGGTTCATACTTGTAATATGATACACTTTCTTTGATCAACTGGCATTTCCTTGCTAGCTTCTAATGTATTATCCTAGCTACCTACAGAATGTACTCATTACTGAGTACGGTCAGTAACGAGTACACTTATTACCTTGCATCTCGCATTGATGTGTTGGATCATTTCTGAGGCCAGGCGGCATTGTCAGCATGTGTCATTTGATACTCTGGACTCCTTGGCGATGTATTTTCTATAGTTTCTGGCATTGATTATCCTGGTCTTGGATGCCGAGCACGAATCCTTCAGTCTCTGGGAAGAGTGTCCTGCTTGTCCAGGGCCGCTGCGACCCTGTGTGCCGCTAGTAAGCGAAATCAAATTTTCTGCCCCAAAATATTTTGATTAAAAAATAAAATAATGCATAAATAATTATTATTAATTTATTGAAAAAAGGAAAGAATTACAACATATCTCACATATAATGAAACAACAAAGAAAAATAACAAAATTAATCTGAAATTCTGTAAATAAACTTTAAATTCTAAATCACAGTAATCATATTCAATTACAATAATAAAAAAAAGGAAAATTATACTAATTTATGTTTCCTTGCTTCTTTAAGAGATGCAAATTTATTAATTATTTTATTTGTTCCTAATGATCATTTTTTATTGAAATTATTGCCAAATTAGAGTCGTTGTTGAGATATTGTCGATCGTAAATAATTTTTGATTTATTTTAATTTTGAAAAACTCCATTAACCTGATGCAACAGAAACTGGTAAAGTCAGAAAAATTAGCATTAGTAGTGGCATGATGCAAGAAATTAAGCTTATACGGAGATGCATCAACCAAAAAAAAGGAAAAACCCATTTCCCATTCACCTCTCCATCCACTCCAAAGGTTTGTCCAGTTCTTCCTTGAATTTATTTAAGCTATCAACTTCCACAATGACGACATGGCGCCTCCATAGCCAGGTGGGTAGGAGCAGCAGTGCATAGCACACGCTTCTTGATTAGACTGGGGTTAGAGCCCGTGACAACCAAATGCAGAGGATGCAGAAAGGTCAGGGAATGACCACCGCATATCCCCAGAGCAATATGGCTTTTGTTGCTAATTCTCCTAAAAACCAAATAACAACAACAACAACAATCCACAACGACAGATAGAAGTTTGTTCCAGCATTCAACCATTTGCTGGCTAAATGCAAATTTTAGAACATCTATTCTGCAACTTCTTTTCTCCATTTGAATTTATGCTCTCAAGTGCATAATCTGAGCTAGAGGAAGAATCCTATCAGCACTGAGCCTGCCCAACCCATTCAAGGCCTTATACACCTCAATCAGATAGCCTCGCAGGCACATAGTCTCCAGATGCTGCAATTTGCAGAACTTAAAGCCTTTCTTGGTAAGAGCATCCCTCTGTTCCCCTCATTTGCATAAATTCTTAATGCAGCTGCTATATTTGGAAAAGTATTTTTAAAATCATTTTTAAAAATATATTGTAACACCTCATGGTGGAGTAATATTGTCTTTAATAAAAATATAAATACTCTTAAGTTCTTCAAATAATGCTAAACCATCAATATCAGACTCATTATGATCGATGTCACTTAATTTAATATGTAAATCTTTGCAAAGATTTAAGAAATCTTTTTTTTTTTTAAATTCAGAAATATTATAAAATATTTCTACGTATTCTTTTATATTTCTAAACCTTTCAGTTAACGAGAAAATTCTGTCTCACCACCAAATACGGAGGATGTGGAAAGGTCAGGAATGACCACCGCATATTTACGGAGCAATATGGCCTTAGTTGCTAATGCTCCTAAAAACCAAATAACAAACAAATGAGAAAATTGTGTCCATAATTTGAGAGAAAAAATTAATTTTGAAATTTTGTTGCAGATCCTAAATAGTTTCCTTCTACTTTCATAATCGAAATGGTGCCTTTTCAGTCTTTTCCTTACAGTGTTTACTTCTGGACACTAAGCGGCAATGCCAATGATAATAGCCATAACAATTAGCCAAATCAAGAATTTTATGGAATGCTTCCTCTGTTCTATTTACTTGAAAATATTCCATGAATTCCCATTAGTTGGAATGTAAGGCAAGGATGTTCCATGTCCCCCATAGTGTTTGATTCATACACAGAAGCATTGATGAAAGAATTCAAAGAGCTGAAAGGAGGTGTAAAAGTAGGAGGGGAGAAGATAAAGAAAATAAGATTTGCAGATGACTAGGTATTGATTGCTAATAATGAAGAATTACAGAGCTCCTTGGACATCTTGAATAGCACAATAAAGGAGTAAAATATGAAGATTATCAGCAATAAAACCAAGGTAATGTTAATTTCAAAGAGGCCAGGAAGAAGAATCAATACAACATTAGATGGAATAATATTGGAACAGGTCTACAGGTACAGTCAGTCCTTGTATAATAGTACAATAGTTGTGTTCCTAGAAACTCTCTTGCAATGCAAAATCATGCAATATAAACAACAGGCCCTATGGGAAAAATAGGGTTAGGTGCCGACCACCCAAGATTTGAACACACCTTTGTAACCAAAACATTACCAGACACAAATAAATATTCGTAATAAAATACTTACATATTTATTATTCATAATTCATCAATTTTATTACGTAATAAAATATTTCTAATGCTTTTGCTTCTATTGTAAGCAAACTTGTTCTTTGTTTGATTTTCTATCCAAGCAGATGACAGCCTTTCCATCTCTTCCAATTCTTTGTGTCTTGATCTAATGGATTTTTAGCATTAGCAAAGGCACGTGTGCAAGGTAGCAAGCTTATATAACATCAGCCAAAAAAAAAAAAAAAAAGACACGTACTTTGAGTTTCTCCTGCTACGAAAGTCATTTAGGCCTGTAGCACATGCAATATCACATGTTCGTTCATTTCGCTCAAAACGTTTCACAATTTCATATATTTTTCTCTATTGACAGAGAATCAATACAACGGACTGGCCATAAGCCCAGAGAAACCCCGGTGGGCCAGAGGCTATGGAGGCCGGTGTGATTTTAGCCATAAATGCCGTTTATGGCTAAAATCACAGTAGTATGAAGCCGCTACAAATTTTCCCGGGTAAGAATTTTTGACCCACCGCCTCTGTCTGTCGATATTGCTTTTCTTTTTCTCTCTGAATCTGTAGTGTCTTCACCAGGACGCTTCCTCTTCACACCTTTTAAGAATTTTACTCGTTTTTAGGGAATAAAGCACAATTACAAAATGAGGAGGCAACCTTGATACACATAAACAAAGCTGTGCAAATGTAGCAACTGAATAGAATAAACAACACCATAAAGGCAGTACACACTATTAACACCTCACTAGCTCACATTTTACTAAAGCACATTTCTGGGGGTTACTACAATAAATCCTCTACGATAAAAACAATAAAAACAACTTCCAGTTGCGTTTCTGCTAGTGGAATCTGTTATAATCTGGTAGTAAACTCGATCTAATTGCATTTGCAATAATACAATAGCTGGAATTGTGTGGGTTTTTACGTTGTTATGGTGAAATGTGTTTCCCCTTCACTGATATGAAAAACGAATACATTTTCAGAACCTTCTCTTCATTCCTGTCATGTTGCATTCAGTTGGGGTGATTCCATGTTCGCCTGCCATTTTTTGTAAACACAAAGGCGATTCGTGCATAAGCCAATTCGGTTCATGTTATGTACGATAAAAAAAGGCAAAGGGCAGCCATTATCAACCCACTGCAGGATGGAAGCCTCCTCAACAATTCATGTTGAGGGAAATGGACCATAATCTGCCATGCTGGTCCAGTGCAGGTTGGCAGATTGACCTTATTCAGCAGTCAGGGGCTTGAACCCTGGTCAACTCAAAGAGCGTGTGCTACTGCACTCCCGCTCCTGACCACTTGGCTACGTAGGCGCTTATGTACGATATTGTTCTCCTATTTATAAATCGTGTATGATTGAATTCATGTAGTGTAAACACGTGTTATACGAAGACTGACTGACTGTACTTGGGAAGCATAATGACAGAAAATTGAAAAGGCCTGTAAGAAATAAAAACAAGAATTGCAATGGGAAAAGGCATTTAGTAATAGAAAAGAACTATTTAGAAGAAATTTCAAGAAGGAATTAAGAAAGCAAATGGTAAAAACATTAATATGGACTATTGTACTATATTGCTCTGGGAAAGAGGAGATTAGTCGCCTAGAAACTTTCAAGATGTGGGTGTGGAGGAGAATGGAAAGGGTGAAATGGATGGACACAGTGAGTAATGAGATTTTGAGGAAAGTAGAAGAGAGAACTTTAGTAAAGAATTAAGGAGACAAAATAATTTTATAGCACATGTATTGAGAAGGGAAAGCATGTAGAGGAAAGGGATTGAGGGGTAGATATGGGAGAAGGAGAATTAGAATGATGGATTAAATGGTAAGAGAAAATTATATAGGAATTAAAAGTATAGCACAAGATTGAGAAGCATGGCACCAGTGGAGCCCTGAACCTGCCTGAGGGCAGAGAACTTGAAGAAAAAGAGGATTTTATAACTGCAAAATGTAAATATGAAACACAGATCCAGATAAGCAACTTAACATGTCTGCAATTTCATGTACTGTATTTATTTGAAATGAATTATTTACCTGCTGTGTTGAATACTGGTAGCTGATGGAAGTCTCGTTGATCATCTCTTTATATAAAACCAATCAGATGACCAGAGCGACCTGCGTATTTGAGACATGCGGTTGGTTAGGTTTTAAGAGTAACATTAAGTTACAGAATAATCCCTGTGGCTCTTAATTCGTGCCTAGCAGCAGCACTAATTGACTCAATTGCCTGAAGGCCAGAGGTGCAAACAATGTGTTCCCAGTAAAGTCTCATAACCCATTCATTATATGGAAATTTTCTTCATTCTACTGAAACTATTATAAATGTAATTACTTGGGAATTTTTAATAAATCATCACATAGTATTGATGCAAGGTACACTCAGTACCTTGCATTCCTCATTGATGTGTTAGATCATTTCTGAGTCCATGTGGCATCATCGACATGTGTCATCTGACACTCTGGACTCCTTGGCGATGTATTTTCTATAGTTTCTGGCATTGATTTTCCTGGTCTTGGATGGTGAGCATGAATCCTTCAGTCTCAGGGAAGAGTGTCCCGCTTGTGAGCCATGCATTGGAAACAATTTTATTATTATTATTATTATTATTATTATCATCATCCCAAGGAGGATATAATTTATTTTCTTCTTTTTTGGGGGGGGGGAGGATTTCTTTTTCTGAATTTTTTTTTTTAGCTTGTTTACTTGTAGCAAAGATCAGTACTCTAATCCAGTGGGTTCCCAAACTACAGGCACTCCCCGACTTACATAATACTTGACTTCTGTAAATTCGACTTTACATAAGTTTTTGCTGGCAAAAAAATGTGCTAAATTGTTATGCATAATAGAATATTATGTCTTTACCACATCTGCAACTACTCAAATCCCAGGAAAATGGATTTTCGCGAAATCTTATTTGGATTTATCATGTATTGTAGTTGAACCAATTAGATGGGTTCTCACAAAATCTGAGGAATAAAAATCATATACAGTCGAACTTCCCTATAACGAATTCGATAAATCCGGCAAAAAAATTCGTTATAGAGAAATTTCGTTATACAGAGAATATCTTTTTTATTAGAAATTGTTATCTAATTAGAAAATTAAAACGAATCTACATTTATTTTTAATGTATTTTATTTCAAAAACGCTTATTTAAATTACGTTTACACAATTTTCGCCGGTAAATATCACAAATTAAAAAAACCTGTAATGTTCGTTTGCACAGTACAATTAAAAATTGTCTGATTCTCAAAGAAAACCTCATATTTGTTCAGAGCATTAAAAACATCAGGAACATTTTCACAAAACTGTAGACTCATACGTACCATTTTAAAAGCGTTAATCATTTCTTCGCGAGTTGGCTTTTCTTCCGGTTGTTCTGATGTGTCTTCGGAGTCATCGTTAATTTCTTCGTGATCAGGTCGCATCTAACACTGTTCAGCAGTATTTCATCTTCATTTGGATGTTCTGCTGTGATCTACATAAACATAACTATCCAATGTTATTTCATTTTCGATGTTTCCAGACGATTCTAATAATGTCCAAAAATTTTTCAGTTGTGAAAGGGGCAGTTCATCTTGTTCGTCCAGTCGTTGTTCGACTTCTGTATTCAATGCAAATCCCGCTTTCGAAAAACAATTTTGAATAGTGTATTGAGTGATATCGTTTGTCCAGACTTTTGCAGTTCACAGATGCAATCTCTAAGGTTAATTGTAACCTCCAAGTTTCTATTTTCTGATAACGCATTGACAATCTTCATTATTATTCTCTTTCGATGAAGAAATTTAAAATTTTTAATAATGCCTTGGTCCATTGGCTGGAGTTTTGCCGTTACGTTTGGTGATAAAAACAACTTTGCACTTTTAAGTTTGGCAGAAATATTGGCAGGATGTGCAGGACAGTTGTCAGTTACCAACACGATTTTCCTTTTTTCTTTTGTTATACGCTTGTCTAGTTTTAATATCCATTCTTCAAAAATATCACTTGTCATCCATGCTTTTTTATTAATAGGTGTAGTCAACTTCCAAAGATTTTGTGCCTCTAAAACATCTTGGGTTTTTTGATATTCTGATGACTAAAAGTCTTAATTTTTCACTTCCTGTCATATTTGCTCCAACTAGCACAGTGATTCTTTCTTTGCTTTGTTTTCCGCCAAAACATTTATCATCCTTAAAAGCAAGTGTTCTATTCGGTAAACATTTAAAGAATAAACCCATTTTGTCAGCATTAAAAACATCCTTACGCTCATTCTTCCAAAATCTTCTTTAAGGTATTGTTCCTCCAACCGTTACGATCTTCTTTGCTTACATTAACATTTTCTCCACAAATAACCTTTTCCACAATTCTGTGGCACTTCTTAAATTTATCTAGCCACCCAGTGCTCGCATTAAATTCTGTATGTCCAAGGGACTGTGAAAATTTCAGAGCTTGTTGCTTAATTATTAGGCCCGATATTGTGATATTCTTTTCACGTATCATTTGCACCCATTTTAGAACAGCTTTATCAACATCTTCGTATATACACAACTTAATTCGCTTCTTGTCTGCTCCTCCTCCTTCAATTATATTTAAAATTGATTCTCGGTTTTTTTTTTAAATCGTGGATAAACTGCTTGCAGATGCCATATTTCTCCGCAACATATTTTTTCTTAAAATCCTGGTCAATATCATAACAATCTTTGCTTTATCATAAATACTTTCTCTTCGACATTGTTTCCGCAATTATAAAAATTACTCTACTGCAGTTCTTGCCAATACATACACCGCAAACTTTGCTGCGCTGGCCATACAGTGAGTTGTTAGTACAGGTACCACCTACTCAATGACGTTCGCTTGCCAATTCAACAGTATCACTCGCTTTGAAGAAATATATGACTTTGTGAATTTCTTTTATTCTGCTTTCATTCATATACAGTGAAACTTCTCCTAACAGACATCTCTCTACAACGGACATTTTCAAATTCCCCAACTCACCTCTATTGGTTTTAACGTGTTTGCAGCTTCTGTCTATCGGACATTCTCTGTAACGGATGCGGACAGGCAATCTGCACTGTTTCGTTTAGATTAGCACTTAATTTGATCTCCCCATAACGGACAGTGGGCGAGCTTACGGCCCTTTTTTAGGAACTTTTCTTCCACGTATTGCCTCAATTGTGTGTTTATTTTCTATTTCCGATTCTCTGAATTTTATCAAGGTCTACGTCGCGGTTCTAAACCCTTTTTCAAGAATTTTAAGGCATGTGTAAAACTTCTGATGAATTCGGTGTGTGCAGGGGGGGGCGGAATATGGTCTGCCTTTCATCTTTTCAGTTTTCAGTTTTGTTCAGTGTCGTGTGAAGTGCACAATGTCTTCTCGTAAACATTTAACTTTAAAAGATTTTAAATGATCAGGTTCAAAAATGATTCCCAAAAACTGTTGGACTTCAAATTGAAAATGTTACGTATGAGTGGTTTTGTCGCGAACGTGCTAAAAAAATTCCCATTAATGGGCCTATTATTAGGGAAAAGGCTTTGGAGGTTGCGAAATCTATGGGAGTAAATGAGTTCAAAGCTTCTGTGGGATGGCTAGACAAGTTCAAAACTCGGCATAAAATTTCTTGGAAAACCGTAAGTGGTGAAGGTGGATCTGTTGATACTGGGGTTGTAACAGAGTGGACCGTCAAATTGGAAGATTTATGTCGTGATTTTGAAGCTAAGGATATTTAAGACTGTGACGAAACAGGGTTGTTTTTTAAAGCTCTTCCTGAAAAAACAATGGGTCTAAAAAACGAAAAGTGCTAGGGTGGAAAAATTTCTAAGGAACGCTTGACTGTACTATTGTGTACAAATATGCTGGGAGACTTTGAACAACCTCTTGTTATAGGAAAACCACAAAATCCTCGTTGTTTCAAGGGCATAAAGTTGAATCTTTTGAATGTTGACTGGAAGTCTAATAAAAAAGCGTGGATGACACGAGATATCACGAGCGAATGAATAAGTCATTTTAACCAAAACATGATTCGTCAAAACAGAAAAATTATATTCTTTTCATGGATAATGCTGCATCTCACCCGCACATTGAATGGTGCAACATTCAAATCGTTTTTCTACCACCAAACACATCTGCAGAGTGTCAGCCCTTGGATCAAGGGATAATAAAAAAATTTAAACTTCACTACAGAAAACATGTTTTAAGACATCTCATTGCAAACATGAACGATGTAACATGTGCGAGTGACCTTGCAAAGAAAATCAGCATCCTAGATGCGATTCAGTGGATTTCCTCTTCAGTAAACGCAATTAGAAAACAAACTGTCGTGAACTGTTTTGTAAAGTCTGGCTTCTCAAACACAAAAATTGAAGTTGTGAACAGAAATGTGGAGCACCAAGAAGAACAAGAACTTCAACATCTATTGATAACGTACGATACTTCAGCTACAAGTGACTCTGGCTACAAAGATATAGACTCTAACCTCACTACAGAAGATGGTGTTCTAGATATCAACAACATTATCTTCGATATTTTTCAAGAAGTTCCTCACGAAGATGAAGAAATAGGAGGAGGTCATTCTGTCGAAGAATATATTAACGACGAACCACCAATGAAAATAGAAGAAGCGCTCGTACAAATCAATCGTTTAAAAATGTTTTTCGCTGCTGAAGAGGATACTGAAGGAATTTCGATGGTTTCTTCACTCCAAACAAATGTTGAAAACAAAATTATCAGCCGGAAGAAAGTGCAGAAGAAAATAAGTGATTACTGTATGTATTTTTCTTAAGATAAAGTCATAATATGCATAGCACAATTGTATGTATATTATTTACAAATATATTGTTCAAAATCTGTATATATTTTAATTTAATTTTACATTAAACGTTTAACGATTTTTCTCTTTTTTTTTTTTCTTTTTTTTTTTTCTTTTTTTTTTTCTCCCTCAGACTTCTTGTTAGCGGACACTTCTCTCTAACGGACACATTTTCGCTCCCCATGGTGTCCGTTAAAGGGAAGTTTCACTGTATACACAAAAGAAAATTTGTGATTAACGTATGCTGTATGTTACTTTTCAGAAAAAAAAAAAAAAATAATAAAAAAATACAAGAGCATATAGCCTATGTGATTGATGACGAACGAAATAAAAATAAAAAAAAAAAATTCATGAAAACCATCTACTGGGAGTCCAGTTAGAAGAGAACGGACGTACCACATAATGATTGACAGGAAAGTCACGTGGTACAGTTGAGGTGAGAAGCGAATGTCACTCAGTAGGTGTTACTAAAAACCGACTATGGTGGCATTCTATGTATTGCTGCCGCAGCATGCTAAAGGTTTACCGCAGCGAATTTCGTTTTCCCCTGAGCCAACATCAATTTACAAATCTACCCTATTTATTGTAAAGTTTAAGACCACTTTTAAGAAAATCCATTTGGTTTAATAACTGTAACAAAAATGAAACAAAGACCCTCCTACGGGCGTCAATGGCCACATGTGTTCACTAAAAGGATGATTATTTAATTCCAGATGCTAATGCGCAATTTCGGGAGGAAGGAGGCAGTATATTTGAGTGGCTGTTTAGCAATAAATGCTTGAAAATCTTCAAAACTGCTTTTACTAATTTTTTTAAAAATTCGTTATAGAGAGACTAACACTTCGTTATATGGGGTTAATTTTACATTTAGTTTCATTTCAAGGTGCAATGTTTTCGAAAATATTCATAATATAGAGAAACTCGTTAAATAGAAGTTCGTAATAGAGAAGTTCCACTGTATATCTAAAATGTGTATGTTTCATATATATACACCTAATTCTGTTTTTGCACGAACTTTTTTCACACGAATTTGATTTAACACGAATTCAAAATAAATATTTCAATCTCTTTTTACACGAGTCATTTTGATTTAACACGATTTCTATGAATTTTTTTTTGCCTAAATTCTAAGAATTTTTTTTTTATTTGTGGCATATTAGTATCATTTCTATATTACACGCACCAATAGATTAGTGTGATTATCAGCTATTTATTAGTGTGATGGATTAGCCAGTGTGTGCGTTTTGAAATGCGTGCTTTTGTTTACCAGTGTGTACGTCTAGGTATCTATGAATCATCAACGTTTTTATTGAATTTGGTGCACATCTACGGTATTCGTGCATTGTATCTTCGAAAGACATTTAGTAGTAAGCTCTATTTCAAAGTGAAAGAATCTTTAGTGAAATTTGTGCACATATAAATTTATTAATTTTGCCTATAGTCAATAAATTGCAAGTTTACAAATTTTTCATACTTTTTTTATTAACTATAACTGAGATATTTTTCGGTAGCCCTTATATAATGTCGAATAATTCGCCTATTACCAAAATGAAAAGGAAAGCGAGTTCTTTGGAACTTAAAATTCAAATTTTAGATCGTCTTGCAACTGGACAAGGGGCTACGTCTGTAGGAAAGCATTTTGGTGTACATGAAGCTACCGTCAGAACTATTAAGAAAAATGAAGCTGCAATTAGGAAGTCGGTATGTTCTGGAACAAAAGTAAGTGTTAATTCATCATCATATACAAGAGATATTGTCAAGGAAAAAATGGAAAAGGCTCTGGTAATATGGATAGAAGATCAGTCACAAAAAAGAGTACCAGTAGATGGAAATGCCATCAAGCAAACAGCACTAAGAATTTACAGACAGATTAAAGAAAAGAAGCCAAGCACTTCATCTCAAACAAAAAACAGAAAGTTAAACAGAAAGTATGAATTTTCTGCGAGTACAGGTTGGACGATAGGGTTTCTTAAAAGGAATGCTCTTCCCAATATAAAAATTAAAGGTGAAACTGCATCTGTAGATGAACCGGCCACTAAAGTATTCCCGCAGGAACTTGCAAAAATTATTGAAGACGGAGGATACACTCCTGATCAAGTGTGGAATGCAGATGAAACTGGTTTCTTCTGGAAACGAATGCCGAACAGAACGTATGTAGCCAAATCGCAGAAAACTGCTGGTGGTTTTAAGGTAGCTAAGGATCGTGTGACCTTGTTATTTTCCTCCAACGCTTCAGGAGATCGTATGTTGAAACCACTGCTGGTAAATCGAGCCCTAAACCCACGTTCAATGAAAGGTGTAGATATCAATAAACTGCCTGTTCACTGGATGTCAAACAAGAAGGCCTGGGTGACAACTGCTATCTTTACAGAATGGTTCAACAAATGTTTCACCCCAGAAGTCAGATGTTATATAAATTTGAAAGGTCTCGAATTTAAAGTTCTTCTGATTTCTTGACAATGCACCCGGCCATCCTGTCTTGGAACACCCAAACATACAAATTTTATTTCTGCCACCTAATACTACATCTTTGATACAACTGCTAGACTAAGGTATAATTGCGACAATTAAAACATACTACGTAAAACGAACATTCCAACACGTTTTGGACAAACTGAATGATGAAACACTAACAGTCATTAATGTGTGGAAGAAATTCTCAATTATGGATTGTATCAATCAAGTTGGATTAGCGCTAACTGAATTAAAACCAGCAACTTTAAATGCATGTTGGAAAGCGGTTTGGCCACAATGTGTAAAAAGCAAAGATCCCATCATCCCTAATACGACCGAATTTCCCAACATCATTACAATGGCACACAAAATTGGTGGAGAAGGATTCGATGATCTATCGTTTGAAGATATTGATGAATTGTTAACCGACAAAGCCCTAAGCAAAGATGAAATATTAGAGGTTGTCCTTGGGACTCCTTATCCCACAGAACGTAGTGATAATGAAGAAAATGATTCTGTTCTAAATGCAGATTTAATAAAAGAAGGTCTGGAACTGGCCAGAAAATTAGGTAATCATTTTGTCAAACATGACCCTAATGAAGAACGCGCTGGGAAGTTTCAACGTGAACTGAAGTTGTTGACAGCCTCTTACAGAGAATTATATAACGGCCTAACCAAAACACGAACACAACGATTAATAACTGAATTCGTTCGTAAAAACCGGTGAAACATCAGCACCAGAGGAGACTCGTGCTGATTTTTCTCAAGAGATCACAGATAGAATTTCATACCCATGTATGACCATGTCCACAACATTTCTAGTGATATTCCAGTCGTACGCAAACGTATGCGCCGTTTATTATCAGAAAGTGAAAATGAATAAAATCTTGTTATGTGTAAAACAGATTTTTTTTGTTCATGAAGAATTTTTTTCATTTCATATGCATACAAATTTACTTTAATACATTTTCATTACATATTATTACATGTGTATTTTGTTGAAATAAAATAATAAGCTTAAAAAGAATATTTTTATGTGTTTTTTTTTTTTAATTATTTTTACTGATTTTTTAGATCCGGAACCAATCGTCTTTCCTTCCATAAATACAATGTCTTTTTTTACACGAATTTTTTTTACACGTATTTTTCAGGAACGTATCTATCGTGTAAAAACAGAATTAGGTGTATATGCTTTTTATTACCTAATCTGTTACTGATCATTCAAACAATCCTCATAGCTTTTAGTATGTCTGTTCACATTAGTTAATCAGTTGAGACATATGGTAACCTCTCAATTTAATGAACTTAGAAATAATGGATAGCTTCCAATGAGTCATGCTTTTTGTCTGTTTGTGACCTGTTGACATAACTGCCTCAGTTCTGATAGTTTACTATCAACGATAAAATTTTCTCAATAAAACAAATTTAACTTTCAGCTAATGGAATGACTGGTCTTGCTTTCTTTTATCAATACTGTAATCAGTTTTATAGAAAAACCGAAAGATTGTATGCATTTTTGTTCTCTTTTATAACCATCAAAGTAAACTTGTTTTGAAATATAATACCTAAGTCATATTTACAAGTAAGCAAAACCAAAGTTGTATTCCTTTGGAAAGGGTTCAGTTTATGGGTGAAACGTTTCTTTTGTCGGCGTGAGCTTATATTGTTGTAATTCACATAGTATTGTGAACAAGAAACGTTGAAAATGCTAAATGAATCTTTTTTTTTTTTTTTTTTTTTTTTAATGGCATCTGCGAAGGATAATTAAATTGTAATTATGATAAATTGAAGTTTGAGTCTGGCATTTATATAGCATCAAAAAAAAAAAAAAAACCTCATTTCATTTTGTCCCCACCCTTCTAATAATTTTTTTTAATCCGTCTTTAAAATATATTCACACTATTCACTTCCAACAACACAAGAGGGAAGGTTGTTTTAATAATTAGTTACTTTGGCTAAAATCACATTTTTTGGACATGCAGTCGGACTTCTATATAACAAAATCAATTGTTCCCTTGAAAAAAATTCATTAAACAGAAATTTTACTGTAAATTCAGAAATAAATGGTAATGAATAAATTTTCTAACATTTTAAAACTAATTTATTAATACATACATATATATATTAACCCCAGGACTCACATCTGGTGAGTATGGGCTTTCCCCACCCAGGGTCCTGAGCTGGATATCATCAGTCTCCTCTTTTTACGGGGCGCTTCCGTAGCCAGATGGACAGGAGCAGCAATGCGTAGCACACGCTTCTTGATTAGACCGGGGTTCGAGCCTGTGACCACCAAATACGGAGGATGCGGAAAGGTCAGGGTATGACCACCGCATATCCCTGGAGCAATATGGCCTTAGTTGCTAATGCTCCTAAAAACCAAATAACAAACAAACAATTTCTCTTTTTATGTGATTCTCTCTCTCTCTCTCTCTCTCTCTCTCTCTCTCTCTCTCTCTCTCTCTGAGTACTCAATTTTTTTTTTTTTTTTTTTTTTGGCTGGTGCAGCATGAGCTTCAGGCTTCCTTGTACCATATGGCTAATAATAATATTAAGAAATGATTACTTACATGATGTGTACAATGTATTAGTACATTTTTAAGAATTATGTCGCAAAATTTTTGGTTATTTTTTGTTGTACGCTGGATTCTACTATACACCAATCTTAAAAATGTTTGCATTTGTTTAAACACTCTGGCACATTTTCTTCCCACTGAAGGCCTCAATGCAAAGTTTCAAATGCTGCCAACATTTCTTGTTTGGAAGGCTTAATATTACCCTCATTTTCATCCAACTCATTGTCGATATTATCACTAGTTCTTTAAGTGCGCTCCAAAATGTTGGGAGTCCCTCAGATATTCAGCTATTATGACATCATCACCTAAAAATTCGTCAAGAACAATTTCTCTACTGATCAAACCTTGCTTGGGACTCTTCCCAAGATTGCTCAATGTCTTGTAGTAGTTCATCCCTCTCATCATTGTTAATTAGTGTTTTAGCAAAACCTGCTTTTGTGAAATAATTCTTAATCGTTGTTTCCATCACATCTTGATCAACACTTTTGCCAACTCTGATATGCACATCTGCAAGCATATAAGTATCTATAGGTTGGTTGGTTTCTATTCTCAGTATAATTTTTTTCAGTGTGAGCCTTTGGTAGTGCATTTTCAAATTCTTGATAATGCCTTGTCCCATTAGCTTCAGTTTAGACAAGGTATTCAGAGGGAAGAAAACAAGCTTCACACTTGTAAGTTTCGCAATTACCGAGTGAAGGTGGGCAGGGCAGTTGTCGACAATCTAAGCGATTTTTCTGTTTTCTTTCATCATCTTTAAAACAAAATTGAAAATCCACTGCTTAAAAATTTCACTTGTCATCAAAGATTTTTTTGGTGTAGTCCAACCTTTGAAACATTGGGGTTGTTTTCTTTTGTCTTTACCAAAAGCTTCAGTATTTCATTACCAGCCATATTTGCACCAACCAAAACTGTAATTGTCTCCTTACTATTTTTACCACCTAAACATTTTTCACCTTTAAAAGTTAGTGTCTTGTCCGACAAACATTTAAAAAATAGACTTGTTTTTTTTTTCATTTTTGCTCTTAGTTCTCCATAATTATTTTCAAAACTGTTTCTTTCCACTTTCATAAGAAATATCTTTTTGGAGTAAGCCATGGTGCTCTTTAAATTTGTCCAGCCAACCAGAACTGGCTTTGAATGTTTTATGCCACAGAAAAGATGCATACTCCATAGCCTTTTCTTTTATTTTGCCACCAAAACGTGCCAATATCATGGCCCTGATATTGGTACGTTTTGGTCCCGAATGAACTTCATCCACTTAAAAACTGCTTCATCTACATCTTCACACAGGCATAATTTTGCACGCTTCTGACTGGGTCCCATTTCGTCAAACAGTTTGAAAATTGAAACAGTTTTTCAGAATGGTTAACACTCTACTGGCAGGATTACTGAATTCACATACCGCTATTTTAAAGCAATTTCTATTTTTCTTCCTTTTTTTTTTTTTAATGCCCCAATCTACACTATTAAGCACTTTCCACTTTTTCACACTACACTCAATGTTTTCTCTTAGACATTGCAAGATTACTTGCACAGCAGCCAAAACAAAACTGATTTAGAGACCACTTATACCTACCATATAAACAGAGACAGGTGAAATTTAGTGAAAGTGTGGATGACTCATTTGTTCGAAATAACAGATGAATTTCCGGGATTAAGAAACATCACTCTCTCCTAATTCTCTAATAGGATGTTTACGCTGTTAAACAGGTTGACCAGACCCAATGTCTGCATTGGGAATATGTCCTAATCTTTGCCAATGGCTGTGGACACATAGATAGCAGTTGACCAGAGCAATTTCTCAGTACAGTAGTGTGTAGGTTGTATAAAAACAAAAATACAAATTATTATATTAGGGCTACCTGTAATTATTTACATATACCCGTATGTAATTTACATATATCTGTAAATTGCGTGTGTTCTCTGGTCGATTTACCTGTTTTTCTAGGGGGGGGGGAAACCTTGCTATCTATGCCTGAGACCAATTAACTCAGCCACAGAATGAAAAAAGCCCATTAAAGTTCCTTGAGTCATTGACAGGGTTCAAACCTGGGTGGGGAGGATGGTGGCGATACCACTGTGCTGCCTGCGCAGATTATAGGTTGTATAGGTGATACTTCTTTTTAGCTATTGCTGGGCAAAGGCTTCTTCCAAAACATTCCATCTGTTTCTTTTATGGGAGCCCCAAGCACAAGAGATTTTCGAACCTATACATGCTTAGTACATGGGTTGAAGGTTGAGAAAATGAAAGATATTTGTTGACATTAGACTTGAATTTCTATGGATTGTAATTTTAGGAAATAGGTATGATGGAAGATTTTTCCAGAAAACAGAAGTAGAATGAATAAATAAGGACGAAAAAAAATTGGTTCTGTGAACTTGAATTTGGGCAGTTAAAGAATGTTGACTGGTGGCAGAATTTTCTTACTGTTTGGACTGTTTTGGAAGAGTTAGTGAGAATTATTGAACTAAATTCAGAAGAACAGTGCCAATGGAAGCATCTATAGAAAATGCATGCAGCAGAAACAGAATATCTATGAGACAGAGAGTGGAGAGACTTTGTTAAAGATAAGTCATTAATTAAAATTAACTGCCCTCTTTTGAATGGATCTAGAAGCCTGAGAAAGTTTTTTGTAGCACTGCCCCTGATGTGAATAATATTCCATGGTAGCACGGATTTGCGATTTGTACAAGTGAACAGCTGTTTGGAAGAAAAGTAACCGAGAGTGAAAATTCAGTTTTTTAGATGCATAGGGAGCAGTATTTGTAATGCAGTTATGCCAAAAGAAATTTGAAGTTAGAGTAAAATCCCCAATAGAGGTATATGATCTTGTCTACAAATCAGTGTCATCAAATATAAGTATTGGAGCAGAATAATCCTTTTTGTGAGATATAAGACAGGATTGAGTTTTAGAAAGATTGAAATCAACTAAGTTATCTTTGCCCCACTGGAGATTATCATTTAAGGAATTGTTAGTGGATAGTCAAGAAGTTGGAGCTGTTTATGCAGGGAAAGGGTTTCTCAAACTGGAAGGTGGAATGCAATGTACTATCATCAGGAAATAATTGCTAAATGAAAAGTTGCTTCTTCCATGTTTTGAATGACATTCTTTCCCGAAGATGGTTGCAACTGCATAATGGGAGAGTCCACTTTCACTAGCAGTGAAAGTGGACTCTCGCATGACTGTCGCAATGTTCTCTAGAGTGCACAAGGTTGATGGCCCTCCTGTTCTCTTTCCATTGGTGACACAGCCCATTGTTATTAACTTGTGTGGTAATTTTTTTTATTATTATTATTGTTTTTGCATCCAGCGTTGCATGGATTCCATATTCAGCTCTCCACCATCTTTGAAATCTTAATGGAGCCCCGAACCTCACAGCAGGCTGCGATTTTGGCACTCTCTTGAACACTCAAAACTGGAGACATGATTTACATGATTAAAAGAAACTAACATTACAACACAAAAGAACAATAATTTAAAAATAGGGAGTCTTTTATCAGATAACCTGTATATAAAATTCAGAGAGAGAGAGAATAAAAAAGTGTAAACAGCTTTTTTTACAGAAAAAATTTAAGCATTTATGAAAAATAAAATATAGAAAATTATAAAAAACTAATCTGTGCTGGATGTCATCGTTCTTCTCTTTTTTGATGATTCTTCTCTCTCTCTCTCTCTCTCTCTCGATAACTTGGGAATTTTTTTTGGCTGGTGCACAGCATAAGCCTCGGGCTTCCTTGCACCATATGGATAATAATAATACGTCATTTTTTTTTTTTTTTTTTAATTTTTAAATATTTACATATTAAAAGATAGAAATGTTTCCGGACTAGAAATCACATACTGATGCACATTCTTATAATATATTTGTTTCATATTGCACACAAAAGCAAATTTTTCTCTTTCAAAACTGGAGATCAGGTTTGTAAGCGGGAAGAAAACAGCAGATTTTTGGGCCAAAACAGGTGAAAAACATATTTTTCAGAAAAGGCAGGAACATTTCTGTCTACAAAGACTAGGAATTAAATTTCACGCAAAATTAAAATTTTATATTAAAAAATATACACATACGATTGTTTACCAATATGGTATGCTTTCAAAGCGTAGCTTACCGAGGATATGGATTGCTGTTTGAAAATCCCAGAAATGAAAAAATATGTCTTACCTTAAATAATAGGAAGAATCCATTATTACTTTAAGGGAGGAGGTAATGATGCCCTATCCCTTGAACATATTCGGTTAAACTTACATGCTTGACAACACCTGTGGCATCTGTGAGAACTTATTGAAGTGTTTAAGGCTTTTGATGGCAACCATATCATTTGTAAGATGACATACTAGGTTGACATAAATTTAAAATTTTATTCAATCTCTGCTCATCTCAGTTGTCCCAATTATTCATTATATGATTCCTTTTGCTTCAAATATGTTATTTGTGCATATATCCATTGTGATATTCCATGTCAGAGACTTAGTAATTTGGAATCTCCTTTTTTCAATCTTCTATGGCTTAAAATCTCTTTTCTGCATTCTATCAAATTCCTCTCTTGCCTCTATTGTTCTCCCAACTCCACTAATCACTTGGAACTCTTTGACTTCCTCTCTTTGAAACTTGACTTTCTCTAGATCAACTTTCTTCACAGTGAGGTAATTTTTCTTGATGATTTTAATGTTCACAACTCCAGATATTCTATTTTCTGGTCAAATAGACCCAGCTGGTTTAACTTCTGAGGTATTTGCAATTACTAACGACCTCAGATTGTTCATTTACTTACCAGAATACCAGACAGTGCTAACCACAAGCCAGCACGCTTGATCTTTTTCTCACAGATGACCCTTCTAAGTACACAGTCGAGGCAACTCAGATCACAAATTGGTGAAGGACTCTTCTCCAATGAAGCCTTTCTCTCATGGTCATTCTCAATCTTGTGTTGTCTGGCATTACAAGAATGCAAAATGGGGTGATCTGCAAGATTTCTCTTCTTCTTTTCCTTGGGCGGATTACTCATTTGTCTTCTGATGTCAAAATTTGCTCAGATCGTAACAAAATTATTCTTGTAGGAATGAAATCCTTTATTCCACACGCCACCTTAAAATCTTGTCTTTCATCTAAACCTTGGTTTTCCAGTATTGTGCTAGAGTTATTCAAGATAAGAATATTGCATATTGCAATTGGCTTGTAACCAAATCTCCAGGTTAATTTTCTGCTTACAACAAAGCTTGCAACGATTGTAAAGCGGTTATCAATCAGTCCAAACTAGATTTCAAACAGACTAAGAGTAGGAAACTTGCTTCTTGTCCAAATGGTAGTTGAGTATTCTAGTCTTTTGCCAAAGCTATTGTCTGCAACTTTTGCCCATCTCTATTCCCACCTCTGTCAAAACCAGGTAGTTCTGTTGCCTCTTCAGTTGAAGATAAAAGCTGACCTGCTTTATCTTCAACTGAAGTTTAAAATAAAGCAAATGATGATCTTTGTAAACCATTCCCAGTACACGCCATTCAATGCCTCCTGTGGTCTTCCGTCAAAAAGATGTTAGAAGGATTTTGAACAATCTTGATACTAAGAAAGCTCCAGGTCCTGATGGTATATCTCCACTTGTTCTCGAAACCTTTGCGCATTTTGCTTACTCCTCTTCTCTGTCACCTTTTTTCACTTTCTTATTCCACAGGTGCTTTCCCTTCTGATTGGAAATTTGCTGATATCCAGCCAGTTCCTACAAAAGGTGACAACTCCTTTCATCCTATTATCGTCCCATTTCACTTTTAAGTACTGAAGAGATCAATTAACCAGCAATCTTAAATTATCTAAACGACTGCCATCTGATCAACTATCACCAGTATGGATTCTGTCAGTGTTGATCAACTAGTGGTATACTGCCTTATGTTACCCATTGCATGGATGGAATTTGCAAAAATTATGCTGATGGTGGAAGAATGGCCAAAGCTTTTTGATAACATTGGGACATGTTTCTTATTTGTGGTTTTGTTAATTGACACAATTGCCGTTATTGGACAGCAGAAAATCTATACCATAATGCCAAAAGGCTTGGGGTAATCCTAAGGTAACAATCTTGTGTGGTATCACATCATCCATAATCATTGGACCTTTCATTCTGCAAGACACAATGAATGCCAAAGGATACCTCAATGTTACAAAATCTTGTGTGACCAGTTATTTCACACAAACCCTTCATTTTATACATAATTTTATACACCATCCCCCATTTTGCAAATGATGTCTATAATTCACTGCATAATCATTTTCAAGGATATAGTTTTTCTTGTTAAGTAGCATCAGGGGTCCTCCTTCCCAACTCCCCATAGTATACTCTTCATGATACACAGTTAAAATTTGTAAAGGCCAGAGATAGCGATAGTGTGAGTGTTGGTGTAGTATACGTAGTGTTGTGTTGATATGTTGTTCCTCCGGCCATTTAGCTTTGGGATCCCCCCATTGGCCATCCAACATCACGAGGAAGTAGGGTATAGGTTATAAGTAAAGACTGGCTTAGGGTGTTGCCTGAGCTTGCCAAGGAGGGTTCTGAGGTGGTGGAGAGAGAAAGAACTCTGCAAGTTTTTATTTGAAAGGGAATGCGGGGATGATAGTTGAGTGTAGGGAAGTAGGGGGGGAGTAAAGATAAGGAAGGCAGATAGATAATAGGAAGACATTTTCCAGGACAATGTATTGGTAGACACAATGTGCACAGATGACCTACCCACAGGATGGATCTGAAGCTCTGTGATTTTTAACGTTAAAAACGTTTTTGCTGATGTCATATGAAAAAAAAAGTGTTGCATTACCTAGAAATCGTCATGAAACCCAATGCCCGTGCATTATACTTGTTGCTGCAGTGACACAAGTACACTGCATGCACCCAAGAAAACTCAATTGTATTGCAACAAGTACAGTGATGCTCTATGTTATACCATTATATGAGCATAATGATTAACATGCGAGTGACTGCCAAAATCTACAACCCAGTGTAGAAAGAAAGGAAAGTTGGACAGAAATGTGAATCAGATGAAATTCAACAAGAGTGTTTCGTTATGCCTGGAAATTCTCAAACTGCACCCAAAAAAAAAACTCGAGCTGAAATAATGATGAAATGTCGTGAACGGAAGAAAAAAAATTAGAAATTCAAACAATTCCGAATAATAATGAAATTCAACCACAGAATTCTACTTGCCTGATACTTAGCAGGAATCTAAAACTCCAGCAGAATGAATGAAGGAATATCGTGCACAAAAAAAAGCGAAATTAGAAATAGCTAATAATGAGATTCCTGATTACTTCCCTATAGTGTCTACACGAGCTGACAGTGAATTTGAAAAACTAGTGTTCAAAAACCCATTTGTATTTAGTTGTAATGTTTGTGATCGTTTATGGTTTAAATTAGATTTGAAACCATTTCCAACAACTTCATATGAAGTTATTGGAAATGAATTTCATTTACAAAAAGTGAGTACTTTCATGATGTGTAATACATGTCATACTTCATTAAAAGAGGGACAGATACCAACTATGGAATACATAAGTTCATAACGTCATTTACGTTATGAACATGAACAATATGGGATCATTGGACAAGTAATAAATGTACCAGTTAATATAAATACGATGGTTCATCAATTACCTAGAGTATTAGATGACGATTATGCCATTAATGTATATATAAAACAAAGACTTATACATAAATCATCATATCTACAAGGATGTGTGCAGAAGAAAGTAGTGAAAATATGGTTATGGTATTTGATAAATTCACCTTTGTATAAATTCTATGGTATAAAAGTGAGTGACGATTTCTTTGGGGACAAATTATGATAGTGAACAGGAACATTCAGATGAAATTGTGGAACCTGTTAACAATGATGAACTACTGTTAATTCAACAACAAACATTATTATGATCTGAAGATAAATATTTATGTATAGCACTGGGTCAGAAATCATTTCCAACAAGTTTCATATTTGATATACAGGGTTGTTAAAATTATCCCTACGTAGAGGGCTCTGGCACGAGTTCTAAGGCTTGTGCTGAAGAGAAATTTGGACAACAGGTTCAATAAAGAATGTGCTCGCCATTTATTGAAAAAAAAAAAAAAAAAATAGTTACAAAATTTGTCACTATGTGGCGCTGTGACAATACAAATCATTTGAACAGCGCTACAATTGTTCAATGTTACCTCCATTTTGGTCAACAACAGTTTACATTCGAAGAACAGCATTTTCTGCAGCAGAATGTAACATGTCAACTGGAATAGCCAACGCATGACGTCTAATGCTGTCCTTCCGATCTGCCAGAGTTTAACATCCTTCCCGATACACCTGGTTCTTCAAAAAACCCCACAACCAGAAGTCACATGAGGTGTGGTCCAGTGATTGGTGTGGCCAAGATGTCTTATCTTAGCAATGTTGTATCCAAATATCTTAGCAATATTTGGACACAATGGTGGATGTGGGGGTGGTGCACCATCTTGCATCAATATGGTATCCTGAAGGCACCCACGTTGTTGCAGCTCTGGCATTGCAAAATTTGCCAACATTTCATAATATTGCTGTCCAGTGATGGAGCAGGTGCGTGGGCCAGTCAGTGTTACCTGTTCAAATAAATATGGCTTGATCATGAATGTGGCCTAAAATCCACACCACACTGTCACTTTTGGAGAATGCAATGAGACCTCTTCGATAACTCTAGGGTTTTCTGCCCAAATGCGACAGTTGTGCTTATTCCCTTGCCTATTTAAGCAGAAGTGGGCTTCATCACTCCAAAGGATGTTCCGGGGCTGTCATTCGTGCCAGAAACTGAAGTGCGTGTGTGAAACGAATAGCTGCTGTAGCATGTGCATCTTGTAAGGATAGTACTGCAACACCTGACGCATTACTAGCCTTACATTGGAATACGGCACGTCCACTTCACGAAAAACAGCTGGCACACTTGTGTTACCACATGGAGATTGACTTGATAAATCCACAACAGCCATAGCCACATCTTCAACACGAGAGGAGTCCACTCATTTTCTACCTCTACCTGTTTGAACTCCAAGATGTTCTGTCACTTCAAATTTTGCAATCATTTTGCGGACAGCACAAACATTCATAGGTCTACGCCTTATGCACTTCTGACGGCGGAATTGCAAATGTGACCCCAATTCACAAAGGGGGATCAAAGGCTGACACAAGTAATTATAGACCTGTGAGCTTAACTTCTGTTCCAGGAAAATTAATGGAGGCACTGGTTAAAGAAGCACTGCAGGATCATTTAGACAAGACTTCAGTTATAGCTCAGACACAGCATGGTTTTGTTAAGGGGAAGTCTTGCCTGACCAACTTGATTGGATACTATGATGCAGTCACAAAAGAACTGGATGCAGGGAATAACTTTGATATTATATACTTGGATCTTAGAAAGGCTTTTGATACTGTTGCACATGGAAGACTGCTACACAAATTGGAGCAGTGTGACATTGGAGGCAAATTGCTATGGATAAGGGTGGTTGAGGGGGAGAAGACAGAGAGTGGTAATCAATGGACACTGCTCATCATGGACTAATGTTATTAGTGGAGTCCCTCAGGGCTGAGTCCATTATTGTTTTCTGTATTTATAAATGATATTGATGATGGTATATCAAGCTTAATGTCCAAGTTTGCAGACGATACAAAGGTTGGCAGGGTTGTCAAGGACACTACTGACACTATGCTGCTGCAACAGGATCTGGAAAGGTTGAGCAGATGGACTGAGAGGTGGCAAATGAAGTTTAACATTGACAAATGTGAAGTACTACACATGGGAAACAGCAACCCCAGAGCAACGTATCAACTCTGTGGTACTACTCTGACAGTGGTAGAGAATGAAAGGGACTTGGGGATGGTTGTGCAGGCAGATATGAAGTTCTCTGAGCAGTGCAGACGGGCTGCAAGAGTAGCTCATGGAGTATTGTCAATGATATACAGGAATTTTTCCAGCAGGGATAAGGAGGTGATTATTCCATTGTATAAGGCAATGGTCAGGCCACACCTAGAGTACTGTATACAGGTCTGGAGGCCTCATTTCAAGAAAGATGTAGAGCTGCTGGAACGAGTACAGAGAAGGGCAACAAGATTAGTGAATGGAACAAAGGGGTGCTCTTACGAAGAAAGGCTTAAGTTTTGCAAATTACAGTGTCTGGAGACTAGGCACCAGCGAGGTGATCTGATAGAGGTGTATAAAGCCTTGAATGGTTTAATCATGCTCAATGCTTATGGGATTCTTCCTCTAGCTCAGAAAAATCACCTGAGAGGGCATAAATTCAAATTGAGGAAAGACAGATGTAGGATAGACGTGCGGAAATTTGCCTTTAGCCAGCGGGTGGTTGGTTGGTGGAACAGACTTCCATCCCTTGTGGCAGAGGTTGATAGCCTAAATAAGTTTAAGGCTCAGCTGGACAGGTATTTTGAACAAACAGAGGGGTGAAGTGAAAGTGGGTTTTTTTTTTTTTTTTTTTTTGGCTGATGCTGCATAAGCTTGCTTTCTTGCATCAAATGCCTCTACTAATGCTAATGCTAATTCTTTATAGCCGCAGCTGCATTGTTGCTGTCTGATAGACAGCTTCACTAATAGTGCCTTTTCCTGCAATTGTTGGCGTTGCTGCTGTAGAGCAGGCAAACATCTACCGTATGATTTTGAAGAGACTGCTTTGCTTTTATACAGTACAGTAGAGCTGAGTAGTGGTGCTGTATGTGCTGTATTTGTCACTAATTTCTTTTTCCAATAAATGCCAAGCGCATTCTTTATTGTACCCGTTGTCCAAATTTCTGTTCAGTATGAGCCTCAGAACTTGCTCCAGAGCCCTCTACATAGGGATACTTTAATTTTAACAACGTGTACATGCAGAATCCAGCTATATATTTGGGACATGCACAAAAATTTAAAAACGGATTTAAAATTACTCCCTTTATGATGGCATCAAGTGAAATTCGTAGATCTGATCATCGTGGAGTAACTCCCTAACATTTGCTCTATATGACAATGAAAATTATGTGAGTGCGTACGGCAGAAAATTTTCAAATTGCATTTAAATCAGTAGGAATAACAGCTAACATTACTCGTTCTATATTGGAATCGAAAGAATTTATGAACAAGTCATTAGAGATTGCTCCGGAATTATGGCATTCACTACAATTTCATGAATTAGTACAAGTTGTTCGACAGTCCGATAGTACATTTTGTAAAATTCTTACAAAAATAGGCAATGGAGATGCGTTATTACCAGATGAACTTAAAATTATAGAATCGAGATTTGTTACCAAAGAAGATGCTACTAATTTATGTCCGCAAGGGATTCAACTATTTTTAAGAAATAGTGGTGTGAATGCCTATAATACAAATGCTTTAGCTGCAGATGAAACCCATGAAGTGGTTGCCCAAGATTTATACCACGGATATCATTCTGAAGAACAATTAGCAAGTATGTGAAATAAAATTCATAAAATGCAGTGACTGAAACTGCAGGACTTCTATACATTCTACCATTATTGAAAGGAGAAGCGTACATGATTACTACAAATATAGATGTGGTCGATGGATTGGTAAATGGTGCAATTGGTACTTTTCAAAAATAGAACATAACTTCAATCTCATTATAAACAGTAATGTGAAAGATAAACATTTACCTAGTCAATCTGTACCTATTATAAAACGATCAACTAAGATTCCATTCAAGAACAATAGGAAATTAGCATGTAGATGTACACAATTTCCTTTGTGTTTCCAGTGCTTTGACTATACATAAATCTGAAGGAGGGACCTTCGACAAAGTTATATAGTTGTATATAATTATGAGAAAGATCATCGACAGCAACTTGTATACGTGGCGTTATCTCGAGTGACCTCATTCCAAGGTTTATATATTACAAATCCCCACGACGATTTCACATTTCATCATGGCAAAGCTACTAGTAATATAGAACTTCGTGCTGAACTAGATCGCTCGAAAAATAATAAGCTACCGTCTGTACAGGATGAACTGCAAGATTTCATACAGAGTGGTATATCGTCAATGAACGTACAAAGTTTACAGGCCCATGTTCGAGATATCGAAACAGACACAATCTGACAGCAATCCAAACTATTGATATTAAGTGAAACGTGGTTGGATAATGATGATCATATATTACTTAAACCATTCCAGTGTGTGACTCAGTTTAAAAGGTCGGGTGTTCGTAGTGGTGGCGTTGCGATATATCAACACGAATGTTCAACTATCATCAGTACACCACAAATCTTTGCACAATATTATAGCAGCAATGCGACAGCGGTAATTGAAATTGGAGACAGATTTTCTCAGATGAAATTGGAGACATTTGTGGATCTTTGTGCAAATTCAATATTGAATCTATTTTCATCGTTGCCATATACATCACTCCAGGAATGTCGTTAGATATAATTCAAAAATTCATAAACAAGAATTTGATGCCATATTCCATTGAAGGTGCAAAATTATTGGAAGATCCACTGGATCATATGCCTGTAGTTCTCGCTGGTGATTTCAATCTAGAATGAAATTCTGAAGCTGGAAAGAAGTTTTGTTAATTTATGAAAGATGTCGTCAATTCAGATATTAAGTCAAATACTTTAGTAAGTACTACACGTAATGGAATGACAATCGATGGAGCATTCACTCGGGAATTAAAATCATTTGAGTGTCAAAATTATATATCTTATTTCAGTTACCATAGACCAATAATTTTAGTGTTATTATAATATATTTTATACGAATTATTTCATTGTACTGAAATTATTTTTTCAATAAAAAAATGCAGCAATACTTTTTATTTATTTATTTTACTGTACCAGTTTCATAATGAGTTCCTGCAGTAAAGACATTTTTAACGGCTGCTGCTGTGACATTATCAGTGACGCCATCAGTCTCAGAGTAGAGCAGCAGCAACTCATTATGTACCTGGTACGTAATTTTTTTTATTTATTTATTTATTTATTTTTGTATGAGGAGGGGCCAAGGAATATTTATTGGGGGGGACAGCTTGAACGAACTGAAATATACAATCACTAATGTACTCATAGAAATTACAATTAACTTTTTGCAATCGACAGTAGAGAAACATATCAGTCTGTTTAAGGAAATATGTCAGAATGCCTGGGTTGAATTTAAAAATAGTGTCAAAAACTTCAATAAGTTATAAATCATTTAATATTGGTTTAATTAAAGTCAGTTAAAACATAAAGCAGTTATGATAATTTAAAAATAGGAAGTGACTTACAGATGCCCTAATTTTAATATTGATTCTCAAGTCAATATTTAAGTAAAATAAAGTAGAAATTACTACTTCCTTACGCTTAAAAAAGTACAGAACTTATCTCAACAAATGCTGATTGCTATAAATTAATGTTTGGTTAACATTCATTAGGACGGTTTCAGTACATAGAAATGATTTGTGTTCTCCGAAGAAGTTTGTATCTAAATCTATTACATAAAACAGGTTGGAGAATAATATACCAATGACCTACACATGTTTAACTCTGATAGATTTTTCATCCTTATTTCCTTACAGATTTATCCCTTAGATGCTTGATGGAAACTTTAACTTCTAAAGATAGCTGCAATACTCCCCTTGAGTCCAGGTGAGTGTAACAATTGATTTTGCCTTTAATGAGCACACACATACACCAAATACAAACAGAAACCCCCCCAGCCAACATGAACTTATCGTAACACTATTTATATTTCAAAAAATTAAAAAGAAAAAATTTTAAGTAACAACATTCGATTAGGAGTCATAGACAAGTGATGTAGGGGTGGACCCAATTTAGCTGAGATAAAGGCTCCATTGGAGAAGAGACAATCACCAAGTTGTGATCTGAGGGACCTAAAGGACCTCTCACGTCGACCATGTACTTAGAAGGGTTGTTTGTGAGAAAAAGATCAAGCATGTTGGCTGTATGGTTAGGATTGTCCGGTATTCTTGTAGGTAAATGAACAATCTGTGCAAGGTCATTAGTAATTGCAAAAGCCTCGGCATCTCGACCAGCTGGGTCGGTGTGACTAGAAAACGGAAGCCAGCTAGAGTTGTGAACATTAAAATCAGCAAGGAAAATTACGTCAGTGTTAGGAAAGTTGGACTGCAGAAAGTCAAGTTGCAAAGAGAGGAAGTCAAAGAGCTCCAAGTGATTAATGGAATTGGGAGAACGGTCGAGACAACAGATGAATTTGACACAATGAGGTAGAGAGATTTTAAGCCAGAGAAGATCGAAAAGAGGAGATTCCAAATTACCAAGTCTCTAACAGGGAATATTGGAACGGACATATGCACAAGTACCACCTTTGAGGCGAAAGGAATCATATAGCGAATAATTTGGGCAACTGAGATGAGCAGTAGTTGAATCAACCGATAACTGAGATTCTGTCAGAAAAAGTACATGGGGTTTGGCCGACTGCAAGTGGAAATGGACATTGTTGAGATTAGAATTGAGACCACGTATATTTGTGAAATAAATTAGGAAGTGTTCGGGAGGTTTAGATCTTTTTGCAGATAAGCTTACTCTATTAGTTGTGTATCTTTAGTATGCCGTAATTGTATTTTTTATGGTGTATTCCCATAATCGATTCTTTGTTGGTAGGTGCCTTTTACCTTGAGGTAAATGGGACAGTTTGCATCTCGGATGGAGTGGTTGTGTTCCGTTCTGAGACTTTTGCAATTGGTACAGATGGGTTCCTGAGTTTTGTTGGGGCAGTTCTTAAAATATGTCCCTCTCTGAGCAGCGGCCGCAGGTTGGTTCCTTTTGGGTGCAGGTGTGAGTGGTATGGCCATGTTTGCAACATCTAAAGCACGTCGGTATGGCCACATATTCTCTAAAACAGAAGTAGCTCCACTCGATAAAAATCCTGCTTTGGTTTTTTAGGACCTGCCAGGCAGGCGGGGGTCAGCTCAACTTATATCCTTCATTTGTTTTGGACTGGGTTCTGTATTTTGGGGTCAGCAGTGCCGTCCCTTCTTGATTCGGTAGGTCTTTTTAGGTTTCTTCCACAAGTTGCTGTTGTTGTAGATTTTTGGTCCACATTGAAAATAACTATTGATGGGCCTTTCTATTTTGGGGCCTTAGCCATGAGTCCCAGGGCATTTAGTTTGGGGTTAGTTATTATCCCCTCGGCTTCCTCCTTGCTTTCCATCTCAATTACGATACCAGGACTTCTTGTTTTCTGGATAGACTTTATCCTAGTGCCTTCAAAGTCCTCTTTGAGATTGTTTATGACTTTTTGCTCTATTTGTTCACTGGAGGGGCCTCTCTTCTCCGGTTGGTCTCAGTGTGACGATGTTTGGGGTTTTCAGTAATGCTTTCTTTCGTTGGATTTCCCCTTTGTTTGTTTTCTCTGCCTCGTTTGGTATATATTTCAGCACTTGGGCATATGTGAGGTGTGCTGTGGCATTTTGTTTGCCACACATTCCTTGTAGGCTTGAAGCCGCTACACGTATTAGTGTAGCGGCTTCAAGTACACGTTACATGTATTAGTGTTTACATTTTGTGGAAAATGGTGATGATTTGGGATCTTAGCCCTGTGGACACTATTGGGGTACTCCTTTAAGATGTTCTCGAGGGCCGTTTTCAGAATGAGAGTTTCTCATAAATGGTACCCTCCGGCAGTGTGGGATTCAAGGGTGGCTCCTGCTGTTTGTCGTCGTTTTGAGATGTGGTGATTTCTTCCTGTTCCTTTGTCTTCGTCTGGGAGCACGTTTCCGACCTTGTCACGGCCTTTTTGTGGATTTACCGCCTGGTTTGGGGAGACTTCGATCGGGTGTCCTCCCCTTCCTCTGGTTGATCGATGATGACGTCACAGCCTTTGTCCTGGTTCTTGGTCAGGGATCCCAGTCTTTGCTTGTTTAGCAGGGATGGGGGGGGGGAACCCTTGGTGCCATTTGACACTTAACACACTCTATACTCTGTTTGTTTTCTCCTCTATTTCCACTTGCTCTGGATAATCGGACAATTCGGATTATCGGATTACAGATGCTATATGCAGAATGGCTGCTTGGAATGAAGACAAGTGATACCCATTACAAGTTCGTAGCACAAACAGAAGGCGAGTTATGTGCCTTTAAGTTTTTGGGCTATCCCCCTCGGCACTTATGGGGGGGGAACAGTCAGATGTGAAAATGGTTCTAGAACAACGTAACTACTTTGCTGTGGGGTTTCTGGGGACGGCAGTGACAATGGTAGCATTAACCAGTTCAATCCAAGGTTACTAACAGTTCGGTAGCACCCCAGTCTAGGTCCAGACTTCAGCATGGCAACCGCATTATATCGGTACATTTCCCTATTTCTCTGTTGTTTGTTTGTTTGTTATTTGGATTTTAGGAGCATTAGTAACTAAGGCCATATTGCTCCGGGATATGCGGTGGTCATTCCCTGACCTTTCCGCATCTTCCGTATTTGGTGGTGACGGGCTCGAACCCCGGTCTAATCAAGAAGTGTGTGCTACGCACTGCTGCTCCTTCCCACCTGGCTACCGAGGCGCCTTCTCTGTTGTGAGCTGCATGGTGACCATACAGTCCCCAGAACAAAGGAAACAGAGAATAACATTGAAATCCGGTAAATATCCCAGAAGAATCACAAAATTTTTCTTACCACAGTGTTCCACTTGAGATCTTACTGTGTGCACAAAAACTCGACTGAAATCTGCAAAAAATACACATTTTCAAAGCAAAATTTACAGAGCATTAAAAAATGTGTCCTTACTTTACGCTGGTCTGATTTGCACCAATCACTAACCACAATGCCTTTTTTATTTATTTTTGCAAATTTTTTTTTTTTTTTTTTTGCAAATTTTTTATAAATTGAAAGTTTAAAATTATCAGACAAAATTTGTTGGCATCATACTGTGCTGTGCGCTATTCACGTGATTTACAACAATCTGAGGCAATCAGCAATTAGTGCATCCATATCAGAAACGAGAAAGATTCCCGCCCTCAAAGTAACCACTCGTGGATGCGGGCAGTAAAGTCCATGTGGTGAACCATTCAGTTCGCTGTTGTTTACGCTATTTACACGTGTTTTAAATTTGTTACGCTAACATTTTTTATTAATTGTGCTATTAATAAATTAAATAATGATAATAGTGATACTAGTGTGCTGTTTTTGCCAGTCATGTTATAAAGTTTTTAATTTAATAGAATAAAGAGATGCCATGTCTGGTAAAAGAAGTTCATTGAATCCTAGTGCAATATTCGGAGGATGGAATCTGGTGAAAACCGCCCTAATGTATGTAAGGCATAATATGAATATGCCTCTGTCAACTATTACTACAGCTATGAAGAATGCTAATAAAATAAAACAATTGAGGCAAGGTTGGTAGATAAAAGTTTTTGTGCCCAGAACGTAACCCTGTGATTTCCGATTAACTCCATTATATAAAAGGTTCCATTTGCGCCTGTCCCCCCAGGAACTTAACCCTGATGTGAATCAATTGTTACCAGTAGGTAGGAAGTTATATCACATCCTGAGGTGGTTTTTTTTTTTTTTTTTTTTTTACTACCATTCTAATAGTCAATTCTATTAAATTAATTACTTATCACAGGTAAATTTAATGCTCTCCCAAATCTGATCTTTTTGGAATATCCAATTTCATTTCAAATGTGATAATTTTCAGGCAGCATTTCATTTATAATATAGTGGATACTTTTTGAGCAATTTTAAATTAAGTGTCCTACATCTGTGAATATTTAAAAAAAAAAAAAAAAAAAAAAATCATCATGGCATAGAGTGCACATAAGCAGTAAACCATGATCGCGGCCTAGTGGTTAGTGTAAAAGTTCAGAGGTACTCATCCTATGCTTGAATCCATATGGTACACAAAATACGCCAAATTATTTGAAATCATTCAAGTTCTAAAATCAGCCTTTGTGGAAACAGATCTGGAACTGCCATATAGGTAACCCTACATGGCAGTTGCAGAGTATAAACAGAATCACATTGAATTCAATCATGTATACATCTGTAATTGCATGCTGTCCACTCAGATATGATTGTGACTTATTCTGTTAAGAAATGAATGGTATCCACACACTGCATATATAATACATTAATTCCATAAAAAAATATACTGCGTATACCGGATGGAATTAATGTACAAAATTAATGTACAGGTATAGAACATAGACAAAAACCTGTGCACTATATATACTTGAACACTCTGGTGGCATTTTAAAAATGTAATTTTTTTGTTGGTTAGTATTCTTTTGTACCACTCAACAAAACTCTTTGATAAATTTCCCATTTGAAAAATATCATCCAATATATTTTCTAGGAATTGCAGTCCTTTTCTGATATTAAATGCTTGAAATGTTCTGATAGTTTCAGAAAAATTTGTCAAGCTGTCTCCAATTTCATTAAAATCTCACCAATAGAAATCCCAGAATTATTATTTCCTTGCCCATCTGTCTGCATATAATAATGTTGAGTCCCCAGTGGATGGAATTTTAGAGAGAGAGAGAGAGAGAGAGAGAGAGAGACTTGTCAAGCCATCCAAAATTAAGACCAATAGAAATCTGGCAATTATTATTTATTTTTTCATACGTATCACATAAGCCATCCACATACCATATAAATTATAGTTGAAGCACTAGGTATGTTTGTTACTTACTGTACACTGATTGGAGGAATAAATGGGCAATATGGTAGAAGAACAGCAATGAAATGCTCTCGGTACATGCATAAAAGTTTGCTTCTTGCTCTTTATATATATATGTATGTATGTATGTATTGAATAGAATAACAAGAAAGTGGAAATAAGAAGGTAGAAAAATTGGGAAGTAATCTAGTGAAGTCAGGGGCAGCAAATACTAAAACCTAAGCAGTGCATGGACAATAAAGCAAGGGGGGAAGAAAAATAATGAGGAAAGAAAGGAAAATAGAAGGCAGATAGAAAGATAACAAATAAAATATGCATAATAAGAAATCATAAAATTGACAAAATGAGAATGTTACAAAATCGGCCTCCCTTCAGGTGTCAGCAGCCAGGATTGCAAGCAAAATAGCATATATATATAAAAATAAATAATGTATGGTTTGTAGAATAAATAAAGTGTCTGTGAAAATGGAAGTGAAAAGTACAAAAGGTGCCAGAACTAAGAGAAGGTTAAGGGATAGTAGAAAGTGGAAGTGAAGTAGTGGTTAAACAGGTGAAAGAATTTGAAAAACCTAGTACAAATATGAACTGGGACTGGGGGGGGGGAATAAAAAAATAAGGAATATACAAGTAAATAAACAACACCATATTCAGATATGGGAGGGCAAATTAGTAAGAGATCAAATCAGGGGATGGCAAATATGCAGGATCTGAATATAGTAGATGAAAATATGATACATAGCCAAGAAATTCATCAGGAGACTACTCCTGACCATGTATCAGGCACTGCGTTTCCAAACTTGTCTGTAGTATTAGAAAAAGGGGGCAAATATGCAGCCTTTTATCATAATACTAGTAGACAAGGTAGTCTCTATACAGTGTAAAAAATGTAAATTAAAATAAATACAAATATATACAAATTTACAAAAGCGTAATGTGGAATATAATACAAATGTATGTGAAGTGCATGAAAAAGTATAGACAAGCAAATGGTATAGGGAATGGTAAATTTTAGGAGAGGGGAAGGGGAAAAAAGATGTTCAAAAGAAGGCAAAAATAGCGATAGGATTTAGGATAGACAGAACGTTCGTATCACCCTCGTATTGCACTAATAGTTCAAGAATGGGGAAAAATATAGAAAAAGATAGTATAAAGAAAAAAAAAGTGTAAAAAAAAGCCATAAAAATACTGAACTTACTGGGCGTTTAAGGCCCAACCTTAAAGAAAGGGTTCTGGTATAAGCAAGCATTAGTAAAAATAGGTGTTAATACTATAGGCTTGTAGAGAAGAAAGGAAATCGAAACCAAAACTAAAAGTTACCTGGAGTCATTAAGTAGAGTGGAGGAGCAATGTACACAGCCAAGATGCGAAAGGGAGAAACAATGACAAGTCAGAGTTTTTATAGATTTAGAGAAACAGATAGGGATGACCTCTATCATTGAAAAAAATTTGGGAAAGGTTACCTGGAGTCATTAAGTAGAGTGGAGGAGCGACGTACACAGCCAAGATGCGAAAGGGAGAAACAATGACAAGTCAGAGTTTTTATAGATTTAGAGAAACAGATAGGGATGACCTCTATCATTGAAAAAAATTTGGGAAAGATGGCCTAAAAACATGAAACGTCAGACAGAAGGCTGCAGACATACCAAAATGTGAAGGAACATGCAAAACAGAAAATAGAGCAAAAATAATTCCGAACTACAGGAGATAAAAATCTGGTAAAATTTAGATGATCAGATAACAGGGTTTATAGATTACGGCTCCAAACTTCCAAGATGACAAATCGCAGTAGAAAGAGAAAAGCACAGTTAGGCACATCTGCAGTTGATTGGAGGTTTAGTGAATCAATGTGCCTAATTCTGCTTTTCTCTTTCTACCATGGTTTGTCATCTTCGAAGTTTGAAGCTGTAATCTATAAACCCTGTTATCTGATCATCTAAATTTTACCAGATTTTAATCTCTTGTAGTTCATAATTATTCTTGTTCTGTTTTCTGTTTCTTTTTAGTTTTAGTTTGTTTTGGTTTCAATTTCCCTTCTTCTCTACAAGCCTATGGTATTAACACCCATTTTTACTAATGCTTGCTTATACCAGAACCCTTTCTTTAAGGTTGGGCCTTACACACCCAGTAAGTTCAGTATTTTTAATGACTTTTTCTACACTTTTTTTTCTTTATGCTGTCTTTTTCTATATTTTTCCCCGTTCTTAAACTATTAGTGCAATACGAGGGTGACACGAACGTTCCGTCTATCCTAAATCCTATCACTATTTTTGCCTTGTTTTGAACATCTTTTCTCCCCTTCCCCTCACCTAAAATTTACCATTTGCTTGTCTATACTTTTTCATACACTTCACATACATTTGTATTATATTCCACATTACACTTTTGTAAATTTGTATTTATTTTAATTTACATTTTTTACACTGTGTAGGGACTACCCTGTCTACTAGTATTACGATAAAAGGCCGCATATTTGCCCCCTTTTTCTAATACTACAGACAAGTTTGGAAAGAGGGGGGAACAAAATGGATGATTGGATGATTGTTTTCTAAATCAGCATGTTCGGGAGGCAACTAGAGGGAGCAGTGCTCTTGATTTGATTATCAGTAGTGATTCTTCATGCATTAAGAATCTGCAGATAAAGGAACCACTAAGTCGCAGTGATCACAGTGTGCTGAAGTGGGATTTACTCAAAGAGGTAACTACCATCAATATGAGATGTAACTTAGACAATGCCGCTATTGCAAATTTGCTAATCTATAATTGGCTGTGTATAAATGATTCAGTTGCACTAAGATATACATTGTCTAACTCTTACACAGCTTGAGGCATAAGCCCTTAATGCATTAGACTACCATCGGGGGTAAAGGGAAGGGTTTTTGCTTTCATAAAGGTGACTATGATGGTCTGAGACAGTATTTAAATTCTATACAGTGGGACCAACTGATGATGTTACCAACAGCAAATTCAAAATGGGAAGCATTCAAAGAACTTATCTTGGAAGCTACTAGGCTTTACATACCAAGAAATATTGTTCAAGGTTTAGGCCTAAGTGGATGTCAGATGAACTAATGAGACATATTGCAGAGAAGAAAAATGCATGGGATACATACAAATTAACACATGACACAGAAGCCTATGATAGATACAAGTTGATCTGTAACCAAGTTACAAAGGAGGTTAGGCAGGCGAAGGCAGATTATGAGAAATCTTTGGCAAGGGATGCAAAGAAAAACAGCAAAGAGTTCTTTACTTATATAAACTCTAGAAGGAAGGGGATGAATAAGATTGGTCCACTTGATATCGATGCGTCAACTGTTGATGATCCTGCTCAGGTAGCTAACAAACTGAATGAATATTTTGCATCGACATTCACACATGAGGAGTTATTCAGCAAGGGGAATGCCAGAGGTGTATTCAACTCTGGCAAGTAAGCTAGAGAATCTTGTAATAACTGAGAGTAAAGTGGAGGAGAAATTGTTGAAGATAAATACAAGAAAGGCACCTGGGGTGGATGGGATCTATCCAGTCATATTAAAGGAGCCATAATTATGAGAGCTTTCTTGGACTCAGGGGAAGTACCCATGGACTGGAGATGTGCAAATGTGACCCCAATTCACAAAGGAGGATCAAAGGGCAACACAAGTAATTATAGACCTGTTAGTTTAACTTCTGTTCCTGGAAAATTAATGGAGGCACTGGTTAAAGAAACACTGCAGGATCATCTAGACAAGACTTCAGTTATAGCTCAGATACAGCATGGTTTTGTTGAGGGGAAGTCTTGCCTGACCAATTTGAGTGGATACTATGATGCAGTCACAAAAGAACTGGATGCAGGGAATAACTTTGATATTATATACTTGGATCTTAGAAAGGCTTTTGATACTGTTGCACATGGAATACTGCTGCACAAGTTGGAGCAGTGTGGCAGTGGAGGCAAATTGCTGCTATGGATAAAGGGGTGGTTGATGGGGAGAAGACAGAGTGGTAATCAATGGACACTGCTCATCGTGGACTAATGTTATTAGTGGAGTCCCTCAGGGTTCATTGTTGGGTCCATTATTGTTTTCTGTATTTATAAATAATATTGATGATGGTATATCAAGCTTAATGTCCAAGTTTGCAGACAATACAAAGGTTGGCAGGGTTGTTAAGGACAATACTGACGCTATGCTGCTGCAACAGGATCTGGAAAGGTTGAGCAGATGGACTGAGAGGTGGCAAATGAAGTTTAACATTGACAAATGTAAAGTACTACATATGGGAAACAGCAACCCCAGAGCAGCTTATCAACTCTGTGGTACTACACTGAGAGTGGTAGAGAATGAAAAGGACCTGGGGGTAATTGTGCAGGCAGATATGAAGTTCTCTGAGCAGTGCAGATGGGCTGCAAGAGTAGCTCATGGTGTCTTGTCAATGATATACAGGAATGTTTCTAGCAGGGATGAGGAGGTGATTATTCCCTTGTATAAGGCAATGGTCAGGCCACACCATGAGTACTGTGTACAGATCTGGAGGCCTCATTTCAAGAATAATGTAGAGCTGCTGGAACGAGTACAGAGAAGGGCAACAAGATTAGTGAATGGAACAAAGGGGTGCTCTTACGAAGAAAGGCTTAAGTTTTGGAAATTACAGTGTCTGGAGACTAGGCACCGGCGAGGTGATCTGATAGAGGTATATAAAGCCCTGAATGGTTTGAGCATGCTCAATGTCGATGGGATTTTCCTCTTGCTCAGAATAATCACCTGAGAGGGCATAAATTAAAATTGAGGAAAGACAGATATAGGATAGATGTGTGCCTTTAGCCAGCGGGTAGTTGGTTGGTTGAACAGACTTCCATCCCTTGTTGTGGAAGTTGATAGTCTAAATAAATTTAAGACTCAGCTGGACAGGTATTTTGAACGAACGGAAGGGTGAAATGGAAGTGGGTTTTTTTTTTTTTGCTGATGCTGCATAAGCTTGCTTTCTTCCATCATATTCCTCTACTAATTCTAATGCAAGCATTCTGGCAATGAAGATTATTTTATGGAATATGATTGACTTAAAAAATTGGACGTGATTGTTTTTTTTTTTTTTTTAAACCTCCCATTTCACATATACTAAAATGGTAGGATAAAATAGAAAAGGCCATGCAGTGATGCACAGCCCTTGGAAAATGGTCGATTCATCAAAACGTTTTATGCAACCCCATAACCACCTTCAATATATTTCATTTAACTGTTTTATGGATATGAAATAAAATAAGCAATGGGTGCATTGAAAACTACTGAAAGCCATAGTTTTCATTCCATATCAGTGTAGGAGCCATTCTAACAGGCCTGTTAGAATGACAAAGTATTTAAACGTTTCTGTTCAGTTGTGTTCAATTAAATTTCTAACATCCTGTAAAACTGCTTATCTTTACACATGCTAGATTGTTGTCACTTATTGTATTTCACATCCATGAGATGAATAACTATGTAACACCCCTTGTTTCAACTAATTAGCTATTTCAGTTATTGTAACCTGCACATTATATCAAACCACTGCAGGATGGAAGCCTCTTCAACAATTCATGTTGAGGGAAATGGACTGTAATCTGCCATGCTGGTCTAGTGTGGGTTGGCAGATCGACCGTATTTAGCAGTCAGGGGCTTGAACCCAGGTCTACTCAAAAAACATAGTGACATAGTGCTTTTGTCTGGCAGCACTGGGGTTTTCCTCCAACTCTTCATTGTGTAGAATACCCTTTATAAGGCCATCCATGCTTTGTGAGATATTAGTGTGGGTTTTGTTCTTTTGGCCACCTGGCCAGGGGGCATGTGGAGAGCCACCAACCCCGTTTCCATCATCGCCACGGGGAGGCGGGCCAAGACTGTAGGAGAGAATAGCTCTGGCAGAGAAAACCCTGGGATAGCCTAGGCTTCCAGGGAGTGCCCAGAAAAATAAAAAATTAAATTTTATTGGAAAGGAAATAAGGGGGAAGAGGAAAAGAGGGGACTGTAGCAAAGGAGCCCAAGTGTTTGGAAAGGGATGACAGTAAAGGGTTCCCAACAGGAAGCCCATCCTGGTCCTGGGGTGTGTGTAAGAGGATGGTGGGGTTAACCACCAGGTTAACCCCACCATCTTTCCCCATGTTCTTTCATTCCCACCACCCATGTGGTAGGAATGAAAGAACATGGGGAAAGGGATCCCTATGGGTATGAAGTCCGCATCAAACAAGTGGCCAGTGTCAGCATATCCCATACCATTCCATGCTGGCTAGGAAAAGCGAACAGCATGGATGATCTTGGGGTCCATAAGGTTCCCATTGCCATCCGTCTATCGAGTACAATGGCTGGAATAGAAAATGCAATTAATATCACTTCACTCATCATTCTCTTGCACATACTATTTTTATTTTTTATTTTTTTTTTTTGCATTTTATATTTTATACTTTTTCCTTACATTTTATGTTTTATAGTTTTTTCCCTACATTTTAAAGGCATTTTATAGTTTTTACATTTTACAAATTTTTTATACTTTTTTTTTTTTTTTTTTTTTGTTCCATTCATCCATGAGAACACCCTACATACTCTCGAGCATGCCAGCGGTGGAAAGATGAGAAGGAAATTCAAAATCTCAAAACAGAGCTAAACATCTCCTATCGGGAGGCCAGAAAACGCATCCAACCTATAATTCAATCAGGGGGTATGCAGTTCATTTAAACCAAAATAATAATTAAGTAATTAAACTGGAAGAGAAAGGGTGAATTACAGATGTTGATTCAGAAGAATGGTGTCCATGGAAATATCAATAGAAAAAGCATGTGGCAGAAGCAAGCAAAGTCTATGAGACAGACTGTAGAGAGACTCTTTAAGACATCAAGCATTAATTAGCCAGACTATCCTTCTTTGAGTGGAGTCTGGAAGCCATAGGATTAGCAAGGGCGCATGATGTAGGAAAGCTAGCTTATATAGCATCAGCCAAAAAAAATCACACACCCCCCTTCTCATTTCACTCATCCCTTTCGATGTGGACACCTGAACGTGGTGAGGAGACCTCCCAGTGATACTGCTGGGCTTCCAGATTAGCATCACTGGGCTCTAATGCCCATACCTTGGTTCCAGGGTTACATCTTTGGAATCCGGCGTGTGCAGCCATGCGCCACGAACTCGGAAAGGGGGATCCTGGTGGTTGAGGGACCCCAGCCTTGATACACCACTTTGGCCCCTGCTTCGACAAGACGGGTGGTCCTGGACCAGCCCGACTGGGATCAATCAGCGTGTGGTTCTTACTGCTTGGGTCAAATGCATTCCAATAAGTCTCTCTCCCTTTGATCATGGGACGGGATCAAGGCTTATTGGATACATGGATATGGTGCTCCTAAGCGAACTTGGCATCCCATTCGTGTACACAGAACCTGCTAGTTAATGAGTGGGCATCCACTCGTAGGGCTCTATGGTGGGTGAGGTACTTAGGGCATCTGAAATTTTTATCTTACTCGTGAGTAATTTAAATTCTATTTCTTCTGGGGCCCCAACAAGGCCCCTACCTTACCGATCGGAAGATACCAATAACTGCAGCTCAAAAAGGCCCAGAACTGAGGAGAGAGAGAGAGACTACCATCTGTGACACCGCTTTTCCTCATTCTCCATTCCACCAGAGAGCAGGCACTCGGGAAAATGTCCCCCTTTTTCATCCAGAAAGGATTAGAAGGGTTGACAGGATCTCCAAAATCTGTCAAAAGGCTACGTTCTGGAGACATTTTAGTTGAGGCTGCAAGCCAAAAACATGCACAGCAATTACTGAAAGCCACATCGTTAGGGGGATTACCCATCATCGTTACTCCCCATAAAACCTTGAATTTCTCGTGCGGTGTAATATCAGAGTGGGACCTTCTTCGTGTTTCTGAAGAAGAGATCTGCTCTGAACTTAGACCAAGGAGTGACGGCTGTCAAAAGAATATCGATGCGGAAGGATGGGAATCTCGTCCCTATCTGAGTTCTCATCATAACATTCAACACCTCCAAGTTCTATAAAAGCAGGCTATTTAAACTGCCCAGTGAGGATTTATATCCCGAACCTACTGAGGTGTTTTAAATGCCAAAAGTATGGCCACTCTCAAACAGCTTGTCGTGACACCCCTGCCTGTGCCTGGTGTGGTGCTAAAGACCACGAGAGCAAGGAATGTTTAGCTTCTAAGCCAAGTTGTACTAACTGCCAAGAACATCCTGCATACTCTCGAGCATGCCAGCGGTGGAAAGATGAGAAGGAAATTAAAAATCTCAAAACAGAGCTAAACATCTATCAGGAGGCCAGAAAACGCATCCAACCTATAAATAGCGCCAAGCCCTCATACGCCCAGAAAGCTTCTGGGAAAAAGTACCATTGGTACTCAGACTGATATGAGTATTCCACCAAGGGAGTCAATAACCCCATTGCGTGCTGTTTATTAAGTTCCCAAAAATCACAATCAGCTGCCACTTCTATATCCGTACCTCCTAGTGCTCCACCACTTCCAAAACAGAGTGCTAAAGAAACTCCGAAGAAAGGGGAACAGACATCTACAATCCAAGAGACGATGGATGTTGAAGATAAGGAGGTACAGGACGAGTGTGTCCTGGAATCCTTTGTGAAAGAAGAAGAAGAAGAAATGGATACAGGCCAACGTCCAGTCTTTCCAAAGAGAGATAAACCCAGGACTGAGGAAATGAAGCCCTCAGCCCTTCGGAAGCCACCAGACAGACCCGATAAATCAAAATAATGGGTACATTTAAATTTCTCCAATGGAATTGCCGTGGATTTCGTAGAAATAGAGATGATATCAAGGCTCTCCTGAGTAAGCACGAACCAACTTGCTTTTGCTAACAGGAGGCGTATTTAAAGCAAATGAGGACCTTTACTTACTTAACTGCTCAATTATTCGCAGAGACAGAGCTGGGGATGGACCTCCCATGGAGGAGTCGCTATCCTTGTGGGTATCCACAGCCCCTTTCAAAACCGGTGAAATACCACCACTTTGCTTATTTGGAGACTTGAAGTGGTGAAACCCATGTTTAGTCTCTAGAGCAAAGTTTCCAGCACTGCCCCCCCCCCCCCCTTCCCCCATACTTCTCCTTTAACCCATGCAAGGTACTAAGTACTGTAGGTTTTGATACCTTTCGTGTTTCGGGTTTTCATAAAAAAAAAAAAAAAAAAAAGCTGTGCTTTTTACCACTAATCTAGAGCCTGTAGCAGTTCGTCTTACAGTAGGGTTCCTTTTAACTGTTTGCTCCATTTATTTGCCACCTGGGAACGACACCGCCCAGGCAGACCTGGATGATCTCATTAAGCAACTGCCACCCCCTTTTCTATTATTAGGGGATTTCAGTGGGCATAATCCGCTGTGGGGTAGTTCTGACATCAATAGAAGAGGTTGGATTATCGAGCGATTGCTCGAAAACAATGATCTGGCCCTTTTAAATGTGGGATCTAACACTCTTTTCCACACAGCTACCTGTACATTTACTGCCATTGACCTTTCCATCTGCTCCCCTTCCCTCCTGCCTCTGAGTACATGGGAGGTTGAAGAAAACCTTTATGGTAGTGATCACTTCCCCGTATTATCCACCATTTCAAATGGGAGACAATGTCACCAGTCAAGGATACCACGTTGGAAGATCGATCATCCCGACTGGAATGCCTTTCATCATCTGGCAAGTTGAATACCACTATAGTCGGCCAGGAGCCAGTTAATGAGTCAGTAAAACACATCACAGAAAGTATAGTCCAGGCAGCAGCAGCAGCAGTTGCAGTTTCAAGGACATCGTCCTGCTTTCCATGTTTTCCAAAACCATGGTGGAATGGAGAATGCACAGCAGCTAGGAAGGCTCAAAACAAAGCATGGGTAATATTTCATCGTTACACCACCACAGATAATTTAATAAGCTTCAAGCATGCACATGCCAAAGCACTGTACATTAGACGTCAGAGCCAAAAGGAATCTTGGATCAAATTTTCATCTCCCCTTACACAGGCTGCCAATTCTAAAGCCATCTGGGACAAAGTTCGGAAAATGAAGAGCAAATACACCTCACACCCTTCATCGATCCTGGAACATAATGGATGTACAATTGCAGATCTAACTGCAATTGCAAATACTCTCAGGGAGACATTCGCTAAAGTGTCTTCAGAAACATCATACCCCCCAGAGTTCCTCGCGATCAAACAAAGGTCAGAAAAACATCACCTGAAACTGTTCTCTAACAATTGCGAGGAATACAATCAGCCCTTTAAACAGTGGGAGCTGAAAGCAGTACTCTCACTATCCAAGGCGAGTGCTGTTGGGCCAGACGACATCCATTATGAGATGATTAAACACCTTTCATTGGAATCCATGGATCGTTTGTTCTGTCTCTATAATAGAATCTATATTGAAGAGACATTTCCGGACTCATGGCATATGGCAACCGTCCTTCCCTTTCCGAAACCAGGAAAGGATCCAAAAATACCAAAAAATTACCATCCTATCGCTCTGATGAGCTTCTTGTGCAAAATCCTGGAAAGAATGGTCAATGCTCGTCTTTTGTGGTATTTAGAAGCTAATGACCTCCTTTCCAGGATACAGTGTGGCTTCCGAAGGAACAGGTCAACACTTGACCATTTAATCTGCTTGGAAACACATATACGTGATGCTTTCCTGAAATGTGAGCACCAGGTGTCAGTTTTCTTTGATATGGAAAAAGCATACGACATGGCTTGGATATGTGGAATTTTAAAAGACATATATAACTTTGGTCTTAGGGGGACACATTGTCCTCTTTATTAAAAACTTCCTCACAGACCGGTCTTTACAAGTTCGTGTAGGATCCACCCTCTGTCCCGGCCATTCTGCCAAGAAGAGGAAGTTCCACAAGCATCAGTTTTAAGTGTTATGCTTTTTGCTATCAAAGTTAACTCTATAACTGAACAACTTCCTCCACCCGTAAACAGTGCCCTCTTTGTAGATGACTTTAGCATCTTTTTGCAGTCATGCAATATGAGGGTCATTGAAAGACAATTGCAGCATGCCATAGACCACATCTCTCTTGGGCAGTGACTAATGGATTTAGGTTCTCGCCACAAAAGACTGTCTATGTACACTTTTGTCGCAAATGGAACCTTCACCCTGAACCAGAACTTAAACTTGGACAAGACATCATTCCAGTAGCACCCAAGACAAAATTCTTGGGGCTCATTTTCAACAAGAAGTTGACATTTTTACCTTATATTCATAAACTGTGGACAAAGTGCACAAGAGGGTTGAATCTCTTACGCTCTATTTCCTCCAATAAATGGGGAGCAGACTGCTCCACTTTACTCAGCCCCTATCTTGCACTTGTCCGATCGAAACTAGACTGTGGGTCTCAAGTGTACACATCGGTTAGAATCAGCATACATAGATGGCTGGACCCAGTTCACCACCAAGCCATCAGTATTGCTACTGGAGCATTTAAAACATCCCCTATCCAGAGTTTATATGTTGAAGCAACTGAACCACCACTGTCATTTCGACGAAAGCAATTGTCTTTAAAATATACCTTTAAATTAAAATCCCTGCCAGACAAACCTACGTGGACATCCGTTTTCAAGCCACGATGGAAAAACCTATATAACACTCGTCAGACTGCCAACCAGCCTTTTGGTATCCGTGTCCAAGAGCTGCTCAGAGAGCTCGACATCATGGTAGACATCATGTTGCCCAGTCACCAAGGCAACCACTTCCACCCTGGCATGCTCACTTACCATCATGCGACTTCTCCCTTAAAAATTGGGGTAAGTCCATAATTCCATCTTCTGTCTACCACCAACTCTACGCTGCCCACCGGGCCGAATATTCTGACTTCTTGCCTGTCTTCACTGATGGCTCAAAGTCTGAGTTCTCTGTTGGATCTGCTGCTATCTTTCCAGGTCATTCTATATCGGGAAAGATTCCCCAAGAATGCAGCATATATACAGCTGAGTTGTATGCTATAGAGTTAGCCTTGGACCACATTAAAACCCATAGGTATCAAAGGTGTATTGTATATGCTGACTTTCTAAGTACACTGCAGGCTTTATCGGGTATAAGGTATAATCCTCATCCAATTGTGACCCGGATTCAGCAGACGCTACACTCTCTGTCCGAGTGTTCTTTCGACATTCGTTTCTGCTGGATTCCAAGCCACATTGGGATTGGGGAAAATGAACTGGCAGATGCTGCGGCCAGGCACCAGAACCCCACAACACTTATTGCCTGTTAGTCCACTATACAGACTACAGGCAGCTAATATGCACTAAATTACTGTCCCAATGGCAACAATCTTGGCATGAGCAAGTCACAAACAAGCTCTATCAGATGAAGCCTGTAATCCAACGTTGGCAGTCTAGTCTGTGCAGGAATCGCAGAGAGGAAGTTGTTCTAGCTCAACTCCGCACAGGACACAGTCATCTTACACATGCATTTCTGCTGAGGGCAAATGACTCTCATATGTGTGAGAACTGGGATAGATATTTAAGTATTCGTCACGTTTTAACCGAGTGTCCACGTTTTAGACACGAATGTGATTTTTATTTTACCGCTTTTAGTCATCTGGCTGAGCCTTATACACTCAGTCATATTTTATCCGACAATGACAACGTGTCTGCTGTTTTTAGCTATTTAAAATCAGTAAACGTTTTGACTTGTATTTAAAATTTACCTTGTATTGTTATTTCTTTGTTGATATATTTTTTTACTTTTATACCTTTTATATCTATGTTATATCTCGACATGGTGGCCTAACTAATTAGGCCACTGAATGTTTAACCTTTTATATATGACCTGGATTTGCCGCATTATAGCCTTAGTTGCTAATGCGCCAATAAAATCCAAATCGAATCAAATCAAATTTCACTCATCCACCTGCTCCAAATGTTTGTCTAGTTCTGCCTTGAATCTGTTTAAGCCATCAACTTCTACAACAACAGATGGAAGTTTGTTCCAGCAATCAACCACCCACTGGATAAAGGCAAACTTCGGCACATCTGTCCTACAACTGTCTTTCCTAAATTTGAATTTATCAAGAGGAAGAATCCCATCAGCATTGAGCATGCTCAAACCATTCAAGGCATTATACACCTCAATCAGATCACCTCGCAAGTGCCTAGTCTCCAGACACTGTAATTTGCAAAACTTAGCCTTTCTTCATAAGAGCAACTCCTTATTCCATTCACTAATCTTGTTGCCCTTCTCTGTACTCGTTCCCCTTTGTACTCGTTCCAACAGCTCTACATCCTTCTTAAAATGAGGCCTCCAGACCTGTATACAGTATACAGGTCTGGAGGCCTGTATACTGTATACACCCTGATATACAGGATATATGTATATCAGGGTGTGGCCTGACCATTGCCTTATACAAGGGGATAATCCCCTCCATATCCCTGCTAGAAAAATTCCAGTATATCATTGACAAGACACCATTCTGAGCAGTGCAGATGGTCTGCACTGCTCAGAAAACTTCATATCTACCTGCACAATTACCCCCAGGTCCTTTTCATTCTCTACTACTGTCAGTGTGGTACCACAGAGTTGATATGCTACTCTGGGGTTACTGCTTCCCATATGCAGTACTTTACATTTGTCAATGTTAAACTTCAGTTGCTACCTCTCAGCCCATCTACTCAACTTTTCTAGATCTTGTTGCAGCAGCATACTGTCATTAGTGTCATTAACAACCCTGCCGACCTTCATATAGTCTGCAAACCTGATATACCATAATCAATATCATTAAGCCAATGCTCCAATTTGTGCAGCAGTGTTCCATGTGCGACAATATCAAAAGCCTTTCTAAGATCCATATATATGATATCAAAATTATTCTTTTCATCCAGTTCCTTTGTGACCACATCATAGTATCCAATCAAATTGGTCAGACAAGACTTCCCCTTAACAAACCCATGCTGTGTCCGAGCTTTAACTGAAGTCTTGTCTAGATGATCCTGCAGTGCTTCCTTAACCAGTGCCTCCCTTTGATCCTCCTTTGTGGATTTGGATCACATTTTCACATTTCCAGTCCATGGGTAACTTCCTCCGAGTCCAAGGTAACTGTCATAATTATGTCTAAAGGTTTGCTTACTTCCTTACTTCCTTTGCTGCCTCCTTTAATATAACTGGATAGATTCCATCTGCTCCAGATGCCTTTCTTATGTTTATCTTCAACAATAGGAGAGGCGTTGGGTACAGTATTCCCTGATAGGGCAGATTTGAGATTTGTACAGAATGAGTAGTTGTTTAGAAGAAAAGTAACACTGAAAGGAAAAGAGAACACTCAGTTTTTTAGATGCGGAGGAAACAATATTTGTGATATACTTGTGGCAAGAGAGATTAGAAACCAGAGTAAATCCTAATAGAGATATGCAATCTTGTCTAGAAATCTGTGTATCATTGAAGATAAGCATAGCAGTAGTACTGCTTTAGGCAAAATGTAAGGACTTAGTTTTAGAAAGATTGAAGTTAACTTTGCCTACTGGAGAAATCTATAGGTCAGCATTTAAGGTATTGGTGCTGGATATTCAAAAGGTTGGGGCTGTTTGTCTAGGGCAGGGTTATTGAAACTGGAAGGTGGAAGGAATGTAACATGCTATCATCAGAAAACTATGAATAGGATTTCTAGTCATCAAATGAAAGTCATTAATATAAAAAACAAAAATAATGAGAGAAAAACTGAACCTTGGCGAACACCAGCATTTATGGAGAAACTAGAAGATAGAATGCTATCTACAATCACCTGCAGAGAGTGGTTAGAGAGAAAACTGGGAACAGAATTGCAAAAAAACAATTGGCAGTCCGTAAGATGGAAGTTTGTTTAGAAGACCTTTGTGCAAACATGAAGAAAAGAGTAAAAATGTCAACAGCAACTGCTTAAGTTGCATAACTGAAGACTGAGAATTTGTCACTTAAAATTGTTTTAACAAGCCAGATCTCGATAATAGCAAATATGTCATAAGTTTGGTCAGTAAAATTTGCAGTACACTTAAGTTTTTAACGATCAGGGTTTACCAATGGGATGCAGGTATATATGGGCAAAAATTGCTTCCAGTATCTTTGGAAAGAGACCAAAATGATCAACTACCATTGGAGAAGCATGTTTTTTACTCGTAGCCTATTTAAAACTAGTTTAGATTGATTAATAACTGCTTTACAATTGCTGCAAGATTTATTATAAGAAAGAAATGAACATGGAGATTTGGATGAGCTAATTGCAATATGCCATATTCTTATCATGAACAACTTTGGCACATTTATTGGAAAACAAAGATTTAGAAAAAGGACGGGATTTTAAGGTGGAGTGTGGAATAAAGGATTTCATCCCTAAAAGAATAAGTTCACCAGCATGAACTGAGGAAATATTTACATCGGAAGATTTAAAACCATAATCCAATCAAGGGAGAAAAGAATATAAATCTCTGAGATCATCCCATTTTGCATTCTTGTGATGCCAAACAACATAAGATTGAGAATGGCCACAAGAGGAAAGGCTCCATTGGAGAAGCGACCATCACCAAGTTGTAATCTGAGGTGCCTAGAGGACCACTCACCTTGACCCTGTACTTGGAAGGGTTGTTTATGAGAAAAAGATCAAGAGTGTTGATCCTGTGGTTAGGATTGTCTGGTATTCATGTGGCTTAATGAACAATCTCTGCAAGGTCATTAGTAATTGCAAAAGCCTCAGCATCCTGATCAGCTGGTTCTGTATAACTAGAAAACTGAAGCTAGCTGGAGTTGTGAATTTTACCAATGAAAGTTGGACTGGAGAAAGCTGAGTTTCAGAGAAAAGAAGTTAAAGTTCCAAGTGATTACTGGAGTTGGGAGAATGATAAAGGAAACAGGTAAATTTGACAGATTGGGTAGTGAGACTTGAAGCCAGAGAAGGTTCAAAATTACTGTCTTTGACAGGCAGTATCAGAGCATACTTGGAAACAAAAGGAATTGCACAGCAAATAGTTAGAACAGCTGTTATGAGCACTGGTTGATGCAACTGATAATTAGTATTCTGTCAGATAAACTAGTTGAAGCTAGGCAGACTGTAAATGGAAATGGAATTCATTGAGATTGGAACTGAAACCGTATATATTTGTGAAATGAATGAGGAAGTGTTTGTTGGGTTTTTTTTTTTTTTTTTTTTTTGCAGATAAGTTTGTTCTATTAGTTTGACTATTCGTGATACATTCAATAGACAAAGTAAAAGTAGAGGGAGTGCGTGTTGTATGAAACAATGACATTTTTGGATATGGCATACACAGTGAGAATATACTCAGCTCCTCGACATAATGTGGCTTAACAATGTCCCATGTATACACACTACTTGGACTCCCTCCAAACGCTAGTTGGCACAGTAGAGGCAGCAATATTATACATGTCCTGACCTTGGATGCCTCTGAGAAAGTTAGCAATAGGTTCAGTTCAGTAGCTGGCCTACGAATAGTGTTTTAGAGCTGTACCCTCAATGTAAGCAGGTTTTGACCATTATGCCCATCATATCCTTAAAAGACAGTGTGATGGAAGAGATGGAGGATTGCCAGCACTTTGCTCTTGTGGCTAAACATGGGTTTCACCACTTCAGGCCTGCACTAAGCTAGTGTGGTATTGCACTGGTTGATGAGAGTCATCTGTAACCTTGTATTTTGTAACATAGATGGGACATCATTACTCTGCATGGTGTGGATAGCACACCTGTGCCCACGTTTGCTTTGGGCATGAATTCATCTCCAGTGTTTTAGAAATTGCACATGGGTGGGGGGGGGGATTGTATCCAGGATTACTAACAGTCCCACCATCATGAAGGTGAAACATAGGATTTACTTGCCGCAGAATGACCAGACTTCACTGAAATTCAGTCCAGTTGACTCACAAATGTCAGCTAAATATCAGTTCAAACAACATTTTAGACTCTCAATTAGTAAGCCCTATCTTGTCGTACCTGTAAGAATGTCTGTAACAAGCCTTGGGGACCAAGGAAGGAGATCTAAGGAAGTTGATCTATAATATGATATCTGCATTTATCCTCCTTTTCCTATAGTTCACTAATTTCTCTATCTCTTAAATAGACTATGTATAGCAGTGACCTTGATTTCATTCTCGTGGCAGTAGAGCTATTGGTAAGGGGATGTATTTTTTCACAATGCCAGTTTTACTTCATTCCAACCTATCGACCTTTGTTTTTACACTTTGTGATCATAACTTCTAGATGAGGCTTTAATATAAACAGACTTAAATTAATTTACAGACACCAGGACCAAAAAAGATATCAGCTCAGATTTTTTAAAAATGGCACAAAAAATATATTATAACAAAAGGCTCTGAACACAGTGCAACAATTGCAGGTGACCTACTGTTGTTATATTTCTGTTGACAAGTCAATTTCAAATTAACAAATCAGTGCATTCTTTCTGGAAATGCAGAACCAGGTGGACACACACATGCATGCTGCTGGTGGTGGGGCAGTAATGGAACAACTGTACTAAGCTTTGTATGCTTACTTACTAATTATGAGAGCATCCTTGGACTTGGGGGAAATCCCCATGGACTGCAAATGTGCAAATATATCTCCAATTCACGAAGGGGGATCAAAGGGGGACATGAGTAATTACAGGCCTGTTAGATTGACTTATGTTCCAGGGAAAATAATGGAGTCACTGGTTAAAGAAGCATTGCAGGATCATCTAGACAAGACAGCAATAATAATTCAGTAATTCAGACACAGCATGGGTTTGTCAAGGGGAAGTCTTGTCTGACCAATTTGATTGGATACTATGATGTGGTCACAAAGGAACTGGATGCAAAAAATAATTTTGATATCATATATTTGGATTTCAGGAAAGCTTTTGCTACTGTTCCACATGGAAGACTACTGTAGCTGTATGGCATTAAAGGCAAGTTGCTACAATGGATAAACGGATGGTTGAATGGGAGAAGACAGAGTGGTAATTGATGGATACTGCTCTACGTGGACTATTGTTATTGGTGGTGGTGTCTCTCAGGGTTCTGTGTTGGGCGATTGTTGTTTTGTATATTTATCAATGATATTGATGAAGGTATATCAAGCTTAATGTCAAAGTTTGCAGACATTAAGGAAACAGTTGATACAAAGGTTAGCAGGGTATACTGTCCTTGTTAATAACAGCAATGGCAGTATGCTGCCGTAACAGAATCTGGAAAAGTTGGGTAGATGGGCTGAGAAGTGGCAACTGAAGTTTACCATTGACAAATGCAAAGTACTGCATATGGGTAGCAGTAACTCCACAGAAATGTACTAACTGGGTGGTGTTACACTCTGGTTAGTGGCGAATGAAAGAGACCTGGGAATGGTGTAGTTTTCTGTGCAGGTATGAAGTTTTCTGAGTGTGTGTGCAGACATGCTGCCAGAGTAGGTCATGGGGGTTTAGTCAGTGATATACAGGAACTTTGCTAGCACGGATAAGGAGGTGATTATCCCCTTGTATAAGGCAGTGGTCAGGCCACACCTTGTGTACTGCGTACAGGTCTGGAAGCCTCATTTTAGGCAACAAAACTGGTGAAAGGAACAAAGGGGTGTTCTTATGAAGAAAGGCTTAAGTTCTGAAAATTGCAGCTTCTGGAGACTAGGCACCTGCGAGGCGATCGGGCGCCTCCGTAGCCAGGTGGGAAGGAGCAGCAGTGCGTAGCACACGCTTCTTGATTAGACCGGGGTTCGAGCCTGTCACCACCAAATACGGAGGATGTGGAAAGGTCAGGGAATGACCACTGCATATTCCGGAGCAATATGGCCTTAGTTGCTAATGCTCCTAAAAACCAAATAACTAACGAGGCGATCTGATTGAGGTGTATAAGGCCTTGAATGGATTGAGCAGGCTCGATTCTGATGGGATTCTGCCTCTTGCTCAGAGTACAAACTTGAGAGGGCATTGATTCAAACTGAGGAAAGACAGTTGTAGAATAGATGTGTAGAAGTTTGCCTTTAGACATCGGGTAGTTGATTGCTGGCACAAAGTTCCATCTGTTGTTGTGGAAGTTGATAGCTTAAATAAATTCAAGGCAGAACTAGACAAACATTTGAATGAATAGATCAGTGAAATGGGAAGTTTTTTTTTTTTTTTTTTTTGGTTGATGCTGTGTAAGCTTGCTTTCTTACATCATGAGGCTCTACTGATGCTAATACTAATTAATCCCACAAAATGACATTGTTTATTTTTGCCAGGGTAAAAACAGACATTGTTTAATATTAACTGAATTTTGTGATAAATGAATATGTTTACATAGAAAAGCCTATCCTTTCACACGGGGAATGGTATGGATTTTGTACAAATGAGAACTTTAAGCTTAGGTTGTATCGAGATTGTACTGCTTCCATTTCACTGTTCAAATTTTACATGTGAATTTTCTGTTAGAGTAAAAAATTAATAATTTTATTCAACTATTATTTAGTCACTTGATGTATATGATTGTTACCATTCATATTTTAGATAACTTTTGCAATTACTGAACATTTATGCTCAGTTTTGTTACCTCGTCAAAAACTTTAAGTCTTACAGGTATTTTAATTGCTCTCTGCTGTCATCATCGCTGTGAATGGGACAACTATGTTGGACAACAATTCTTACAAGATTTGGGGTTTAGCAAAAAAGATTTTCAGTTGATGACTGCAATGGCTAGTTGGGCAACATGTGGCAATAAGCTTTTAACCAGTAAGTTTAAAATATACAGTTAATATACATCTTGATATTTAGTTCCTTTAAAAAAAAAAAGAAATAAACAGCCACATAAAGTGCATATACATTTAATATACAGGGTATGCAATAAATTGCATGCAAAACCTAATGGACCGAATGTTTGAGGGGAAAATATGAATAAAATACTCTGGAGAATTTTTGAATTAAGGGTGGTCATTTTCAAGTATAGCACATGAAAGTTTTAATGTAATGTTCTTGGACAAATGTTTGTGATGTAGTCTCTGCTTGTGTGCTATGAGACTCAACATGGGTAGCACAGTAGTTATAACCACCTTCCTCCAAAACAGATAGAAATGCCCAAGTACAAATCCCATCAATTACCCAAGGAATTTTTTATAAGCTTTTATTAATAGTATGGCTGGGTTAGTCAGCATCAGATGAGGGTTTTCTCCTGGAAACCAATTTTTCATTCAGCAAACTGGCCAGAGAACAAACCAGTTCACACACAAATTACACTTGAGGGGTGGTATAAGTGTATGTTTAGCCTCTAATGTCTTCATATTGGTACTGAATGAAGTATTACTTTTGTTCTTGGAGACATAGGCATGCTGTTGGTTTTCAAAACCTCTGATTTCAACATTCAGATCGGTTTTGTTTATTTTTGTATGAATCCTTTTCTGTTTTTTATAAAAAACCCTTTATATAGATTGGAATGCTGTATTGAACAAAATGTAGTTACTGTAAAGTTTTGTTCAATACAGCATTAGGATATGGCATTCCCAGGGAAATGGATAGAGCATGTGCTATTCCTGGCTACTAAGGGTGTCTTGATCTTAATTCTCTGGAATTTTTTCCTCTTTGGGAGATTTGTAGGAACTTGTTGATAACTGTACATATGTTGGAGGAACTCGTTGATAACTCTACAAGGTTCCTACCTACTAGGTAACTCTGCCAATGGCACAGGAAAGTGACCTCAGCAGAGAGAGAGAGAGAGAGAGACACCAGAACCTAAAGATATATCAGATCCAACACCTTGATGTCTGATTATATATTCAACAAATGAAAAGACCATAGGAAGAATGTCTTCTCTATATAGAAGGGTTTGGAAGGGTCTGGCAGGTGCTCCAAAAACAAACATTACACTGGTTTACAGTGTATCTGGAGTTTGAGTAAAAGTATGTGGCAGTTATTTATGCATGTTTATTGATTACTAAACCGAAGTCCGTTTGTTTCTATCATGTAAAGATTTTTCACAATTTTTCCAAGTTTTGTACCCCTATATTCGTAATCAGTATCAAATATTTGCCTCAGATACAACAGATTGTGCATGTTTAATCCGTAACTACACACATTGCAAGGTAGCTGACCTTGACCCAGGAAGGTAAATGCCCCCCCCCCCACCCTGTTCTTCTGGCCCAACTGTGATTCCCAGAATTTTATTTTCCAAGTGGAGTCTTGGAGACTCCTGTGCGTAGTTACGGGTTAAACTTGTCTGAGCATGACCTCACTTGTTTGTACAGTCCACTCAACCACAGAGCCTATATAAGTGGCACATCCCTCATGCGGTCACAGTACTCCTGTAAAAAACGTTGTGAGCTCTCATTGTGTGTTAGTTTTCTTTTAGTATGGCAACAAGAAAGTGTATAAACAGTCCCGACATATTTTTGTTACATATGTGGTTGTTTTATTCCTGTAAAGCAGAGGCAAAATATTACCGATTTTGTAAAAAAATCATATTATGCATACTTTGGCATAAAACTAGGCAATCAGGATAAATCGTGGGATACATGTATGGCATACGTTATACACCGCATAAAGTATGCCATACATGTGTCGAACACCAAAGTCCTCTCGTATATTGCAGTGATATCGCTGATTTAATAAGTGCCTTAGGAGCTCTATCATATATTCTAGTGAATGGAGACTATTTATGGACTCTTCTAAGACTAGTTTAAAAGGTGTTCTCTTGTATAATGGAGATAAGTACACATCTGTGCCAGTTGCTCATTCAGTCTATTTAAAAGAAACTTATGACAATCTAAAGTTGCTTCTGGAGAAAATTAGATATCAAGATCACGAATGCCAACTATCTGGAGACTTAAAAGTGTTAGGTATGTTTTTGGGGCAACAGGGTGGGTACACTAAAATGGCATGCTTTATTTGTGAATGGGATAGCAGAGCTAAAGCACTGCATTGGACAAAGAAGCAATGGCCTCGGAGGCACAATCTTACACTGGGGTCAAAAAATATTGTGCACGAAAGTTTGAAGCCAGATAAAATACTTTTACCTCCACTGCATATCAAGTTAGGCATAATGAAGCAATTTGTTAAAGCATTGAATAAGGATGGCAACTGCTTTAATTACCTTTGCAGTAAATTTCCTGGTTTATCTGACGCAAAACTTAAGGAGGATATCTTCATTGGTCCCCAAATTAGAAAATTGGTTTTAGACGGTCAGTTTGAAACTACTATAACTGATGTTGAAAGGGAAGCCTGGAGTGCTTTTAAAAGTATAATGGAAAACTTTCTAGGAAATCATAAATCACAGGATTATGAGAAAATTATTCAAAATATGCTCGAAAAGCTTCACAATTTAGGTTGCAATATGAGCATCAAAATTCACTTTTTGCATGCCCATCTTGATTTTTTCCCTTAAAATCTTGCACAAATGAGCAAAGATTCCATCAGGACATAAAGGAAATGGAGCAGAGTTACCAGAGAAGATAGAATACAAGCATGATGGCTGACTACTGCTGGTGTTTAAAAAGAGAGAAACCTGGCACAATCGTTTGAAAAGAACGATTAAACGTTCTTTTCAAACAAAGAGATGAAGGTCTGATTAATGAAAATTTCAGAATTTTGATTAAAACTTCTTACTATTTACGTATTTTTTTTGATATATGAAAATGTAATCCTATCAGTTTGTCATTAGCATTAGTAGAGGCATATGATGCAAGAAAGCAAGCTTATGCAGCATCAGCCAAAAAAAAAAAAATAAAATAACCACTTCCACTTCACCTCTCTGTTCGTTCGAAATACCTGTCCAGCTGAGCCTTAAATTTATTTAGGCTATCAACTTCCACAACAAGGGATGGAAGTCTGTTCCACCAACCAACTACCCGCTGGATAAAGGCAAATTTCCGCACATCTATCCTACATCTGTCTTTCCTCAATTTGAATTTGTCCTCTCAGGTGATTATTCTGAGCAAGGGGAAGAATCCCATCAGCATTGAGCATTCTCAAACCATTCAATGCTTTATACACCTCTATCAGATCACCTTGCCGGTGTCTAGTCTCCAGACACTGTAATTTGCAAAATTTAAGCCTTTCTTCGTAAGAGCAACCCTTTGTTCCATTCACTAATCTTGTTGCCCTTCTCTGTAGGTGGGAAGGAGCAGTAGTGCATAGCACATACTTCTTGATTAGACCGGGGTTCGAGCCCGTCACCACCAAATACAGAGGATGTGGAAAGGTCAGGGAATGACCACCGCATATCCCGGAGCAATATGGCCTTATTTGCTAATGCTCCTAAAAACCCTAATAACTAGCCCTTCTCTGTACTCATTCCAGCAGCTCTACATCCTTCTTGAAATGAGGCCTCCAGACCTGTATACAGTACTCAAGGTGTGGCCTGACCATTGCCTTATACAAGGAAATAATCACCTCCTTATCCCTGCTAGAAAAATTCCTGTATATCATTGACAAGACAGCATGAGCTACTCTTGCAGCCCACCTGCACTGCTCAGAGAAATTCATATCTGCCTGCACAATTACCCCCGGGTCCCTTTCATTTTCTACCGCTGTCAGTGTAGTACCATAAAGTTGATACGTTTCTCTGGGGTTGCTGTTTCCCATATATAGTACTTTACATTTGTCAATGTTAAACTTCATTTGACACCTCTCAGCCCACTGCTCAACCTTTCCAGATCCTGTTGCAGCAGCAGCATAGCGTCAATAGTGGCCTTAACAACCCTGCCAACCTTTGTATCGTCTGACAACTTGGACATTAAGCTTGATATACCATCATCAGTATTATTTATAAATACTGAAAACAATAATGGACCCAAAACTGAACCCTGAGGGACTCCACTAATAACATTAGTCCACGATGAGCAGTGTCCATTGATTATCACTCTGTCTTCTCCCCCTCAACCACCCCTTAATCCATAGCAGCAATTTGCCACCAATGCCACACTGCCCCAATTTGTGCAGCAGTCTTCCATGTGCAATAGTATCAAAAGCCTTTCTAAGATCTAAATACAGTAAACCCCCGCTATTCGCAGGGGTTGCGTTCCTGAAAAATGCCATGAATACTGAGTTATGGCTCCCATTGTAATTAAGGGGTTCCGTTCCAAAGTAGGAAATATATAAGAAAAACTAGTCTAAAATTTTGTCTATGTATGTATTATATGTACCTTCATAATATTACTATGTACATAGACAGTACATAGTGAAATGCAAGCATAAGGCATCGAAATGAAAATAAGAAACAATTTAATATTAAATGTAATATTTATTAGAAATTTCAAACCAGCGCCTTTGCTAGCTAAAAAACTTATCCCGCCAGTGCTCTCACCAGTTTCGCTAAAGTGTTGATAAAGGAGTTTTGCCTTTTCACGAATGATGAGTGAACGTAAGGGAATTTTATTCTGAATTCGGTCTTCCCTCCACAGATTTAAACCCATTTCCATTTTTTCTAATTTAACATTGAGTTACAGTGCAAATTTTTGAAGCAATTAGCGCGTTTTCACAGACACTACGGTGGATTTTTTCTTCCGATTTCTAGATTGATCGTACCGTTGACTCATTGATTTTATAATGTTTTGCCACTGAGTAGACACTTTCACCATTAGAAATTTTGTCTAATAACTCAATTTTATTCGCTAATGTCATCACCTTCTTTGATATTTTCACATTTCCCTTGTTATTCGTAGCCATATTTTTGTAGGGGGTTAGAAAGAACTTGTCCACAATAAAGTAACTTTCTTCCGTTAACACATTCGAAAAAGTCTGTTTTACATTGCAAAATGGTAGATTTATCACTTTTGTAAGCATATCAAATTATGAATTGATAAATTTATTCAATTTATAAGCATATATAAATTAAAAGCAAATGACGAAACCTTCCATGTCAAGTGCACAACACATACTGAACAAGGATTAGTGAGAAACATCTACATTCGCGATTTTGTCACCCCTCTCCCCCACCCAATGAGCCCTGTTTTGACCGGGAGAGATAATTTTAGCCACGCCCATGTATTTTTATGGCAGAAAATGATCACGGTGCTTTAAAATTCACAATCTTTTAGGTTCCATTTTATATTAAATCAGCGACCGCGAATACGTGATACCACGAATAGTGGGGGTTTACTGTATATAATATCAAAGTTATTCCCTGCATCATAGTATCCAATCAAATTGGTCAGGCAAGGCTTCCCCCTTAACAAAACCATGCTGTGTCCAAGCTATAACTGAAGTCTAGTCTAGATGATCCTGCAGTGCTTCTTTAACCAGTGCCTCCATTAATTTTCCGGGAACAGAAGTTAAACTCACACGTCTATAATTACTTGTGTCAGACTTTGATCCTCCTTTGTGAATTGGGGTCACATTTGCACATCTCCAGTCTATGGGTACCTCCCCTGAGTCCAAGGAAGCTCTCATAATTAAGGATAAGTGTTTGCTCACTTCCTTTGCTGCCTCCTTTAATATAACTGGATAGATCCCATCCACCCCAGGTGCCTTTCTTGAGTTTATCTTCAACAATTCCTCCTCCACTTTACTCTCAGTTATTACAAGATTATCAGGCTTACTGCCAGAGTTGAATACACCTCTGGCATTCCCCTCGCTGAATAACTCCTCATGTGTGAATGTTGATGCATAATATTCATTTAGTTTGTTAGCTACCTGAGCAGGATCATCAACAGTTGAACCATCGATATCAAGTGGACCAATCTGATTCATCCCCTTCCTTCTAGAGTTTACATAAGTAAAGAACTCTTTGCTGTGTTTCTTTGCATCCCTTGCCGAAGATTGCTCGTAATCTCCCTTCGCCTGCCTTACCTCCTTTGTAACTTGGTTACAGATCAACTTGTATCTATCATAGGCTTCTGTGTCACGTGTTAATTTATATATATCCCATGCATTTTTCTTCTCTGCCATATGTCTCATTAGTTCATCTGACATCCATTTAGGCCTTGAACAATATTTCTTAGTTGGTATGTAAAGCCTAGTAGCTTCCAAGACAAGTTCTTTGAATGCTTCCCATTTTGAATTTGCTATTGGTAACATCATCAGTTGGTCCCACCGTATAGAATTTAAATACTGTCTCAGACCATCGTAGTCGCCTTTACGAAAGCAATAACCCTTCCCTTTACCCCTGATGGTAGTTACCTCTTTGAGTAAATCCCACTTCAGCACACTGTGATCACTGCCACCTAGTGGTTCCTTTATCTGCAGATTCTTAATGCATGAAGAATCACTACTGATAATCAAATCAAGATTATTACTCCCTCTAGTTGCCTCCCGAACAATCTGATGTAGAAAACACTCACCCAATAAATCCACAAAAGCCTTGCTAGTGTGTGAGTGACCAACCCACAAATTCCAGTCAGTATCTGGGAAATTAAAATCCCCCATTATAAGACTCTCTGATTTACTGGACCACTCTATTTCCCTGTACAGTTTCTTATTATACTCATCAGAGTCATTAGGCCTATAGCACACTCCTCCTCTCAATTTTGATCTCCCAATGCTTATGTCACACCAAACTGACTCGACACTGCACTGTCTAGCGATGTCAACTGGCTTCACTTCCTTGGATTTTATGTGTTTCTTAACTAATAGCATAACCCCTCCTCCCTTCCTATCCTGTCTGTCCTTTCTGTAGACATTGTACTCCCCAAATTTCAGTACTGCATTCCTTATATCTGTGTGACACCACGTCTATTCTATGATACCCCAACAATATCCACGTTTGATGCTTTGAGCAATACCTCAAATTCATCAAATTTATTTACCAAACTCATAGCATTGGTGTACACGCACGTATACATGCACCTGTTTCTATTCTTAGTTACCCTAACACATATCATGTGTTTACTTGTACCGCAATGACTCCCAGCAGTCTCTGAAATATCCTGCATTTTGTTTTCCAGGCTTCTGCTCATTCCAGTAGAAGCAGTGCAAGAATCACTTTTACCTCTGCCAGTGGCTACTGTTAATCTGTTAGTCCTTGTATCCCCCAAGCTAGCAGTTTTCCGACCCACCAAACGCTGCCTCGATAGCATCAGCAAATATTCTTGCACCCTTTCATTACTAAATACAATAAAGTTATACCCTGTCGAAGGAAATTAGATCACTGATTATTGCGTTACAAGCTGTAAACCAATCAGTCAGTTTCTGTTGGATGCCAGGTTATGTAGGCGTCAAAGGAAATGAATACGCAGATCAAGCCGCTAAACATCCAATCATTGCAAGATCTCCTAACTACCAAGTGCCATATACAGACTACAAATTAGTCATAAAAAACGTGTGTGTGTGTGTGTGAAGAGCAATGGTTGCAAATCTGGCAGGCTCAGTGCGGCAATAAACTGCTTCAATTTAACCAGAACCTAAGTTGTGGCCATGAAGCATGTGATCAAATAGGCAAGAGGTGGTGATCCTGGCTAGGACACATATTGGGCATACGTATCTAACCCATATTTATCTACTCAAGGGGGAAGATCCACCTATTTGTACATTTTGTCAGACTACACTTACAGTGAGCCATATTCTAATAAATTGCAATCATTATAATAATTATCGAAACAAAATTTTCTAATCGCTTTCACATCTGCAAGAACCTTTGACATTATCTCATCTGATTAGAGACAATGCAAATCTAGCTGAGTTCTTTTATTTCTTAAAGCAGATGGGATCATTTTACAGATTTTAACTGGTAATTGCAGTACCGAATAGAATCAGACACAATATGGCCTTTGCAGCCCTTGTGCCATTAAACAACATATCAACCAACCAACAATAAAGTTATATAGCATTAGCATTAGTAGGGGCATTTGATGCAAGAAAGCAAGCTTATGCAGCATCAGCCAAAAAAAAAAAAAAAAAACCACTTCCACTTCACCCCTCTCTTCGTTCAAAATACTGTCCAGCTGAGCCTTAAACTTATTTAGGCTATCAACCTCCACTACAAGGGATGGAAGTCTGTTCCACCAACCAACCACCCGCTGGCTAAAGGCAAATTTCCGCACGTCTATCCTACATCTGTCTTTCCTCAATTTGAATTTATGCCCTCTCAGGTGATTATTCTGAGCTAGAGGAAGAATCCCATCAGCATTGAGCATGCTCAAACCATTCAAGGCTTTATACACCTCTATCAGATCACCTCACTGGTGCCTAGTCTCCAGACACTGTAATTTGCAAAACTTAAGCCTTTCTTCATAAGAGCACCCCTTTGTTCCATTCACTAATCTTGTTGCCCTTCTCTGTACTCGTTCCAGCAGCTTTACATCCTTCTTGAAATGAGGCCTCCAGACCTGTATACAGTACTCTAGGTGTGGCCTGACCATTGCCTTATACAAGGGATTAATCACCTCCTTATCCCTGCTGGAAAAATTCGTGTATATCATTGACAATACTCCATGAGCTACTCTTGCAGCCCGTCCGCACTGCTCAGAGAACTTCATATCTGCCTGCACAACCACCCCCAAGTCCCTTTCATTCTCTACCACTGTCAGTGTAGTACCACAGAGTTGATACGTTGCTCTGGGGTTGCTGTTTCCCATGTGTAGTAGTTTACATTTGTCAATGTTAAACTTCATTTGCCACCTCTCGGCCCATCTGCTCAATCTTTCCAGATCCTGTTGCAGCAGCATAGTGTCAGTAGTGTCCTTGACAACCCTGCCAACCTTTGTATCGTCTGCAAACTTGGACATTAAGCTTGATATACCATCATCAATATCATTTATAAACACAGAAAACAATAATGGACCCAACACTGAGCCCTGAGGGACTCCACTAATAACATTAGTCTACGATGAGCAGTGTCCATCGATTACCACTCTCTGTCTTCTCCCCCTCAACCACCCCTTTATCCATAGCAGCAATTTGCCTCCAATGTCACACTGCTCCAATTTGTGTAGTAGTCTTCCATGTGCAACAGTATCAAAAGCCTTTTTAAGATCCAAGTATATAATATCAAAGCTATTCCCTGCATCCAGTTCTTTTGTGACTGCATCATAATATCCAATCAAATTGGTCAGGCAAGACTTCCCCTTAACAAAACCATGCCGTGTCCGAGCTATAACTGAAGTCTTGTCTAAATGATCCTGCAGTGCTTCTTTAACCAGTGCCTCCAATAACTCCGCCATGGACGGTCCCAAGCCCGGCTGCAAAAGGAGGAGGGTGGTCATCCTGCCGAAATGACCAGAACCGGGAAACCGGGGAAACTAGGCAAGAAACCGCATGAAATTCGGAACAATCTCTTACAACAATGTTACCGCATCCGGGGTAGCCGATGCGCCAGCACTGGGGACCCAGGGTACTGGTGTGAAGTGGACCACTGGCCACAGAACAAGCTGTTATAACAATGTTACCGCATCCGGGGTAGCCGATGCGCCAGCACTGGGGACCCAGGGTGCTGGTGTGAAGTGGATCACTGGCCACAGCAATAAGCTTACTACGCCAAAAAGGACAATTAACATTGGCGAATGGAATGTTCGAACGGGGCACCACGTTGGACAAAAGGAAATCATTGCCCAAGAACTACTTAGGTGTAAGATATCAATCGCGGCATTATCCGAATTAAGGCTCACCGGGTCTGGAACGATGATCATCCAACCACCAGCACCTAATGAAGCGGTTATGCTATTCTATTCTGGTGGTGAGAAACGAGAAGCAGGAGTGGGCTTTATGGTCGATGCTCAGGCCACCAGTAGTGTGATCGCTTTCCAACCAATATCGGACCGCCTGGCAGTCCTTACTGTCAAGGGCACCATCAAGACCCCTATCATATCTCCGCCTATGAGCCAACTGAGACTAGCCTGGACCCGACCAAGAATGACTTCTACAACCAGCTCCAACATACGCTGGATTCAATTCCGAAGACAGAAGTGATCATCCTCACAGGGGACTTTAATGCCCATATTGGCGTGGACAGATCTGGTTGGGAAACAACAATGGGCAAGTTTGGCCATGGGAAGATCAATGACAACGGGTTACGTTTGTTGTCCTTTGCCGCATCTAACAACCTGATCATTGGAAACAGCCATTTCCAGCACCCTCAAAAACATCAACTTACATGGCGAAATCCATCTGGCAAGGACTCAGCAATCCTGGACTACATTTTGATCAATGCCAGATTTCGCTCATCACTCATGGACGTTCGTGCCATGAGGGGACCTGATTGCGGATCTGATCACTACCTCATCCGGGCTAAGGTGCAGCTCAAATTACGGCATGCAAAAAGATCATCTCGGTCAGCCAAGCTGGACTGGAGGCAGCTAATGAATGCTGCCAACAAACAGGCATATCAGATCGCCCTATCCAACCGCTTCGAGATGCTGGCCGTGCCCGAGGATATAAATGAAGAAGAAAAGCAGATCTCTGATGCCATCCTGGAATGTGCCAAGCCCCTATGTCCACCTGCCCGACGTCGAACGCAACCATGGATATCAGACGAGTGCCTCGACCTCGTGGACAAACGGAAACAGGCAAAGTTGGTCGACTTTGAACGGTACCGGCAGCTAAACCGAGAAGTCCGACAAAGAATGACAGCAGAAAGAGAAGCATACTGGAACCAAGTGGCAGACGATCTTGAAGTGGCGGCATCCAGAAACGAGTATCGCACTCTCTACCGCACCCTCAGATGTCTGAGTGGAAAGACCAAATTGACTAGTGACAACATCAAGAATGCTGATGGGACCTTCGTGTGATCACCATCCGAACGCCTGCAACGATGGAGTGAATTCTTCAAAGCTTTGTATAATCACGACCCACCTCAGGGACCGCCAGCAACAGCACTCTCGATCGACCCCCCTGAGGTCTCCATGGTCGATGTTGAGCCTACAGTAGAAGAAGTGAAAGCAGCCATACAATCCCTGAAGCATGGCAGGGCACCAGGAGTGGACCAAGTCACCACAGAAGCGATCAAAGCCGGGGGAGATGTACTGCTTCGCCGACCACACTCACTCCTCAAAACCATCTGGTGCACTGAACAAATTCCGTTAACATGGAGGAAAGCCATTATCGTACCGATCCACAAGAAAGGTGATAACCGGGACTGCAAGAACTACCGTGGCATCAGCCTCCTTTCCATCATCGGAAAGGTCTTTATGAAGATCATCCAGTCAAGACTGCAAAAACATCGCGAGCAACCCAGTCGAGAAGAACAGGCAGGATTTAGACCCGGGCGAGGATGCTGTGATCAAATCTTTGCCATTCGTCAGCTGGTGGAGGAGAGGATCCGGTGTGGACAGCGAACCGTCATTGTTTTCATTGACTTTAAGTCTGCTTTCGACTGTGTCCACCGGCCTGCCTTATGGAAACTACTTGAGGTTGAACATGTACCTCGAAAAGTCATCACACTCCTCCAAACTGCATACAACGGTTTAACCAGCCAGGTGCGCATCCAGAACGATTTATCAGAGGAATTTACCATCCAAACTGGAGTCCGCCAAGGGGATGTAGCCTCCCCGTTGCTTTTCAACATCGTGGTTGACGCCATTATGAGGCAAGCATTCAGAAACAGACAGGGCATACAATATGACAAGGATCACTATGTGACTGACCTGATGTTTGCTGATGATAGTGCTATCCTTGCCGGTAACGACGCTGAAGCCACGGACATCCTCTACGACATTGCCCGCATTGCCCGGCCATACGGTTTGAAGATCAATGCTGGTAAGACAAAGGCCCTGACAACAGATGGGTCGCAAGCCACCATCTATCTCGAAGGCATCCAGATCGAGCAAGTGCAGGACTTTAAATACCTTGGGTCGCTGGTCCAGGAGAAGAAAGTTGCATCCACCATGGAAATCCACAGCAGAATTGGACAGGCGGCCACTGCGTTCGCCTCGCTCAAATGGTGTCTGTGGAAGAGGACCAACATTTCCACAAAGAATAAAATCGGACTCTTCCGGACTTTGATCCTGCCCATTCTTCTTTACGGATCGGAAACATGGATTTGTCTCAAGTTAGATTTGAACAAACTTGAGGTATTCCAAATGCGATGCCTGCGGCAGATCTTGGGCATCTCTCTTCGCGACCGCATCACTAATGATACCATCCGCGCCAGATGCCAACAGCAACCAACCATTGCCGACCAAATCCAGAAGCGAAGGCTCAGATGGTTTGGCCACGTATGTAGAATGGGCACGAACAGAATACCATCCACACTCCTTTGGAGACAACGACCCACCCAATGGAGCATCCAACGGACCGCGCCTAGGAAAACGTGGGCCAAGCAAGTGGAAGATGACTTGAAGAGCCGACGTCTCGACCTTAACCAGGCCACGACTGAAGCCATGGATCGTAAGGTATGGAAGAACATCACAGAGCAAGTCCGAAACCCTGCAGCACCTACAGCAGCATACTGGTTGCGTGGCCAACCGCCTCCCCCAGCTGCCAGCTAAGGACCAAAGAAGAAGAAGAAGAAGAAGAAGTGCCTCCAATAATTTTCCTGGAACAGAAGTTAAGCTCACTTGTCTATAATTACTTGTGTCAGCCTTGATCCTCCTTTGTGAATTGGGGTCACATTTGCACATTTCCAGTCTATGGGTACTTCCCCTGAGTCCAAGGAAGCTCTCATAATTATGGCTAAGGGTTTGCTTACTTCCTTTGCTGCCTCCTTTAATATAACTGGATAGATCCCATCCACCCCGGGTGCCTTTCTTGTGTTTATCTTCAACAGTTTATCCTCCACTTATTTCAGTTATTTCAAGTTATTTCAAGATTCCCAGTTATTTCAAGATTGTGTAGCTTACTGCTAGAGTTGAATACACCTCTGGCATTCCCCTCGCTGAATAACTCCTCATGTGTGAATGTCGATGCAAAATATTCATTTAGTTTGTTAGCTACCTGAGCAGGATCATCAACAGTTGACCCATCAATATCAAGTGGACCAATCGGATTCATTCCCTTCCTTCTAGAGTTTACATAGGTAAAGAACTCTTTGCTGTTTTTCTTTGCATCCCTTGCCAAGGATTTCTCGTAATCTGCCTTCGCCTGCCTAAACTCCTTTGTAACTTGGTTGCATATCAACTTGTATCTATCATAGGCTTCTGTGTCACATGTTAATTTATATGTATCCCATGCATTTTTCTTCTCTGCCATATGTCTCATTAGTTCATCTGACATCCATTTAGGCCTGAACCTTGAACAATATTTCTTAGTTGGTATGTAAAGCCTAGTAGCTTCCAAGATAAGTTCTTTGAATGCTTCTCATTTTGAATTTGCTGTTGGTAACATCATCAGTTGGTCCCACTGTATAGAATTTAAATACTGTCTCAGTCCATCGTAGTTGCCTTTACGGAAGCAATAACCCTTCCCTTTACCCCTAATGGTAGTTACCTCTTTGAGTAAATCCCACTTCAGCACACTGTGATCACTGCCACCTAGTGGTTCATTTATCTGCAGATTCTTAATGCATGAAGAATCACTGCTGATAATCAAATCAAGAGTATTACTCCCTCTAGTTGCCTCCCGAACATGCTGATGTAGAAAACAATCATCCAATAAATCCACAAAAGCCCTGCTAGTGTGTAAGAGACCAGCCCCCAAATTCCATTCAATATCTGGGAAATTAAAATCTCCCATTATAAGACTCTCTGATTTACTGGACCACTCTATTTCCCTGTACAGTTTCTTATTATACTCATCAGAGTCATTAGGCCTATAGCACACTCCTACTCTCAATTTTGATCTCCCAATGCTTATGTCACACCAAACTGACTCAACACTGCACTATCCAGCGATGTCGACTGGACAGTGCAGTGTTCACTTCCTTGGTTTTTATGTGTTTCTTAACTAATAGCATAACCCCTCCCCCCTTCCTATCCTGTCTATCCTTTCTGTAGACGTTGTACTCCCCAAATTCCAGTTCTGCATCCCTTATATCTGTGTGACACCACGTCTCTGATATCCCAACAATATCTGCCTTTGATGTTTTGAGCAATACCTCAAATTCATCAAATTTATTTACTAAACTCCTAGCACTGGTGTACACGCAAGTATACCTGCACCTGTTTCTATTCTTAGCTACCCTAACAGAACCCATGTGTTTACTTGTACCGCAATGGCTTCCAGCAGTCTCTGAAATATTATGCATCTTGTTTTTCAGGCTTCTGCTTATTCTAATAGAAGCAGTGCAAGAATCTCTTTCACCTCTGCCAGTGGCTACTGTCAATCTATTGGTCTTTGTCTCCCCCCAAGCTAGCAGTTTTCCGACCCACCTAACACTGCCTCGATAGCATCAGCAAATATTTGTGCACCCTTTCTATTTAAGTGTATCCCACCCTGTCATTAGTAGGGAAAGTCATGGAGACAATGATCAAGGGTTGAATTCAGGATCATTAAATAGAAATGTAATTCTGAAGGATACTCAGCATGGTTTTGTAAAGGGAAAATCAAATTTAACTAATCTGGTTAGCTATTTTGACACGATCACTCAAGAGCTAGACTAAGGGAATAATTTTGACATTGTTTATTTGGATTTCAGCAAAGTATTTGACTCAGTCTCACATGAGCAGTTACTTTATAAGCTGGAACATGTTGGAATCAGGGAACATCCTTAGATGGATAGCAGGATGGCTTCAGGGCAGGAGGCAGAGGGTTGTGATAAATGGTTATTCCTCAGATTGAGTTGAAGTAAGAAGTGAGATTCCCCAAGGATCAGTATTAGGAACACTGTTGTTTTTGATTTTCGTGAATGACATCGATGAAGGGATAGAGGGCATAATATCTAAATTTGCAGATGATGTAAAGATTGGTAGAGTAGTAAATGATCACTGCCAAGCAGAGTGACCTAGAGCTTCTTCAGAGTGACCTAGATAGACTTCGGAGATGGTCAGAAAAATGGCAGCTATGCTTTAATCAAGCAGTGTGTAATGTATTGCACCTGGGGAACAGTAACCCCCAACACTTGGCAAAGTTGAACTAAATCCGGTACTGGAGGAAAAGGACTTTGGTATTACAATAGGATCAGACATGAAGTTCTCCAAGCGTTGTAGACTGGTTGTAAGGAAGGCCCATGGTGTTCTATCGATGATTTATCAAGCGTTTGCAAGTAGAGATAAGGACATCATAATCCCATTATATAAGGCTATTGTTAGACCACACTTGGAATACTGTGTTCACGTGTGGAGACCGCACTTAAAAAAAGACATTTAGCTTCTTGAAATTGTCCAAAGACAGGTAATTCACCTGGTGAGATCGGCAAAAGAGTGTTCATATGAGGAAAGACTTTGAATATGTTTGTTGCAGAGCTTGGAAACTAGGCACCTTAGAGGAGACTTGATTGAGGTGTTTAAGACTCTGAGAGGCATAAGCAAAATGAATAAGGACAAAATTTTCACAGTTATAAATGATTCTGGAACAAGGGGATATAATTTCAAGTTATGGAGGAGATGTTTAGACTGGATTTCAGGAAGTTTTATTTTAGCCAGCGAGTAATATAAATTATTGGAATAAGTTACCTACATGGGTGGTAGAGGCTGACAATTTTGGGAAATTCAATGGTCAGCTGGACCTTTGAATTAAAAAAAATTCATAACACCTGATGGTGGTTTGTTCCAGCTATGTTATTTGTTACTTTTTGGTTTTTAGGAGCATTAGCAACTAAGGCCATATTGCTCCGGGGATATGCAGTGACCTTTCTGCATCCTCCGTATTTGGTGGTCATGGGCTCGAACCCCAGTCTAATCAAGAAGTGTGCTACACACTGCTGCTCCTGCCCACCTGGCTACGGAAGCACCTTTGTTTCAGCAATCAATTATTCACTTCCTGAAAGCACATTTCACACAAATGAAAAGTGATACATGATTTTTCTATCCTGTAGGTATCATTTTTCAGTTTTTGTCCCCCTTTTGTGCATTGTCTGGAAAAGAGTTGCCTTCATTGTTAAGTTTACTCAATCTGCTTATAGCCTTAATTAGGTCTCCTTCAAGTGCTTAGTCTCTGGCACTACAATTTTTGCAGAATTGAAACCCACAGATTTGCTTCTCACTAATCTTGTTGCTTTTCCTGCATTCATTCCAATAGAACCACTGCCTTCCACAAATTGTTATTGTTATAATTTGGTTTTTAGTAGCATTAGCAACTAAGGCCATATTGCTCCGGGAATATGCGGTGGTCATTCCTTGACCTTTCCGCATCCTCCGTATTTGGTGGTGACAGGCTCAAACCCCGGTCTAATCAAGAAGCGTGTGCTACGCACTGCTGCTCCTTTCCACCTGACTACGGAGGCACCACCCTTCCACAAATGAGGCCTCCAGACCTGCATGCAATACTCAAGATGTGGCCCAGCCATTGCCTTATACAAAGGAAGAATCACATCCTTATCCCTAATTTCAAAATTCTGTATATCATTGACAAAACCCTGTGAGCTGTTCTGGCAGCCTATCTACAGTGCTCAAAGAATTTCGTATCTGACTGCACAATTATTCCAAGACATTTTTCATCCTCCACTACCCTGAGTGTTAGCATTAGTTGAGGCATATGATGCAAGAAAGCAAGCTTATATCAACTAAAAAAAAAAAAACCCTTCCCATTTCACTCATTCAGTTACTCCAAATGTTTGTCTAGTTCAGCCTTAAATTTATTTAAGCTATCAACTTCCACAACAGATGGAAGTCTGTTCCAGCAAAGCAATCAAATACCCGTGTTGTACCACTGAGTTGTTATGTTAATCTGGGATTACTGCTACCATATGAAGTACCTTGCATTTGTCAGTGTTAAAAACTTCAGCTACCATTTCTCAGCCCATTGGCCTAATTTTTCTAGATCTTGTTGCAGTAGCATACTCTGATTGTTCTCATTGACCACTATGCCATCCTTCATATCTGAATCCTAGGCGACTCCACTCGTAATATTTAGTCCAAGAAGAGCACTGCCCATTGTTAACCACTCACTGTATTCTCCTTCTCAGTCATCCATTTATCCACAGCAGTAACTTGCTATTAATGCAGCTGTGCTCTCATTTCTTCAGCAGTCTTTTATGTTGAACAGTGTCAAAATCATTTCTGAAATATAAATATATGATGTGAAAATTGTTTATTGCTTCCACTTCCTTTGTGATTTATCATAGTATCTATTCATATTGGTCAAACACGATCCCCCCCCCCCACTCAACAAATCCTATTGTGACTGTAGTGTAACTGCATTCCCATATAGATTGTCCTACATTACTTCTTTAATGAGTGACTCCATTATTTTCGCTGGAACACAAGTCAGGCTGATAGGTCCGTAATTACCCTATCAGTTCCCTACACACACACACACACACACACACACACACACACACACACACACACACACACACACCTTTGCTTTCGTAAAGGTGACTACAGTGGTGTTTTTAAATTCTATACAGTGGGACCAACTGATGATGTTACCAACAGAAAATTCTAAATGGGAATCATTCAAGGAATTAATCTTGGAAGCTATTAAGCTTTTCATACCAGTTAAGAAATACTGTTCAAGGTTTAGGCCTATATCGATGTCAGACTACCTAGTGAGACTCATGGCAGAAAAGAAAAATGCATGGAATGCATATAAATTATCAGAAGACACAGATGCGTGTGGTAGATATAAGATAGTCACTAAGGAGATTAGGCAAACAAAATCAGATTATGAGAAATCTTTGACAAACGATGCAAAGAAAAACAGTCAAGTCTTCTTTACTTATGTAAACTCTAGAAGGAAGGGGATGAATCAGATTAGTCCACTTGACATCGACAGTTCGATTGTTGATGAACCTGCTGAGGTAGTTGACAAACTGAATGACTATTTTGCATCTACATTCACACATGAGGAGTTATTCCAGTAGGGGAATGCCAGAAGTTTATCAAACTCTGGTACAGAGATAAATGATTTTGTAATAACTGAGAGCAAAGTGGAGGAGAAATGGTTGAAATTGAACATAAGAAAGGCACCTGGGGGTGGATGGAATTTATCCAGTTATATTAAATAAAGGGTGTAAGCAAATCCTTAGCCTTAATTATGAAAGCTTTCTTGGACTCAGGGTTGGTTGGTTGGGTGGGTGGGTTTTATTGGCGAATTAGCAACTAAGGCTATAATGCACCAAAACCTGGTCAAGTACTCAGGGAAGGTCATTATGGAGATATGCAAACGTGCCCCAATTTCACAACGGGAGACACAAGTAATTACAGATCTGTTAGTCTAACTTCTGTTCCAGGGAAACTAATGGAGTCACTGGTTAAGGAAGCGATGCATGATCATCTAGACAAAATTGTGGTTATAATTCAGACACAGCATGGGTTTGTTAAGGGAAAGTCTTGTCTGAGAAATCTGATTGGATATTATGAGGTGGTCACAAAGGAACTGGATGCAAAAAATAATTTTGATATCATATACTTGGATTTTCATGCAATTATAGTTTTGCTGCATAAGAAAGGAGATAAATCAGAAATTGGAAATTATAGACCAAGCTTGTTATCCCACATCTACAAGTTGTTCACAAGGGTCATTACTAACAGATTAGAAAGAAAACTTGATGAGAATCAACCGAAAGAGAAAGCTGGCTTTAGGACAGGATTCTCAACTATGGATCACCTTCACGTAATATCACAGCTAATGGAGAAAGCAAATGAATATAAAACACCATTTTGCATGGCATTTGACATCATACAGCATAAGGCAATGTTTCGGGTACTGGAAAGACAAGACATAGATACTCCACATATTATGATTTTGAAGAAAATATATGAGAATGCTACCTCCTTTATTAGACTAGACAAAGACAGTAGGAAATTTAAAATCAAGAAAGGAGTTCGACAAGGAGACACAATATCTCCGAAGCTGTTTACTGCTGCCCTTGAGGAAGCTTTCAGAAGATTAGACTGGTCGCAGAAAGGAGTCAATGTGAATGGAGAGTACCTAAACTATTTACGATTTGCAGATGACATTGTGGTCATAAGCCACAATCCCAAAGAATTGGAGAAAAATCTTAACCAGTTATGCACAGTTAGTAAGGATTTTGGACTAAAGATGAATATGGCTAAAACAAAAGTAATGATGAACAAGTAAAAATGAACATGTAAAAAGGTAAATAATGATTGAAGGAGCAGTAATTGAAAAGGTGGAGGCATATACTTATCTGGGACAAGTTATTAGCTGTAATAATGATAAATGGCTGGAAGTCAAGAGAAGAATAAATTTTGGATGGATAGCATTCAGGAAATATAGTCACATACTGAAGAGCAATATCCCAGTTTGTCTGAAACGTAAAATAATGAACCAATGTATCCTCCCCACCATGACTTATCGAAGTGACACTTGGGCACTTACCAAAAGAATGGAAGAGAAGCTGAGAATTACACAGCAAAGAATGGAACAAATTATATTGGGAATCAGACTGTTAGATAAGAAGAGAAACACATGGATTAGGCAGCAAACTCAAGTAAAGGACATTCTTATCAAAACGAAAGAACTAAAATGGTCTTGGGCAGGACACATAGCTCGAAGACATGATGACAGATGGACTAAGAAAATAACAGAATGGTACCCAAGAGGAGCTAGAAGAAAACCTGGAAGACAAAGGCGGAGATGGATAGATGAAATTCATGAGTTTGTGGGTAGTAAATGGATGGCCAGTGCTCAAAACAGAAAGAACTGGAAAGTTGCTGGAGAGGCCTTCATCCTGCATTGGATTGAAAATGGTTGATGATGATGATGACTTGGATTTTAGGAAAGCCTTTGATACTGTGGCACATGGAAGATTATTGTACAAATTGGAGCAGTATGGCATTAAGGGCAAGTTGCTATAATAGGTGAAAGAAAGTTTGAGTGGGAGAAGATACAGAGTGGTGCTTATCAATGGACACTGCTCTTCATGGACTAGTGTTATTAGTGGAATCCCCCAGGGTTCAGTGTTGGTTCATTGTTGTTTTCAGGATTTATTAATGATATTGATGAAGGTATATCAGGATTAATGTTTAAGTTTGCAGATGATACGAAGGTTGGCACAGTTGTTAATTGACAGTAATGATAGTACGCTTCTGCAACAGGATCTGGAAAAGTTAAACAGATGAGCTGAGCGGTGGCAACTGAAGTTTAACATTGACAAATGTAAAGTACTGCATACGGGTAGCAGTAACCCCAGAGTAACGTATCAACTGGGTGGTACTACACTCAGGGTAGTGGAGAATGAAAAGGACCTGGGGGACCTAATTATGCAGTCAGATATGAAGTTTTCTGAGCAGTGCAGACAGGCTGCAAGAGTAGCTCGTGATGTCTTGTCAATGATATACAGGAATTTTGCTAGCAGGGATAAGGGATTATCACCTTTTTTAAAGAAATGATCAGGCCACACCTTAAGTACTGTATATAGTTCTGGAGGCCTCATTTTAGGAAAGATGTAGAGCTGCTGAAACAAGTACAAAGAGGGGCAATGAGATTAGTGAGTGGAACAAAGGGTTGCTGTTACCAAGAAAGGCATAATTGCTGCTTCCTGAGACTAGGCACCTGCGATGTGGTCTAATAAGGCTTTGAATGGTTTGAGCAAGCTCAATGCTGATGGGATTTTTCCTCTTTCTCAAATCACTTCAGGGGATATAAATTCAAATTGAGGAAAGACAGTTGTAGAATAGATGTATAGAAATTTGGCTTTAGCCAGCAGGTGGTAGATAGTTGAAGGCAGAACTAGACAAATATTTGGAGATAATGAAATGGTTTTTTTTTTTTTTTTTTTTTTTTTTGGCTGATGCTATATATGCTTGCTTTCTTGCATCATATGTCTCTACTAACGTTGATGATAAAATTCTATGTTTGGAAAACAGATCGCTATTTAAAGATATAATACTGTTTAATAATTGATTTTTAACTTATTTTTCTACAGTGTGAAGCTGAACAGTACTCGGTGTACTATGTTTTTGCACACTGCTCTATATACATATATGCAGTATTCTTGAGGTGAAACTATAGCTATATCATAATTTTTGCTGGATTTGTCCATCTCTTCTAATCAGAAATTGCCAAAACACTGAACATGTACCTCTAAATATTTAAATACTAAAACTGCACCTCTAGAATTAAAAAGATGTCTAGTTCTACTAAATTGCATTTATATCATTCTTATATAAACTCTAAAAGAAAGGGGATGAATTAGATTGGTCCACTTGATATCGATGGTTTGACTGTTGATGATCCTGCTCAAATAGCTAACAAACTGAATGAGTATTCTGCATCTACATTCACACATAAGGAGTTATTAAGGGAGGAAAATGCCAGAAGTTTATCAAACTGTAACAGGGTGCTTGATGATTTTGTAATAATTGAAAGCAAAGTTGAGGAGAAATTGTTGAAGTTAAACATAAGAAATGCTCCTGGGGTCGATGGAATATATCCAGTTATATCAAAGAAGGCGGCAAAGGAACTAAGCAAGCCCTTAGCCATAATTATAAGAGCATCCTTGAATTCGGGGGAAGTCCCCACGGACTGGAGATGTGCAAATGTATCCCCAGTTCACAAAGGAGGATTGAAGGGTGACATGAGTAATTACAGACCAGTTAGTTTAACTTCTGTTCCAGGTAAAATAATGGAATCACTGGTTAAAGATGCATTGCAGGATCATCTAGACAAGACTGGAGAAATAATTCAGACACAGCATGGGTTTGTTAAAGGAAAGTCTTGTCTGACAAATTTGATTGGATACTATGATGTGGTTACAAAGGAACTGGATGCAAAATATAATTTTGATATCATATACTTGGATTTCAGGAAAGCTTTTGACACTGTTGTGCATGGAAGACTACTGTACAAATTGGAGCAGAATGGTATTAAGGGTAAGTTGGTACAATGGATAAAAGGGTGGTTGTGTGGTAATCAATGAACGCTTCGTGGAATAATGTTATTAGTGGAATCCCACGGGGTTCGGTGATGGGCCCACTGTTGTTTTGTATATTTATCAATGATATTGATGAAGGTATATCAGGCTTAATGTCCAAGTTTGCAGATGATACAAAGGAGTGCAGGGTTGTTAATGACAGTAATGGCAGTGTGCTACTGCAACAGAATCTAGGAAATTTGGGCAGATGGTCTGAGAAGGGGCAATTGAAGTTTAACATTGACAACTGCAAAGTACTGTATATGGGTAGAAGTAACCCCAGAGGAGTGTACCAACTGTGTAGTACTACACTTAAGGTGGTAGAAAATGAAAAAGACCTGGGAGTAATTGTGCAGTCAGATACGAAGTTTTCTGAGCAATGCAGACAGGCTGCCAGGGCAGGTCATGGGGTTTTGTCAATGATATATAGGAATTTTGCTAGCAGGGAAAAGGAGGTGATTGTCCCTCTGTATAAGGCAATGGTCAGACCATGTCTTGAGTACTGCATACAGGTCTATAGTCCTCATTTTAGGAAGGGTGTAGATTTGCTTGAACATGTACAGAGAAGGACAACAAGATTGGTGAGGGGAACGAAGGGGGTCCTCTTACCAAGAGAGGCTTAAGTTCTGCAAATTGCAATGGCTGGAGACTAGGCACCTGCATTGTGATCTGATTGAAGTGTATCAGGCCTTGAATGGGTTGAGCACGCTGAATTCTGATGGGATTCGTCTGCTTGCTGAGATTATGAACCTAGTCACCATAGTAAAGTACCGTTCACTATGCGATGTGTAGTAAGCGCCGGCCATTGTGATCACGTTTGTGAATTGAATTTTAATTCTAATAAGCAGTGATTCTAATTAGCGAAAATAGGAGGAAATGTTATCCACAGGCTATAAAAGTAAAGATATATTTAGCACAAATTTACCCTTTATCACCTTACCAATTAAAATAATTAAATGATACGTGATAATCGGAATAATTAATACGTACTGTAATACATTTCTGTTCACTGACATTTGTGGGTGGGGGTTAAAATGTAAAAAAGTAAAAAGATAAGCAATCAATAACAAAGAACACGGCACACACACACAAATTGCAAGTAACACGATACGCGCAAGTGAGAACAGAGTAACAAGTTACGAAGCTTTAAAAATAGGAATGAAGAGAAGATTCTATGGAAGTGTAAACACATTTCACCCTAATAACCCACAGAATTCCAGAAATCGGTATTATTGCAAATTCAATAAGATCAAGTTTACTATCTGTTTATCATAGAATACACTAACAGAAAAGCCCAATAAACAGGTGACTGCTAATTATTTTATGGTTGTGACCTCCAGAAATCCGACCGAACCACGTGGTTCTGTCGGAGACAATCATAGGGTAATCTCCAGTGCTGCGGTTTCCTGCACCAATTAAGTGAAATAAATTCTGGCTATTTTCACGATTGGGTTCTGTTTTTTAAGATTTTCCCCAAATAAATGGTTGCCCCGATTAACCAGTGGCCCCTATACCGGAATCCATTGTATAATGAAACTTTCTTATTAAATGCAGTTTTATATTTTTTAATAAAATATTTAAAAAAATTAGTATTTTATTATTATTTTCAGTCAAACAAAGCTTCTATCAATTCTGCCTGTAAAAATAGAAAAACATAAACATGAAACTGTTCCATTTTCAAATTTATACCATAATAAGTGCAATTTCAGATGATATAATTTAAATGTACTTATTTGCATAAAACTGTAAATGAACATAGTTTCAATGCTGGTGCCTCATTTTCCAGCACACTTCACTACATATTTAAATTTGTAAACAACCCCTTCAAAAATTACTCAAGTAAGACAGATCAAGATTTGCTAATCGCAAACAGGCAAATAACTGTTCACTTATTAAAGCACTACCAGGTGCGTAAGACCAAAGAACAAGAGGTGTATCATTGTTTAAGGATTTCCTTTTTATATATTTTGTTGTAATCATTGTATTTTTTCATACCAGTATGAATTTTTATTGTGCTGAACTGATGTTTTTGTTATGATATTTGTTAAAATGAAATGTAATATGAAATGAAATGTAAAGGAGTTAAAGAGCAGTCTTCTGCATCAGGTAACATGACATAAGTACTATAAAAGTTAGAACACTTTTTTAATTACTCTGTTTCAGGATTCTGCTGCTGTATATAGTTTTTTTATTTTTAAACCTGTATATCTGAGAGCAGGCCCATTTAGTAAATTATTTTTACTTTGAAATCCCAGCAGTGTTCTAACTTTTTATACTACCTAAAATGAAACATTTTTATGGGAGAGGATGTTATTGGAATCTGTTATTCATTGTAACAACATTTTACTGTAGTTTCATCTTTAGCTCTGCTAAGCATGAAACTATAGTACAATGAAGTTTTTTGTTTTGCTGAAAATAACAGGTTTAAAGAAATATAACATTTTTAAATTTTTCATTGAAAAATAATTATATTTAATGAGTATTGCAATCCTTTAGTAAAAGAGGTCTAGTCGTGGTAAAATTCAAAAGAAAAACACTTTTTTTTTTTCTTTTTCTTTTTTTTTTTTTTTCATAAATAAAAAAAAAAGTATAATTTTGTTCTGTGAGACCAGGCTGCACTGTGATTTTAAGAATTGTTGGTGTCACTGCTGCTAAGTTAGTGGTCTTTCTCTGTTGGTTCAGTGGTGTAATCAAATTCCTTTCAGTCATAGTATTTTTCAGAAAAAAAAATTGTTCTGTGCCAGTAAAAGATACCTTATAACTTTTAAGATGTGAATTATCATCTTTAATATGTTTTGTTTGTACAGAAACAAAAACCACCTTTTTACCAGCTGTTCTTAAGGGTTCTTTTACTTGATAATAGCCAACCGGGCTAGCCAGGTGGGTAAAGTGCCTACCTGGCAACCCAAAGGTCGCGGGTTCGAATCCCGCCTCGGGCTTGGATATCACAATGGTGCCGCACTATCCGGTTGGATCTCATGGCCACGATACACGAAAGAAGCAGGAAAAAATTGGTTCCTTCGTGTATTGCTCACATCATACGATAAAAAAAAAATTTAAAAAAAAAACTTGATAATAACAGGTCTCCTTCAAATTTGTTTGAGCAAAATTGGAGATCTGTTAACCTGCTCACCTCTTTCTTGATAATAGTACCCAAAGTTGGATCTTTCACTTGATAATAATATATAATAATAACAGGTCTCCAACTTTGAGCAAATTTGGAAACCCATTAACCTGCTCACCTCTTTCTTGATAACAGTATCCAGTGTTGGATCTGAAATATTGAGAAGAATGCAATATTATTTAGTATACCAGGAAGAAATAGGTGCAAGTTTTTTTTGTCTAATTTTTAATAAATTTTGACTACAGTGACCCCCCCCCCATTTTATGAACATCCAATTTAAGAATTTGCATCTCAATTTGTAGACATTTCCCCAACTTAATAAATTTATCATTTGAAAGTAAAATGAGTAAGAATGAAATACAGTAAGCCCATTTATCACTGGTTATTAGAATCAGCCGCTTTATAGAATCAATTTTTAAAAAAAAACCGATTAAAATCAATAAAATGCACTACACTTTCATCGTTTATTAGAATCACATCTTTGTTTATAAGAATCAATTTTGAAAACTCCTCTGATATTTTTCTAAAGCACGTTTCTGGTGGTCACAACTATAAAATATAAAAACAATTTGCAGTTTTTGGTATATTGGATTTTTTTTTTTGTTTGTACAATGTGTTATAAACTCGATCTTATTGCATTTGCAGTAATACCGATAGCTGTTTTTACATTATTACAATGAAATGTGTTTTCCCTTCACTGAAATCTGCTCCTCATTCCTCTATCTAAACTCTATAAACTTTTTACTTGATATCTCACTTCCGTGTGATATAGTTCCAATTTGTGTGTGCTTTGTTGTTGATTGACGCTTATCTTTTTTACTGTGTTTTAAATTTTACTATCAAAAATAAATAAATAAATAAATAAGTGAACAGAAAGAGAGTGAATTTGAGTGTAAAAGATAAGTTACGAATTATAGAAACATACAACAACTAAGTCACGATACTTACTGCGTTAAAAGCCTGAAGACATGTTGAACAGGAGTTTAATGATTGGGTGGACATAGATGGTGACCTACAAGTTACTACAGCTTTAATAGATGAAGAAATTGTCCAGTCTGATAATTTTGCAGAGGAGGATGAAAATGAAGATGAACCTAAACGAATTACAAAACGGCAAACTCATGAAGCTGTAGCATCTAGAGGCGAGCATTGGAAAAAACTGGTGTAAATGATCATGAGTATAGACTGTTATACAATATTGAAAAATCTATAAACAGATTTTGTAGTGACAACTTAAACCAATCTAAAATAAGTGACTATTTTAAATTATAATCATATTACAAAGTGTTATATTTAATTAATATGTATATTGTTGTTATTGTTTGTTATTTGGTTTTTAGGAGCATTAGCAACTAAGGCCATATTGCTCCGGAAATATACGCTGGTCATTCCCTTGACCTTTCCGCATCCTCCTTATTTGGTGGTGACGGGTTCGAACCCCGGTCTAATCAAGAAGCGTGTGCTCCTTCCCACCTGGCTACGGAGGCGCCAATATGTATATTAATTAAATATAAGACATAGCGTGCATAAGTATAAATTTATTTTTATTTTGCTAACCTGTGGATAATATTTTTCTGATTTTCACCTATCATTTAATTGGTATTGAACTTTTGGTAATAAAGTGTAAATTCGTTCTTATCTTTATTTTTATAGCCTGTGGAGGATAATATTCATCGATTTTCGCTTATTAGAATTGGCATTTATTAGAATCAAAATTCAGTTTGCAAACATAATCACTATAACCGGCACTTACTGTATTTTCAATTTTTATTTAATTTATTTCCTGGAGAACTGTTTGCTGTTCATTTTGAAGTCATTTCTTGTTTTTTATGATGAACACTTTTACTGTAGTTGTATAAGGCACAGAAAGTGTTTCATTAGTTCAGTCATACTGCAGTATCATTTGTAAAAGGAGACTAGCAGCTAATCAATATGAGCATAAACTAGAAAAGTGTTTCTTCTGTGACTGTGTATATCTATTTAAATTATGCAGTAATAACTGTTACCTGTGCACACCTCCAAAGCTGTTGTCCATACAACATAACAGGAAACATGATTGATCAGAAAAGCCAACATTTTTTTTTTCCTGTCATCGGTGGTCTAATAGTGCCATTCAGATGCAGACTTTAGGCATCATTGACGATGGTTCATAAGCATGGGTGCCTACTCTGATGGTCCATACAGTGGAAAGTTCATTGCATTGTGGGCTTGGAAACACCTTGGTCATCCCCTGATTAAAGTCCATGGTCAGGCATGCCACCATTTTCCATTAGGTCACACAAGGTGGGACAGCCTATTCACCACAACCATCAATAAGGTGCTGGAAACACCATTGGCTGTGCAACTTGCTCTGTCCACTCTTGGGGACACCTTAACTACAACACTCTGTGAACAGCCCACATTATTCACATTTCCCACAATACTGTTCCCCTTCCCCTTTTAACCAGTACCAAAAATCTTCCCTTTTTTTGAAATGTGTTGGATTATGTCCCTTGCCCATGTCATTCAGGTACGTTGTATGAACTGTATGCCATGAACTTGCAATATTCCACTTACTGGTTATCACCACATGTGTTCCCCTATGTGTGGAGGAATGGCGGATTACTAAAACATATTGAGCAGTCGTGTTTTGATATATACATGTATATATCAAATTAAGAAATAATAGTAATATGAAATAGTGATATAGTAGCAGGGTAAAGATATGAAAACCATGAAATATAAATTACAAAAGGAGGGCAAAAGCTAAGAATAAATTAAAATGAGATTTTTATATATATATATATATATATATATATATTTTTTTTTTTTTTTTTTTTTCTTATGCAGGTGCTGATAAGAACTATTTTCATGAAAGTGGCAGTATAGGTGGAATAAAAATAAATAGGTATGAAAAAATCTTCTTTCTTAATGGAAAAAAAAAATTAAAATATTGATTTTTCAATTAAAAAGACATATCTTTCTATACATTAAAATAATCTTCCTCCAAGTGATATTTAGCCAATGGGGGAAGAGAAATGTGAAATAAATAACAGAAGCTTGTTTTTCTGTGGTAAAACAAGCTTCTGTTTTAGCGTGATCATGCTAGATAAACCTCGTGTACGTGCTTTGTTGATCTAGCATGATCACGCGGTATCATTCTTGATTTCCATATGTAATGTATTTATGTATTCATAGTCGAGGAAGAGAGACTGATAAAATAAAATAAATATTTTATTTTATTTTATCAAAAGAAGTGAGTGCAGCATCCCTAGTTTAATATTAATTTTAAAATTTAATTCTTAAAAGTAGATGAAATTTTTGAAATTGCAACTTAAGTGAAAGGTTACTAAGAAAGATGCCAGCTCTGTAGAATGCTTTTTGGATTTGCATTGATATTTAGAAAGCTGTATCTACCTTTATACGTGACAAAACTTATTTTCGACACCCCTCCTTGTACTGTATCACACGTCTCCTGCACTTGTGTCTTGGCTCAGACATGCCAATATAAATCTCATGAGTGCCTATGCAGGTATAGTGCATTAGAAACCACTACACATTATGGATTGAACTTGGACTTTTGATGTCACATCATGCTTTTCTTTGTGTAAAACTGACTTGACTGAACTTCTCAAAATCCATTGTACTGGATGTTATTCGAAGATGGAGGACTAGGTATCTCAATGAAAAGAGTTTGACAGCCTCGAATTCATAGAAGATGTTCAAAGAAGATCAATGATTTCGAAAAAAAACCATAAATAAATCTGCAGAATATATCATGAAGCAAGTACAAGAGACCACACAAACATCCATCAGTACATCAACCATTCGTAGGGAACTGCATGGCATTGTCTTCAGTGGTAGGGATGACTGTGATATTCAGCTGCACATAAGCTCAATAAATTCCACCAGTGCAGAATGGCGTCTTTCCTGACTTTGATGGAATCTAGAATAATGTCAGGTGCTATGTAATGAAGAATTTTGCTACACACTGGTTCAGATGGACAGTTTGGGTGTGGAAATGCTTCCTGTCATAGTGCACTAGAAATGGTATCATTCCCAACATTGATAGGCTTTAGAACAGTAGAAGGTGCTATATAGGGTTGAATTTTTAATTATTGATACAAAAATTATTAATAGCTGAAATACTGGCAATTAGATTAACTCGTAATTCAATTAACGCATGACACCCCTGCCCTGTTTCCGATTCCTGGTCATTTATGTGCATGCTTCATGTCAGCAAATAATCTCTCATATATAAATTCAACGATTCATTTTAAGTTTACTATCCTGTGATCATGACTAAATTCGAAAAGTCCTGTCCACTTAAGGAAAGTAAATAAGGTTTAAGAATTTTTAGGAATTTCGGAAGTCAGTTATTTGTATTCATTTTAATTTATAAACACAATGTTTTTTCCCACTCGTTGTTAATTGGAGTTCTGATGTATTTTGGTGATGGGTTTAGAACTCTCAGACCATGAAAGCCGGGTACATTGGATCACTAATGATTTGTCTCCGAGGGTAAAATTCATTTTGTTATTTTAATATTCATTTATATTCAAGGAGAGTGTTAGTGAAGAAAAGTCCTACATGTATATATTGAGGTAATTCCTCTCATTATTTTGAAAATTGATTAATAACATAGAACATACTGACCCTTATTGCTCTTTCATTTACTAATCATGTATTAACCCCAGAGACTCACATCCAGTGAGTATGGGCTTACATCCAGGGTCCTGAACTGGATATCATCATTCTTCTGTTTCTTGGTGATTCCCTTCTGCTGCTGATGCATGTTTTTTTTTCTCTCTCTCTCTCTCTCTCTCTCTCTCAGTTTTTTTTTTTTTTTTTTTTTTTTAATTTTTGGCTGGTGCATCAAAAGCCTAAAGCTTTTGATGCACCAGCCTAAAACTATACACACAACACCAGCTAAAGGGAGAGATTATCTGTATTTTAGTATATTACTGTTGTTACAAAATACAGGTATAAAAGCTAGTCACAGGATGTTTGTGTGAATTAGTATTAATAGTGGGAAATGATGCAATGAACCAATTATATTGCATCAGCCAAAATAAAAAATATCCGCCTTATTTATACCCCTCATCTCTCTAACTTATTCTAACTACCTACTTCCACAATGCAAGCTCATTGTTTGTATAGATGTTTAGTGGAAAAATAATGGCTTTCTCTGAGTTTTTCATGCCATGGTTATATGGTCAGAACTATATGATTGTACTAAAAGGTTCTACAAGTGGATTCTATTTAAAAAGTGAAAAGGTTGCATTTGTTACATTCCCTACAAAGTAGAGCTGGTTAACTATCCTAGCAGCTTGTCGCACTGTTTGAACTGCAGACTGTACTCTAATTTTTTTTTCGATCATCACCATACTGAGTGTGATACCACCCAATTAAATAAATGCCAGTAGTACCTTGCATTTATCAATGTAAACTGCAAATGTTTATCTGTCTAGTTGTGGCAGCACTCCCTTATTCCTGAATCATTAACCATCCTGTAAATCATTAATAACCGTAGACCTTAGACATTAAGTATGGTCTCATTAACATTGTTAATACATATTAAAAAAAAAAAATAAAGGGGGCCCATCAGTGAATTCTGAATGACTCTACAAGTAACAACTAAAGAGCAGTGGCCATTAAAGACATTAAAAGAATCAACTTTCCCTCCTTATGAAGGAATTTTGAGTTTGTGCTGATCACACTGTCTGTCTGTCACCTTGATCATGCATTACTTCTTCAGCCTCCATAGCTGAGTGGTCAGGAACGGGAGTGCAGTAGCACACGCTCCTTTAGCATTAGCATTAGCATTAGTAGAGGCATTTGATGCAAGAAAGCAAGCTTATGCAGCATCAGCCAAAAAAAAAAAAAAAAAACCCACTTCCACTTCACCCCTCTGTTCGTTCAAAATACCTGTCCAGCTGAGCCTTAAACTTATTTAGGCTATCAACCTCCACTACAAGGGATGGAAGTCTGTTCCACCAACCAACCACCCGCTGGCTAAAGGCAAATTTCCGCACGTCTATCCTACATCTGTCTTTCCTCAATTTCAATTTATGCCCTCTCAGGTGATTTTTCTGAGCTAGAGGAAGAATCCCATCAGCATTGAGCATGCTTAAACCATTCAAGGCTTTAAACACCTCTATCAGATCACCTCGCTGGTGCCTAGTCTCCAGACACTGTAATTTGCAAAACTTAAGCCTTTCTTCGTAAGAGCACCCCTTTGTTCCATTCACTAATCTTGTTGCCCTTCTCTGTACTCGTTCCAGCAGCTCTACATCCTTCTTGAAATGAGGCCTCCAGACCTGTATACAGTACTCTAGGTGTGGCCTGACCATTGCCTTATACAATGGAATAATCACCTCCTTATCCCTGCTGGAAAAATTCCTGTATATCATTGACAATACTCCATGAGCTACTCTTGCAGCCCGTCTGCACTGCTCAGAGAACTTCATATCTGCCTGCACAACCACCCCCAAGTCCCTTTCATTCTCTACCACTGTCAGTGTAGTACCACAGAGTTGATACGTTGCTCTGGGGTTGCTGTTTCCCATGTGTAGTACTTTACATTTGTCAATGTTAAACTTCATTTGCCACCTCTCAGCCCATCTGTTCAACCTTTCCAGATCCTGTTGCAGCAGCATAGTGTCAGTAGTGTCCTTGACAACCCTGCCAACCTTTGTATCGTCTGCAAACTTGGACATTAAGCTTGATATACCATCATCAATATCATTTATAAATACAGAAAACAATAATGGACCCAACACTGAGCCCTGAGGGACTCCACTAATAACATTAGTCCACGATGAGCAGTGTCCATTGATTACCACTCTCTGTCTTCTCCCCCTCAACCACCCCTTTATCCATAGCAGCAATTTGCCTCCAATTTCACACTGCTCCAATTTGTGTAGCAGTCTTCCATGTGCAACAGTATCAAAAGTCTTTCTAAGATCCAAGTATATTATATCAGAGTTATTCCCTGCATCCAGTTCTTTTGTAACTGCATCATAGTATCCAATCAAGTTGGTCAGGCAAGACTTCCCCTTAACAAAACCATGCTGTGTCCGAGCTATAACTGAAGTCTTGTCTAAATGATCCTGCAGTGCTTCTTTAACCAGTGCCTCCATTAATTTTCCTGGAACAGAAGTTAAGCTCACAGGTCTATAATTACTTGTGTCAGCCTTTGATCCTCCTTTGTGAATTGGGGTCACATTTGCACATTTCCAGTCTATGGGTACCTCCCCTGAGTCCAAGGAAGCTCTCATAATTATGGCTAAGGGTTTGCTTACTTGCTTTGCTGCCTCCTTTAATATAACTGGATAGATCCCATCCACCCCGGGTGCCTTTCTTGTGTTTATCTTCAACAGTTTCTCCTCCACTTTACTCCCAGTTATTTCAAGATTCTCTAGATTACTGCTATAGTTGAATACACCTCTGGCATTCCCCTTGCTGAATAACTCCTCATGTGTGAATGTCGATGCAAAATATTCATTTAGTTTGTTAGCTTGAGTAGACCAGGGTTCAAGCCCCTGACTGCTAAATACGGTCGATCTGCCAACCCGCACTGGACCAGCGTGCCAGATTGTGGTCCATTTCCCTCAACGTGAATTGTTGAGGAGGCTTCCATCCTGCAGTGGGTTGATAATGGCTGCAGTTTTTACTTCTTCAGCAATTAACTCCATTATTTTCCTGGTTTCCTTACCTCTTTTTTGATATAAATGGGTAGATTCCTTCAACCCCAGGTGCCTTATTTACTTTTAGCTTAAAGAATTTCTCTTCCACTTTTTGTCTAGTATCCTCATCCCTGAAAACTTCTTTATGCTCAAACGCTTTTATTACCTAACCATATTAGTAACTCTACTGCAGATTAGCTTATACTGACTAAATTTTTGCACTCCCTGATAATTTATAATCATTCTATTTATTTTTGTTCTCTGCCACTAATCCAATCTGTTCATCATTCAAATCTTAAAAAAAAAAAAAAAAAATACCTTGAACATTATAGCAATGACTTGCCATGTCTCAAGTACTGTATACAGGTTTGGAAGCGTCATTTTAAGAAAGAGCAGAAAAGACCAACCAGATTAGTCAAGAACAGAAGGGGGTATTCTTTCCATAAAATAATTGTTCTGCAAATTGGCCTAGAAAAATGGCCTAGCAAGACTAATGGGATTGCATCAAGGATACTTAGTCAGATGAAAAGATTGAAGCCATGACAGAAAGAGAGAGAGACCTACAAATATCTGAGGATGATGTGTTCTCCTTGTGTTCTCACTAGTTAGAACACAAGGAGATCAAGACCCACCCGACTGAGAAATACCATCAGAAAGTGAGAAGTCTGCTAAAATCAAAGCTAAATGGCAGGAACATGGTCACAACCATAAACACTTATGCAGTCCCAGTACTCCTTCAGGAAATTAACAGATTAAACAGGATAATGGTGACAAAGAACCACCTGAAGTTGGCCATTGAGAGACTGATCACAAACCAGAAAGGATAGGAGACTGATTGACCTCTATGCACAAGACAGGAAGGCAATTAAGAACCTGCAGAGGAAAACACAACACTAATCTACCAAACCATAAGAAAGACAGACACATGGCATGCAAAATTCAAACTTAACAAGGAGACTAACTCACAGACAGAAGAAACAAAGAAAGATGGTCGAAGAAGGCACTCCATGGCAGACTCTACAATAACCTCCAACAAGACTATCTTTCCTGACAGTGAAGGATTCATACTCACCATCCAAGGCCAGTTAATCAACACCAGGAACTACAGGAAATACACTGCCAAGAACCATGGAGTACTTACTTAGTTATTAAAAATCTAGTTATTGTCTCTACTGGATGTGCTGTTTTATTATCATCTTAAACCATGGAATCCCATACTACAGGCCCATTTTCCTTTAATCTTGGAGTGACAGTCAACACATGTTGACAATGCCATGTGGACCTAGATGCAATGCAGCACACTATGATCACCCAGATGGAGTACACTCAGAGACATGACCAGGTGACCAGGATAATAGATCAGAAGTAAGCGCAAAACTATCAGTTGATCAAAGAAAGTATACAATATTACAAGTATGAACCACAGGCCGTTCTAGAGACTGCTACTCATTAACTACACTGGGACTGTATCATAATAACAGAAAAAATGATGCTGCACAACAGACCAGACATAACGGGGCCGAACAGCAACCTCCAGAAACCAAGCTGGTGACCGGCAGTTTACGTCAGCGCCAGTGATTATTTTTGCATTTGGGAATTCCAGTGAGCTTTGTAAGTATCTAATGATCAGGAAGGCAAATTACCCTAAGGGGTGATGATATGGGCACAGGCTGTCCAGGGAAGGCAGTAATGTGATATTTTGGTGACAGTGAGATCAGGATTCCTGGCCAGAATAGCTGCCCACGGGGTATCCTGTCCACTTGAACAATCTTATAAGTCAATGGATACCCCATCTGACTTCTTACTATGGGAGTATGGCTCTGGAAGAAAGAGGATGTCAAGGTTCTCTTCATCTGCCTTTTTCCTCAACTGTGCTGCAACTGCTTTAGCTCATTGGGCATTAATCTGTGCAAATTTTACAGTGGTAGTATTAAATGATTTAAGGTAAGTCCCCATAATCGAGCCTTAGTTGGTATGTGCTCTTAGCTTTTGTGTAGACTGGGCATTTATTTTTTGCCCCGGATGGAATGATCTGCACTTTCATTGATTTGCAGTTTTTGCAAGTGGGTGGGTCTTCTTTTTTAGGCCACGAGTTAAAGTCATGGTTCCTCTCACACAGTGTCCACATGTAAGTTGAGCTTGGGTACACGTGTGTGTCGTGTGCCCAAAACGACAACGCTTCTAGCATTTGGGGACAGCCAAATGCTCCTTAAAGCAGTGACTGCCCTAATTTATGAAGACTAGTTTGTTGACATTGTTCTCCAGGCTGTGGGGAAAAGCTCCAATACCAGTTGGTAGAATTTCCCACCCTGGCCTTTTTTTTAAATTTCGGGAAAACGAGGTCATTTGGTTCAACATCAGGGTGGTCCTGCTGGAGGTTTCTTCTGTATAGTTCATCCTTAGTGTGTTTTTGGGATTAGGTCCTGGAGTGTTGTTGGGGTTAGGTCCTTTTTGGTGTCATAAATTATTATGCTGGGCCCCTTTCTTTTCGAGGGTGCAGCCTCTAGACCAAGTGTTTGTATTTTGGAGTTACTAACGATTTTGTTAGCTTCCTCTTTCGTCTCAGTTTCAATGATGACACCAATATTATGTGTCTTCCGCACAGATTAATTTTTGTCATTTTCAGGTCTTCTGCTAAATTTGTAACCATTCTATTTTGTACTTCCTCACTTGTGTGAAGATCTTCTGTAGAAGTAGGTCTAATAATGACCAGATGTGGTTTGTGTAGAAGAGTTTCCTGATTCAGTTGTTTGTTCTCTGCTTCTGGGGATCCTCAGCGCATCTGCATAGGTAGGGCACTGTTGCATTTGATTATCCCTGCCATCAAGGTATGCCTCGAGATTAGCCACTGTCTTCTCGCATTCGAGGTGCATTGCAAGTAAGTTGGTTTCCAACTTCGTCCATAGGAAAACTATGTATGCGCACAGAGCTGTACTGACTGCTGTTGGTCAAGTGCAGTTCTCAGGTAGATAACCTGCTCTAAAATGGGACCCACAGGTAAGTGGGATCCAATGGTGGTCTCTTCATCCTTATTTTCTCCTTGCTGGGAAGGTTGGTCTTGAGTTCCTTTCATTCACTTTGGGATCAGGTTTCCCTTTCTGATTTCAGAAATGTTTTCTTATTAGGCTTCTTGGAGGCTGGTGTAGGCCTGGAGTCCTCCATATCATCCCATAGGCCTACAGTTAGGATAGTTTCAGGAGTAATTTCCTGGTTTTCATCAATGATATTATGGTCTGCAGTAGACATGATTTTCAAAATACGGAAAACAGGGGTTTCCGGATAATTGGGTCGCCGTTGTGTTCTCCTAAAAAGGAGCAACAACAATGGAAAATGATGGTTGAAGCAAGTCTCTAAAATAAATAGGAACCGAGCAATGTCCCAACGAAGTTTTGGTGACTATCACCTTCTGGTGATAGTCACCAAAACTTCGTTGGGAAAAACGAATGGGAAAAAGGAAGAGCCCAAGTGGAAAAAACCTCTAAATTAACAGAACAAGGTGATTTTTTTTTTTTTTTTTAGAAGTTTTTTGGGGACAAGAAATACGATAGCACTCTTCATTTTCTTGCAGGGTAAGCCCTGGGGAAGTTTCTGGCACGTTTTGTATGCTCCCCCATGTGCCACAGAGTTGGGGGGAGCATACAAAAAACATCATAAAGTTAGTTTAAATCAAGCGGAAAGTTTCAGAAAATGTTGTGCCTGTGGGTCATAAGAGGAGAAAAGTACAGGTAGTGTGGAGAAGGTATAATCCCTAACCTTGTTGCCAAATTGACGTTGTCCTTGACCTTGTTAAGCATATTATCTTGAGCAGACAATTGCTGACTAAAAACACACAGGGGGTGTTCCCCTCCCCAGTCACAGTTTGCTAGATATTAGAGTGGCAGCTCCAAAAAAGATCGAAAACCAACCTCTTCAATTTCCTGCCAATGGTGGCATGACAACCTAACCAATTGGCAAAGACGTTGAATAACTAATGTTAATATCTAGCAAACAGATCCCAGAAAACACCAAGAGTCTCACCAATGGAATCCTCTTCTAAAACTCATCTAGGGAGAACATAATTCCAGATGTATTCCACTTTAAACACTTAAATTATACAAAGTATCAGGAGCTCGAATTACCAGCTTACACATTTTACTCGGAAAAAATCACTTGCATGGTAATTTTTTCCTAGTAAAATGTGTGATCCATCATTATATGCAATTATTGGTATGCAAGATTAAGGGCCAAGAGCTGTCATGGTGACAAAGATGCATGTGTTGGCACTATGACTATCTTCCATATGCATGTTCATGAGATTTGTTTTTTGATTGATTTGTTTATGTAACGATATATTAATAAATTTATAGCATAAACAAATTTTTCCTATCTTTTTTATAGAAGAAAAAACACAGAAATGAAAACACTTTACAGTAACTATAATTAAACCCATCAAAACTATCCTCTAATAATGTAAATGATAATACATTGTCTACAAAGTGGCTAAATGACATGCTATAGATTTTTAAATTAACATCCAATTTTCCCATAACAAACATGCACAGTACTGAAATCAAAATGTTCCCGGTAAGAAAATAACTGATGGTCTCTTTTATGCAATCTTAAAAATATCAAATAAAGTGTTTTGCTTAGTGGTTTTGCATCTTTCTGCTATTACACCATTTTCTATAGGCCAAAGAATCTCCCAGTTGCAGCAGTCCTCTAGAATAGATGAAATTCTTAATGGTGTCTTGTGCTTCCATCACAGCTGTATTTGATGGATCAGCACCAGCTTCCCTTTTGATTCATTTTCCTTATTTCCAATAAACCAGGAACTGCAATTTTTTTTTTTTTTTTTTTTTTATTGTTTTCTGGTAGTTACCTCCAGAAAAATGTGAGTCAGGCTACAATATCACCAATTATCTTTTGAATACAGCAAATTGACAACAGTGTGTCTTTGACCAATACAACTACAGGAAACATTGGTGTCATGCATCTCACGTTTGACATTTTTTAAGCTTCATAAACTTGTTGTATTGCTGCGCAGGTCGCTATGTTCAGCTTGGTGCCCAGTTTTGGGCACCAAGCTGAACATAGTAACACCAGTTTTTCACCTGGTGTTACTCTTAGATGAAATCACGCATGAGCCAATGCAAAAATCATGTTATACTTTCATTGTTCCCTAATATATCAATAGCTTTGGAGCAAATTCGTGTTATAGAAGAACTGACTGTATTTTGGTGACTAGTTTAGAAGCCTTGGACCTTGGAAGCCCGATACATTGGACCTCTAATGGTTTGCCTCCATGGGTAAAATAAATTTCATTATTTTAATATTCAATAAATTCAAAGAGAGTGTTAGGGAAGAAATGTCCTATATGTATATATTGAGGTAGAGTGTGTATAGTGTCAAACGGCACCAGGGGTTTCCCCCATCTCCGCGTGCTGTACATCGTGGGTGTGAAACAGAACACTGTCAATGCCAGAGGTTTAAAAGTGTATGGATTTTGTACATGTGTAGTGTCATGTACCGATGTTCCTCTGGTCATTTAGCCACTGGGCCCCTAATGGGACCCAACGTTGTCCACACTCTGCCTCGTGGAGGCAGACCAGGTACACCACTATTATAGTTATTTACTCTAGCAGGTCCTGTCACCTAATTTCCTGAGATTTCAGCGGCTTGGACCTTAAAAAATATAATAAATAAATAAATTTTAAAAAATAATAATAAAATAAAATAAACCGTTATAGTTATGGGTCAGCCAAAAAGAAGTACTATTTATGCAAATAGATGTTAAGTTTTTGGGTGTAGGGCTCAAGCAATTTAACAATGGTTCAGACACTAGTAATTATAATTAAAAGAGAGAGAGGGGGGGACTGAAGGCTGGGGGGAAAAGACAGAAATAAGGGGTCCATAGAGAAGATGACCCCCCCAAATCAGTGGAGCGGGCCCATGCCCCACGAAAGGGGTGGCGAGAGGAGGAGCCCAGAAGTCATCTCGCCCAGGGAGTGGAGGCAAAAGGCCACACAAGGGAGTGTGGCTAAAAAAAAAAAAAAAAAAAAACACAGCAGGAAAGGGAGGGTGGGAAAAGTCTCCCCTGCCAGGGATTTGGTAATTAAATGTGAATAGGGTTAGAGCACCCTATTCAGATCACCCAATAGCATTTGGCAGCAGAGGTGCGATCTGTCCGGTTGTCCCAGTCTGATCCCAGCAGGGATGAGACCAATTATAAGGTCATTCGTGGGATAAATCCCATCCATGCAGCCCGGTCTTTGGAGTCCATCTGTGGTTTGTCAGGTCCGTGGTATTAATCTTGAGCCGATCGGGCTAGCCGGGTGGGTAAAGTGCTTGCCTGGCAACCCAAAGGTTGTAGGTTCGATTCCCGCTTCGGACTTGGATCAAAGTACTGCAAAAACCTTGGGAAGTGCATTATGGCCACAGAAGCCTATGTGCCAACAACTACCAAAAGGGGGGAAAAAAAATTAATCTTGAGTGGGTTCCTTGGGTCGGGTCCTGCGAGTCCTTTCTTATGCTAGTTCAGTCCCAAAGGAAGGTCTTGTATCTGGGTGAGAGCCAGTTTCGTTGAGTCCAAGGGTGGTTAGTTTAGTCGTGGCACCTGTTCTTAATCCCTGTAGATAGCAATAAGTGTCCTCCTTCGGGTGAACAGTCCCTGGGCAAATTTTGTCAACTCCTTATACTCCTCTTGTGAGTCCAACAGGTTTGATTCCCTGTCACGAGGGAAGTAAGTCAGCTTTGTCATCAGGAGGCAGCGGAGATCCCCATAGTTTTCGCAGTTGTACATTATGTGAGACCATGTCTCCACTTCCCCACAGACACAGCGGGGATCGTTTACTAATTTAAAACTGCTTAGTTTGGCATTCAGGGCCCCATGACCTGTTAAAAGATACGTAGTGTACAGTCCAGGGTGAAACCATGATGGTGCTTTTGGGTATAGTCTTCCGACATCAGGCAGAAATTTCCTCGTTATTTCCCATTTTGTGGATTCTGACCACCTGACCTGCTGCAGGTGGGTGGCGAGTTTTGTTTTCTCTCTTTTCAGGTTTCCTGTAGGGGTCAGTGGAGTGGCGCAGGTAGGTGCAGGGAAGCCCTTTTGCAAGATGCTGTGCCATGGCACAACGCACCACCTCGAAGTCAAGGGGGGGGGAGTGCTCCCGCCAGAACCTGCAGATCATGTGTACTCACAGTGCAGCAGGCCAATGTAATAGAGAGGAGTATTGTCCGCTGGATGGAATCTAGTGTCCGTCTGTTAACTGCAGTAGTTGCTTTCTGGAACCAGATGGGTGATGCATAAATTATGACTGGTATAAATGTCGTTTTGTAATACAGTCCCAAGGTGTGCCTCTTGAGTCCCCAATCCCTTTTAGCTATTCTTGCAAGTAGGGCAGAATATCTCCTGATTTTCGCTCGGATATGTTTCAAGTATGGGTTGAAAGATTGGTTCCTGTTCAGTATGATTCCTAGATATTTCATCTCACTGAGTAGTTTGATAGTTGTATTTTCTACTTTAATTTGCGGTGGTCTACGGAGATTTAATGTTCCTTTCAGTAGCATTGAGTAGGTTTTTCCCGTTGAGATCTTAAGAAAATGGACCTTCATCCAGTCTTGTAGAATTTGAATTGCTCGATTTGCCTGGGTTTCTAATTGAAGTCAGTTGTCTGTGGCAACAGTCAGTATCAGGTCATCTGCAAATGCCTGTGAGTGGACTTCCCCCAGGTCGAAGGACAGAAACTCATCCAATACCATACTCCAGAGGAGCGGTCCCAGTACCGAGCCCTGGGGGCAGCACCTGTAAACAGGCCTGGTCAGTTTCTTGTACGGAGTCACTACTTGTATTTTTCTCTTGGATAAATATGACTTCATTTTATAAAGGTTGATGGGTGTTTTTGCTTTCTGCAGTCTGGCCAGGACGCTCGGCCACCAGATGGTGTCGAATGCCCCAGTAAAATCAACCGAAATAACCAAGAAATACTTCCTATCACAGGCAGCAGCCAAACTTAGGAGGCTGTTGAGAGCATCCACTGTTGAGGTTCCGGGTTTAAACCCAAACTGTGTGGGCACCACTATTCAGCTTCATAGTGGTGCAGGAGTCACTTATGGAGCATCTTTTCAAGGAGTTGATTTTGATTGATTTGGTAGTTGTTGGCGCATCGGCTTCTGTGGCCATATTGCACCTCCCAAGGTTTTTGCAGTACTTTGATCCAAGCCTGAGGCGGGAATCGAACCCGCGACCTTTGGGTTGCCGGGCAGGTACTTTACCCACTCGGCTAGCCGGTCGGCTTTCAAGGAGTTTACTAGCAACTGGGAGCAGGGCAATTGACCGGTATGATTCAGGTTGTTCGGGTGGCTTCATAGGATTTTTTTTTAGAATTAATTTGACGTTGGCCATTTTCCAGTCGGTTGGAAAGACTCCAGTCTTCAGGCATGTGTTGAAGAGGTTTAGTAAAGACTGTGGGAAGATGTCTACTACTTTTTTAATAATCTCCGGCTCCAGAAGATCTGGGCCTAGGCATTTTTTATTCCTTATTTGTTGTGCTGCCTGTTGTAGTTCTTCTAGGGCAAAAAGTGGTTCCATTGTGATATGCTTTATTTCCATCGCAGATCTGCAGTTGTTCTGGTAGTTGCGGGTGTGTTGGTTTTTGGAAAATCACATTGAGGATGTCGATGATAGACTGTTTCCAGGTGGTGGCCAACGTTCCCTGCAGGGTGCGGGTGGAGGTCATGACCTCACCCCTGGGGAGCTTATTCGTAGTGACTTTGTACACCCCCCCCAGGGGTCGGCATTTCCAGTCGTGCTGACTAATTGCTCCCGGGCCTTCTGCTTACTTTTTCATATTAACTCAGTGTATCTGTTTCTACTGCTGCGTATCTTTGTCTGAGTGCTGTTACTTCCACTTCCAGCCAGGTACATCTTGCCCTTTGGAATTGTTTTCTTGCCTTTATGACTTCTCTTCTAAGGTTCTGGATGTCCCGAGTCCACCAAGGGACTGCACCAGGTGTGAGCAATTTTCGCTTCATCGCAGCCTCACTGGCCGCTATTATGGTCTTGGTAATTTTTCTCTGGATGTTGTCTGGGTCTTCTTGTCGATCCGCTTCAATGTGGTGTTGGCATAAGGTTTGAGTCAGCAGTTCCCCAAAGAGTCTCCAGTCAGCTTTGTTTACTGCAAAGCGGTTAAGCATCTGTTTGGCTATTAGTGCTCTGTAGAGAGATCGGTTGATTTGGAAGGTAATCACTCTGTGGTCAGACGTGGTCCAGGAGTCTTGGACTGTCCAGCCAGTGATGTGTCCTGCATGGTTTCCTGTGGCAAGGGTGATGTCAATTGTTGCCTCCCACAGAGTGTTACAAAACGTAGGTAGATAGATGGTGAGGCCTGTTTAGGACTGTCAAGGGAGAATTTGCCAGGAGCTCCTCGAGACGCTGCCCATTTCCAGTGTTTGGCTGTGCCAAGCTGGGGAGCGGCAGTTTACATCTGCCCCTACCAAGATCCATTGGCCTGGGAGAGTGTCCAACACAACCTGGAGGTATCTCGTGGCAAATGTTATTTCTTCCCCCAGCTTACAATACAAGGCAATCGCGTAGAAGGATCCCAGGGGTGATATTACATGGGCACAAGCAGCCCAGCCTGTGCAGAGTTGTGTGATACGGGTAGCAGTAATGGCTGGATTGCTGATCACTATGGCCGCTTTTGGGGTCTCATACTCAGCCTGTATGTGCTATTGGATAGCCCTTTACTTTTTTGGAGTGGGTGTAGTGTAGTGGGTTTTTTGGAGTGGGTTCCTGCAACAAGAGGATGTCGGAATTTTCCTTGTCTGCTATTTTTCTGAGTTGTTCAGGCACTGCTCTGGCATGGTGTGCATTTTGTTGTAGTATTAACAGCTTGGTTGTATTGAACTTTTTAAATTGTATTGCCATAGTCGGTCGTCATTTGGTATAAACTCTTTATCTTGTTGTACATCGGACATTTTGGGTCCCTGATGGAATGGGTATGTACAAGCTTTGAGGATTTACAATTCACACAAACTGGTTCTTGCTCCTTGTTTGGACAACTGTTGTATTCATGCCCTTTGCTAGAGCAGTGTCCGCAAGTTGGTGTGATCCGAGTGTATGTATGGGAGGTGTGGCCATACCTGCAGCATTTATAGCATTTAGGCACGGTCACATGCTCCCTGAACCTATGGCTACACCACTCAATATAGAGTCTTGTCTGGTGTTTTAGAATCTGCCAAGCGGCAGGAGCCAGTTTCACTATCCAGTTGTTTTCTCCGGACTTTGACTTTTTTGAATATCTTGGTCGCACAAGATTTGTCATGTCTTGATTTATCCCTTGTAGATTACGAGTTAGCACTTCCTCCGCAAGTTGGGCAGGTGTCACATCTTTGTTGACATCGAAAATTAAGATTGATGGCCCTCTTCTCTTGGGTGGCTCTGCAGTGATACCCAGTGTGGCTATCTTGGGGTTTTCCACGATATTCTTGATATCCTCCCTTGACTCTGTTTCTATTATTACCCCTACATTTCTCGTCTTTCTATTCACTTTTTTCTTTGTTGTCTTTAAATCATCCTTCAGTTTTTTCATTATGGTGGTTTTAAAATCCTCACTTGTTTGTGTTCCTTCTATCTCTGCTGGTCTGAGGACAACAAGGTTTGGTGTTCGAAGCAGCGGTTGTTTTCTAGGTTGTGGGGCCTTTGGGTTTGACTTTGTTGTTTGGATTCCTCAGTGCTTGTGCATATGTGGGAATACGCTGTGGAGACTGTGGTGTAGGAAGATTCGGTAAAGTGTCCAGCACCTCCTCAAGCATGGAGGTTCTTGTTTTAAGTTCCTCGTTAGTGGTTTTTAGTTTCTCTCTGTTGATGAGGAGGGCAGTGGTAATAGATTCAATGGTGGCCCAGAGTTCCTGGACATAACTTGCCGCTTGTCTGGTGAATCGACTACTGTCTTGATTAAGAAAGGTCACAAGATTCCTATGTAAAGCAGATTTTATTTGATGGGTCTTCTTCATCTATAGGTTTGTGAGTTGTAAGGTATGCAGAAGGTGTAGTTGCTGTGATGGTTAGTTTTCTGGATTGGGGGAGGCCTTTTGCCTCAGTCTGATCTAATGCTGTGCGTGGTCCCTCTGGTTGTTTGGCAGAGGAGGTCTTAGGGGGCCCCTGATGGGGTAGGAAGATTAGTTGATAGTTTGGCTGCAGATACTGTGCTAGGACTCTCAGATAGATTGGGGGAGGGCCCTGAAGCTGCCTGGGAGGCAGGAGTACTTTTACTGTTGAAGAGAGAGTGGTTTGTAATTTCCCAGTGTAGGGAGAGCTTGCCTGTGAAGGTTGCAGAGTAGGAGGAACAGGGGCTAGGCGATCTGCAACTGGCGTTGAGGTGTTAAATTGAAACTTAGATGAGATCACAGGTTCAGATTCATCAAGAGGCACTTTGTTGAGAAATTCTAGTATGGTTTGAGGAGACCGGGGTGTCCTGGTTTTTGCTCTCCTCTTACTTTTCTGTTTATTTTTCTTGGACTTGTTGACTTTGGGGGAGGCTGGAGGCCAACTTGGTCTGAATCGTCTGCTACAACATTCTCGTCAGCTGATGATGAGGATGCTTCTCTTGAGCTCATGTCTAAGGGTTGTATGGTTGGGGTGAAAGACCAATAAAGTTATAATAAAGCAATTGTAAAGGGTTGCTTTTGAGTAAATTTGATTTCTTCTGAAAGGTCTACAGGAAGAGGAACAAAGCTCCTGAATTTTGTAGTTCTAAGGAAATCAGTTAGGGAACACTATTTGTCCACACGTACTAGTAACACGTGTGCCACATACAGAGTGACGTCACAGTAGGCAATATGCACAACACACTTTAGACATATTAATCAGATTATTATAGCTAAAAGTTATTAAGGATGGAGTAGCTATTGCATCATAATTTCCTAATACTATCATTAATTAATAATCCTCATTAATAATTCATTCCTCATTTTCATATTATAGATACAAAGACACTTTATTCACTTGAGCAACATCACTGAGTTCCGTTAGTAAGCAGGAGTCTTCCCCAGCCAATCAGGCTGTGGAAGACTCCTGCCTGATTGGCTGAGAACAAATGCCTTTGTTCTCAACACTCAAGGAAGAGGGTATGGCTGCCACCAGGTAACTGAATTATTGTACACAAAAACATAGTGAGCCATAACTCCAAAATAACTAAGTTATACATTTCAAAAATTATATATTTTAAAATCGGACGTCAAGTTGAAAGTTCAGGGAACAATGTTCATTACCTAAATTCAACTACAAGGAATATATCACCAATAGAAGAAAGTAAAAGAATCCTATAATACACAATGGCCAAACCTATATGGCATTACAACACTGGCATTCGTGAGTGACCACGACAACAGCAAGAATTTGAAAAATAGTAATAATTTCAAAACGCCTTAGAAGTTTGGCAATATAAAGATATCTGAGGACTCACCATCACTTAAGGAATCCAAAGAACACAATGTAAGTTCAGTTGGAGCATTTTGAACTACTTTTTTTGATTAAAAAAATACGGAGCACTTTGAACTACAGCCATCTGACCAACGGTCACCCGGTGTGCTGAGTAGTGTTTTCTTCTTTTCCTATATTGAGGTAATGCCTCTCATTATTTTGAAAGTTAAAAATGATAAACAACAGAGCATTTCTTTTAATGTACAACTTGTATATACAGTAAACCCCCTCTATTTGTGGTAACTGTATTCGCGGTCGCTGATTTAATATAAAATGAAACCTAAAAAATGTGAATTTTAAAACGCTGTGAACATTTTTCCGCCATAAAAAAACATGGGCGTGGCTAAAATTATCTTTCCCGGTCAAACAGCGTTCAGTGGGTGGGGGGAGAGGGGTGACAAAATCACTTGCGTGTATGTTTCTTGCTAATCCTTGTTCAGTATGCGTTATGCGCTTGTCGTGGAAGGTTTCGTTGCTTTTAATTTTTATACTTATAAATTGCATAAATTTATCAATTTATAAATTGTGATATGCTTACAAAAATGATAAATCTACCGTTTTGCAGTGTAAAACAGACTTTTTCGAGTGTGTTAACGGAAGAAAGTGACTTTATTGTGGACAAGTTCTTTCTAACCCGTACAAAAATATGGCTATGAATAACAAGGGAAATGTGAAAAGATCAAAGAAGGTGATGACATTAGCGAATAAAATTGAGTTATTAGATAAAATTTCTAATGGTGAAAATGTCTCCTCAGTGGCAAAACATTATAAAATCAATGAGTCAGCGGTACGATCAATCAAGAAATCGGAAGAAAAAAATCTGCCATAGTGTCGGTGAAAACGCGCTAATTGCTTCAAAAATTTGCTCTGTAACTTGTGATGTTAAATTAGAAAAAACGGAAGAGGCTTTAAATCTGTGGGTAGAAGATCAAACTCAAAATAAAATTCCCTTAAGTTCACTCATCATTCGTGAAAAGGCAAAACTCTTTTATCAACACTTTAGCGAACTGGTGATAGCACTGGCGGGATAAGTTTTTTAGCTAGCAAAGGCGCTGGTTTGAAATTTCTAATAAATATTACATTTAATATTAAATTGTTTCTTATTTTCATTTCGATGCCATATGCTTGCATTTCACTATGTACTGTCTATGTACATAGTCATATTATGAAGGTACATATAATACATACATAGACAAAATTTTAGACTACGTTTTCTTATATATTTCATACTTTGGAACGGAACCCCTTTATTACTATGGGAGCCATGATACAGTATTTGTGGCATTTCTCAGGAATGTAACCCCCGTGAATAGTGGGAGTTTACTCTATTGTGCTATATGACTGTTATAGTTACAAAATATAAAACTCTTATAGTATGAAAATGTGAACAGGAAATATTTTGTGTAAAAGGGATAGGTGGAATAGGACCAGGGTGTCTGCCAGGGGCAAAAGGTGATATCTGCATTGGTCACTAATGACATTACAGAGTAGATGTACAGATTTACTTAATAAGTACAGGGCAACATTGAAAAAAAAAAAAAAAAGTTGCAAATTAGGATTGAATTTGAAAGTGTCTACAATTTGGCCCTAGAAGAATTGTGCAAGGCTCGTGGGGTAGAATTTTTCTCAGTGTGGTCTGTGCTTGTTAACAGGAGAAACTGCTTCTACGGAGATGAGGTGCACAAGAATATTTGCTGATGCTATCAAGGCAGTGTTAGGTGGGTCGAAAAGCTTGGGGGGGATACACAGACTGATAGAATAAATAATAGCCACTGGCAGAGGTGAAAGTGATTCTTGCACTGCTTCTATTGGAATGAGCGTAGGCTGGAAAACAAGATGTGGAGGATTTCAGAGACTGCTGGGAATTGTCATGGAATAAGTAAATACATTGTCTGTGAATTTGGTAAATAAATTTGATGAATTTGAGGTGTTGCTCAGAACAACAATGGCAGATATTGTTGGAATATCATAGATGTGTCACACAAATATAAGGAATGCAGAATTGGAATTTGGAGAGTACAATGTGTACAAGAAGGATAGGCATGATAGGAAGGGAGGAGGGGTTATGCTATTAGTCAAGAAACACACAAAATCTAAGGAAGTGCAGCCAGTTGACATGGGTGAACAGTGCAATGTCAAGTCAGTTTGGTGTGATATTATTACTAGCTATATGGTGCAAGGAAGCCTGACGCTTATGCTGCACCAGCCAAAAAAAAATTTGAGTTACCCTGTGAGAGAGAGAGAGAGAGAGAGAGAGAGTTAAAAGGGAATCACCAAGAAAGAGAAGAATGATGATATCCAGCTCAGGACTTCTGGGTGTGCCAAGCCCATACTCACCAGATAAGAGCCCCTGAGGTAAGCACTGTGTAAACAAAATTGAGAGTAGTAGTCTGTTATAGGCCGAATGACTCTGATGAGTATAATGAACAACTGAACAGAGAAATAGAATGGGCCAGTAAATCAGATTGTCTTATAATGAAGGATTTTAATTTCCTAGATATTGACTGGAACTTGTAGTTTGGTCCCTCACACACTAGCAAGGCTTTTGTGGGTTTATTGGATGATAGGTGGGTCGAAAAGCTTGGGGGGGATACACAGACTGATAGAATAAATAATAGCCACTGGCAGAGGTGAAAGTGATTCTTGCACTGCTTCTATTGGAATGAGCGTAGATGTAACACTCTTGATCTGATTATCAGTAGTGATTCTTCATGCATTAAGTAAATATAAGAATCTGCAGATAAAGGAACTACTAGGTGGCAGTGATCACAGTGTGCGGTGAGGATTTTACTCAGAGTTATCTGCTATAAAGGGAAGGGAAGGGTTTTTGCTTTCATAAATGTGACTACGGTGGTCTGACACAGTTTTTAAATTCTACAGTGGGACCAACTGATGATGTTACCAAAAGCAAATTCTAAATGGAAAGCATTCAAGGAAGGATGGGATCTGTAATTGGGTCACAAAGGAGGTTAGGCAGGCGAAGGCAGATTATGAGAAATCTTTGGCAAAGGATGCTAAGAAAAATAGCAAGGATTTATTTACTTATATAACTCTAAAATTAAGGGGATGAATCTGATTGGTCCACATGATATCAATGGTTCGACTGTTGATGATCCTGCTCAGATAGTAAACAAACTGAATGAGTATTTTGCATATACATTTGCACATGAGGAATTATTAAGGTTTGAAAATGCCAGAAGGTTATCAAATTGTAGCAAGGTGCTTAATGATTTTGTAATAACTGAGAGCAAAGTGGAGGAGAAATTGTTCAAGTTAAACATAAGAAAGGCAGCAAAGGAAGTAAGAAAACCCTTAGCCATAATTATGAGAGCATCCTTGGACTCAGGGGAGGTCCCCACGGACTGGAGATCTGCAAATGTATCCCCAATTCACAAAAGGGGATCTTCTGTTCCGGGTAAAATAATGGGGTCACTGGTTAAAGATGCATTGCAGGATCATCTAGACAAGACTGCAGCAATAATTCAGACACAGCAAGGTGTTTGTTAAGGGAAAGTCTTGTCTGACGAATTTGATTGGTTATTATGATGTGGTTACAAAGGAACTGGATGCAAAAAATAATTTTAATATATACTTGGATTTCAGGTAAGCTTTTGACACTGTTGTGCATGGCAGACTACTGTACAAATTGGAGCAGAATGGTATTAAGGGTAAATTGCTACAATGGATAAAAGGATGGTTGAGTGGGAGAAGACAGAAGATAGTAATCAATGGGTGCTTCTCTTCGTGGACTAATGTTATTAGTGGAGTCCCACGGGGTTCGATGTTGGGTCCACTGTTGTTTTGTATATTTATCAATGATATTGATGAAGGTATATCAGGCTTAATGTCGAAGTTTGCAGATGATACAAAGGTTGGCAGGGTAGTTAATGACAGCAGTGGCAGTGTGCTACTGCAACAGGATCTAGAAAATTTAGGCAGATGGGCTGAAAAGTGGCAATTGAAGTTTAATATGGGTATAAATAACCCCAGAGAAACATACCAACTGTGTAGCACTACACTTAAGGTGGTAGAAGGAGAAAAAGACCTGGGAGTAATTGTCAGATTTAAAGTTTTCTGAACAATGCAGACAAGCTGCCAGGGCAGGTCATAGGGTTTTGTCAATGATATATAGGAATTTTGCTAGCAACAAGATTGGTGAGGGGAATGAAGGGATCCTCTTACCAAGACAGGCTAAGTTCTGCAAATTGCAATGGCTGGAGACTAGGCACCTGTGAGGTGATCTTATTGAAGTGTATATGATCTTGAATGGGTGAGCACGATGAATTCTGATGGGATTTTTTCACTTGTTCAGATTACGAACCATGGGGGCATAAATTCAAATTAAGGAAAGACAGATGTAGAATAGATGTGTGGAAATTTGCCTTTAGCCAGAGAGTGGTTAATTGCTGGAACAAACCTCCATCTGTCGTTGTGGAAGTTGATAGGTTAAATAAATTTAAGGAGGAACTGGACAAACATTTAGAGAGAATTGTTTTGTGAATTTTTTTTTTTTTTTTTTTTTCCCGCCTGGTTCTGGATAAGCTCATACACTTGCTTTTGTGCATCACATGCCACTATTACTACTACTTCTGTTCTGGAGAAATTAATGGTGGCACTGGTTAAAGATGCATTGCAGAATCATCTGGACAAGACTTCGGTTATAGTTCGGACACAGCATGGGTTTGTTAAGGGGAAGTCTTGTCTGATCAAGTTGATTGGATACTATGATGTGGTTACAAAGGATCTAGATGCAAAGAATAATTTTAATATCATATACTTGGATCTTGGGAAGGCTTTTGATTCTTTTGCACATGGACGACTGCTGCACAATTTGGAGCAGTGTGGCATTGGAGGCATATTGCCGCTATAGATGAAGGGATGGTTGATTGGGAAAAGACAGGGAGTGGTAATCAGTGGTCACTGCTCTTCGTGGACTAATGTTATTAGCGGAGTCCCCCTGGGTTCAATGTTGGGTCCATTATTGTTTTCTGTATTTATTAATGATATTGATGATGGAATATCAGACTTTATATCTAGGTTTGCAGGCGAAACAAAGGTAGGCAGGGTTGTTAATGACAGTATGCTACTGCAACAGGATCTAGAAAAGATGAGCACATGGGCTGAGAGGTGGCAACTGAATTTTGGGCAGATGGGCTGAAAAGTGGCAACTGAAGTTTAATATGGGTAAAAATAACCCCAGAGAAACATACCAACTGTGTAGCACTACACTTAAGGTGGTAGAAGGAGAAAAAGACCTGGGAGTAATTGTCAAATGTAAAATACTGCATATGAGTAGCAGTAACCCCAGGAATACCATATCAGTTGTGTGGTACCACACTGACAATGGTAGAGAATAAAAAGGATCTGAGGGTAATTGTGCTGTCAGATATGAAGTTTTCTGAACAGTATAGACAGTGTGCAAGAGTAGCTCAGGGTGTCTTGTCAGTGATATACAGAATTTTTCTAGAAGGGAAAAGGATGTGATTTTCCCGTTTTATAAGGAAATGGTCAGGCCACACCTTGAGTACTGTATACAGCTCTGGAGGCCACATTTTAGAAAGGATGTAGAGTTGCTGGAACGAGCACAGAGAAGGGCAACAATATTAATGAATGGAACAAAGGGTTGCACTTACAAAGAAAGGCTTTAGTTTTGCAAATTACAGTGTCTGGAGACTAGTCACCTGTGAGTTGATCTGATTGAAGTGTATAAGACATTGAATGGTCTGAGTATGCTCAATGCTGATGGGATTCTTCCTCTTGTCCAGATTAATCGCCTCGGGGGACAAATTTGAATTGAGGAAAGACTGTTGTAGAATAGATGTACAGAAAATTTCCATCTGTCATTGTAAAAGTTGACAGTTTAAATAAATTCAAGGCAGAACTAGACAAACATTTGGAGAAAATGAATGGGTGAAATGGGAAGGTGGTTTTATTTATTTATTTATTTATTTTATTTTTTTTTTTTTTTTTTTTTTTTTTTGGTGATTCTGTTTAAGCTTGATTTCTTGCATCATATGCCTCTACTAATGCTAAGACTGCAGTTATAGTCCAGACACAGCATGGGTTTTAAGGTTTTTATCTTGTCTGAACAAGTTGACTAGATACTATGATGTGGTCACAAAGGAACTGGATGCAAAAAATTATTTTGATATCATGTACTTTGATTTCAGGAAAGCTTTTTATACTGTTGCACATAAAAGTCTGATGTATTTTAATTTAAAATAGTGTGACATTAAAGGCAAGTTGCTGCTGTGGATAAAGGGATGGCTGAGTAGGAGAAGACAGAGAGTGGTAATCAGTGGACATTGCTTTTCATGGATTAATGTTATTATTGGAGTTCCTCAGGGTTCAGTGTTGGGCCCTTTGTTGCTTTCTGTATTTATCAATTATGTTGATAAAGGCATATCAGGCTTAATTTCCAAGTTTGCTGATGCGAAGGTTGGCAGGCAAGCTAAGCAGGGTTGTTAATGGCAGTATGCTACTGCCACAGGATCTAGAAAAGTTGGATAGATGGGCTGAGAGGTGGCAACTGAAGTTTAACATTGACATATACAAAGTAGTTCATATGGGTAGCAGTAGCCCCAGAGTAACATACCAACTGTGCGGTCACCACCAAATACGGAGGATGCGGAAAGGTCAGGGAATGACCACCACGTATCCCGGAGCAATATGGCTTAGTTGCTAATGCTCCTTAAAAAAAAAAAAACCAAACAACAACAACAACTGTGCGGTACTACACTCAGGGTAGTGAATAATGAAAAAGACCTGTGGGGGGGGTTATTGTACAGTCAGATATGAAGTTTTCTGAGCAGTGCAGGCGGACTGCTAGAACAGCAGTCTGCCTGCCTGCACTGCTCAGGCAGATAGTATATTATAAGGCGATAGTAAGGCCACACCTTGAGTACTGCATACAAGTCTGGAGGCCTCATTTTAGAAAGGATGTAGAGCTGCTGGAATGAGTACAGAGAAGAGTAACAAGATTGGTGAGGAGAACAAAGGGTTGCTCTTACCAAGAAAGTCTTGAGTTCTAAAAATTGCAGCAGCTGGAGATTAGGTGCCTGCAAGGTGATCTGATCAAGGTGTTATAAATCCTTGAATGGTCTGAGCAAGCTCGATGCTGATAGGATTCTTCCTCTTGCTCAGATTACTCACCTGAGGGAGCATAAATTCAAATTGAGGAACAACTTACATTTAGCCAGTGGGTGCTTGATTGCTGGAGCAAACTTCCATCTGTCATTTTTTAAGTTGATAGCTTAAATAAATTGAAGGAAGAACTAGAGAAACTTTTGGAGCAAATGGATGGGTTAAATGGGATTTTTTTTTTTTTTTTTTTTTTTTTTTTTTAGCTGGTACTCAATAATCATTTTTTTTTTTTTTTTTTGCATTATATGCCTCTGCTAATGCTAACTCAGTGATCATTATTATTGCATACAAAAATCTAAGAATTCCTTAAGAGGAACAAGTAAATTTTATCCTCCATTGTGAAGGTATTTTTTCTGTGAAGCACATTATCATTCTTATTTTGAGTATATACAGTGCAGTATTTAAATATAGAGATGTACAGCACCTGCAATGGCAATGTATCATTAGTGATTGCAGTTCATTGTAGTTTCAGTGATGAGAACAAAGTAGATTATAGATTCATGACTTAGAAGCAGTGGCAGACTGGCCTAGGCAGCGATTGTCTCTGGGACTAATAGTGTTTATGCGTTACTGCTGCAAGAAGTAGAATGGGGGTACAATGTTGTTGTGTTGCTGCCTTGGTCAACTGTAGCCAGTTCTCCTCTGTAAATCTTTGTAAATTTTCTCTGATTCTCTGCACAATTCTGGAGGATATGTCAAAAGTTAACAGACTCAATTTAGACTTTGAATTTCACTGTAGACATATTTTGAATTATGATAAATGGGCCTGGTGTACTGGGGCCCATGGTTAAAAAGAATACAATGATATAAACCAGTAAAACGTATTTAATAGATAACACAAAAAATTTTTATTGTGTTATTTATTAAATACGTTTTACTGGTTTATATCATTGTATTCTTTTTAACCATATTTTGAATTATTTGCTAAAATGCATATAAAAACCCTATAACATTAGCTGGGAAAGAGCAGTGACTTTAGAATACATTGCATTTAAAATATTTTAATTGAAAATTCAGAGGATAATAAGAGAAGGTGACATTGCCAAGAAATCTTCTTGGTGACTCCCACTATTGCAAATCTACGACTTAGTGAAATTTATCAAAGAAAGAAAGATATCCAATTCTGCCAAATTCCTGTATAAGAATTCACAGCAATGAATTACAGACAACCAGGCAACCAAGTCAGTCACAACACTTTTTTTTTTTGTAAACAATCACCAAGTCCCATACAAAGAAGACAGAAAGACAATAGCTAAATAAAATGTTGGCAAGAAACCTAGCAGACCCAAGTAAATTACAGATTACTGATGATAATATCAAATATCCAGCCATAGAAAATATGATTGGAGTAGTGATGTTATGTTTTTCATATTTTTCATATGCTGTTTTTCATATTTATTAATGATACTGGCGTAGGTATTTCAAGTTTACTGTCTAAATTTGCTGACCATACAAAGGTGGGCAGGGTAGTTAATGACAGTAATGAGGGGATGCTACTTAAACAAGACAGATAAGTTATTTGAATTAACTGATATGTGGTAGCTGTTGTTTAACACTGAAAAATGCAAGGTCCTACATCTGGGTAGCAGTAATCTTAGAGTAAAATACTTTATTCTAAGATCTGACCAGTGTTGAAATTTGAATAAAGTATTTAATGTGTTATACTCAGAATTTCATATTTAAGTTTTATTTTTATTTTAAAAGTATTCTTTCCTTCTGCATCCTTTTTTTTTTTTTTTCTTTTTCTCTCCTTTTAAGGTATAAAAGGTTGAAATTACTTCCTCAACAAAGAGAAGAAATTGGAAAGAAGTGTAAACAGCTCTTAGACATTGGAAGAATGAAGTATCTTGAACAATACAATTTTCACAGTGAACTCATTTTTTATGTTGATTTATCTTCCTCTTTGGAAAATGTGGCATTGGTTGCAGTGCCTACCCATAAACATACCAGTGATTTGCATATACCTTAAATTTCCATGAAAAAAATCTTACGTTGAATAAGTTGTTTAGTCTTAATATAATACATGATTTCTATAGTTTAAATTCAGATTTCATATGATCAACACACATCATACAACTGGGGTAACTATATATGTAGTAACTGTGTAATGGAATATCTGCAGATATTCCACCAGACCCAAGCTCACGATAGTGTACCATTAGATAAATCCATTGTAGAAGTCCAGAGAAAATCTATCTTCCCTTTCTCAAATCTTCAGAAAGGGCAAACATCAGTGATAATCTTGATGATTTTGATGTGTAAACAATTGAATATTATCTTTATTACACTTTTATCTCCTATGTAAGAATCGTGACGGGTACACACAAATGCTTTTATTATATTTTTATGGCATTTCATCTATTTTTGTTTATCTAGGTTTCATAGAACTTTAGGATAGCTGGATAATCAAAAATTTCAAAAATATTATATCTTATGATTCAACACTAACAGCAATATATATTAACAACCAAAGCCTCAAAATACATTAACTTAAAAACTAAGTTTAGGTCATAAAAAATATAGAATACCACTTTTTCAATGGAATCCATTAGAAAGTGAAGTTCTTTCAGAATGTTGCAAATGTAAACTACTCAAAAAAAAAAAAAAAGCTACATCAGAAAAGATCACTTCCCCCCCACCCATCTGCAGATAGGCACACACTAGTGGTAACCATGATGATTTGGGTGTATAAACAACTAAATATCATCTTTATTAATACATCTGTTTCTTACATATGGATCATGACAGAGTATGCTTTTGTTATATTTTTAAAGCACAGTCATACCATTCAAATGCCTCCTCTTCAGGGCATTAGTTTTCTTAAAACCCCAAAGGTCTTTTGTTAACTAATGGGTTTGTATGTTGAAATATTGGGAAAGTGAAGAAACAGAGAATCTGCAGAATGATTAGGAATTAGCAGAATGTAAAGAAAAGTTAGATGATCAGAAATTAGTTGTGTAAGTCTATCCCAGATGTCTCTGTGATATCTAGCTCTTTGACAATTGCAAAAGGTCAGCATCTAGTTTGTGAATTATCTGATTTGGAATGAACCTGTTTATGAAGTGGGGTCTTATTTTGCTACTGAAAGGAGATGTGGATTGTCTCTAAGACTGGAGGATCCCTAATGCCAATTTCATTTTTGTTGCAGGTTAGGGAGAAGCTGTGATAATGTCAGTGATAAGTTCCAGTTGTGGGGCTCAATTATGGTTCAGCTTGGTGTAGTGCATTTATAAATGATATTACATAATGATTAAATTATTTTCAAAATTGGACTGGATTCTAAAATCCACCCTTCCTATAAATTGAAAAAAAATGGGAAAAAAATAAAAGGAAAACTTAAGAATGAGTGAGAAAAAAGTAAAAGTTGATTCCACTAAAACTATTGTAGAAAATAATTTTGTGTCCAATATAATTTTTTTCATGAAAACGATTTATCACTTCATGATAATGTATGAAATTCGTCAAACTTTCCCATCAGAAATTTTGTATAAATTATTAATAACAGATGATATTTTGTGTAATAACCATGTATTGTTTTGTGCATTTAAAGACTTGGGCATTCTGATCTTTTTAGCATTTTGAACTTGTTGATATTTCTGGGTCCGTGGTTTGAGGAAGTTGTTGTTTTGAACCATTAGCATGTTGAAATGTTGCTATTTTGGATGCCATTTTTTGATATATTGATTGTCAATGATTTGAATTAAACCCCACAAAAAGTTCACCAATCTGCACTTTTATTGTAATATGTATTTGAATTATATTGTGCAATTTTAAAAAATGTTAATAAAAAGAATAGCATATGATGGTTTAAAAATTCTGAATAATATGCAAGATGTGTTAATCTCCTAAACTAAAATTTGTTATACATCTGCTGGAGGATTACACAAATTTTATCCAAATTGAAATAAGAGCCAGATAAATAATAGTTTTCTTTAAAAATGTTTTTTTTTTTTTTTTTTTTTTAAATTTGGTTATGCATGAAAAAGCATTCTTAATAAAAGTTGACTGAAATCAAATATAAAAAAATGGAGTGTTGCATTATGATTAAAATCTTACTTTGAGTTTACAATTCACACCTTAAATTTCATTTTTGCAAATGATATTGGACTTTGTATTATTAGTATGACACATTCACCAAATGTAGTTTTAGCCAAGTTCAAGTGTAGGCCCTGTCAGAAAATCAGAAGAACTCAAGTTATTTTTTAATATCTGTAATTAAGAAATGCAAGCAGCACAGCAGAGCTGCCAAATAAGTTTTCTGTTAATCATTCCAGCAATTCTGTTATGGAACTATGTTCCTATATGATCATTAATAAAATATGATTGCAGCCACTGAACACGAATAAAAAATAATAATAAATTTTTCAAAACAAAGAATGGGAAATATAAAAACAAACACATAATTACTAAAAGTGAATAATATACACAAAGATAAAGGAGTAGCTTTCACAGCATTTGTCTTCTCTTTCTCAACTCTCAAAGCATATGGCATCATAATTGAAATCACGATGAGTAACACAAATTATATAAAGCAGTATTATGACACCGTCCTGCACAACATAACAAAGGAAAGGAAAGAGAGGGAAAAAGGAAGAAAAATTAAAATTATAGAATTATATAAAGCATAGAATATAGAATTATATAATATTGGAGAAAAGTGGCATGAGGAGAAATTACGCTTATGAATAAAAAGACAGTTAAAGGGACAATTGTTATTAGTAGAGTATCGCATTTGGTTCTTGGTCTCCTTACTGTTTTTAATATTTATTAATGATGTTGGTATATGTATTTCATGTCTAAATTTTCTGATGATAGAAAGGTGGCAGAGTAGTTAATGACAGTAATCAGGGTACACTACTTTAACAAAACAGATAAATTATGTGGATCAGCCAATATAGCATATCTGTGAAGTTTAATGCTGAAATATGCAAGGTCTTGCATCTTTGTGGTAGTATTTGGCACCACCACATTGAAGAATATAGTTTAAAAAAAAAAAGGGGGGGGGGAGTAACTGTACAACCCTGATATGAAGTTTTCTGAACGGTGTAGATAGGCTTCTGGGACAGCCCATGGGGTTCTGTCAGTGATACATTGAAACTTTCCAAGAGAGATAAAGAGATGATTATTCCATTATATAAAGCAGTGATTAGAATGTAACTTGCATTCTAACACATGCCAAACAGCACCAGAACATCAGTATACCTCTGTCAAACTTCATTTTGGAGTCAGTACAATTTACAGGTAGCTTTTTCCAGTCATCTGCCATACCAAACATGATCATCAGACTGGTAGACCCTATACTCTAACACATATGGTCTACCAGTATAGCATCTGATATTAGTCAGAGTGATTTGGGGTTTACAGAAGGCTGCATGACTGACCTATTTCGTGCAGCATCCTGTGCACTATACCAGTGCTGATGTGCCCCAGTCATCTTACTGGTGATGTGTGCGTTGCAATGACATCAGCCTATGTTCTAAGTGAATAATTCTTTGCAGTGCTCTGCTCTCATATTCCATCAGCTTCAGAGGTTTTTCAAGTCATTTCCTTTCAGTACCAGGCTGCTTCCATTCTGATCACCAATCATATGCTGTGGTCAGATTGAAAACCATATTGGTCAAGTGAAGTGAAAGCCTGACTTCAGACAAATCATTGAATCAGAAGGCAATGAGGTGTTTGCCCAGATTAGCTAAAAGGACTATGGGTCAGTAGGAATTGTGAGCAGGCAAACTAGTCAGTTTAGTTACAAGTTTCAGCAAAGCCACTTTCCAAATTGATGAGAACCTCCCCCCCTCCCCAATAAGAGAGTTCATGTAGATGTCATCTAGACAGTTCAAGTTGAGACAATGGAATTGTTGATTTTATTGACAGTAAAGTCAACTTCAGCTTGTGTGAATAAAGGAGTATCAACAGAACTTAAATAGAAATTATCTTAAGTAGTCTTGATCTGCTGGTATACTGGAAGGTCATCTTATATTATCAGAGAGTAGTAAAGAATCCAGAATAGCATTAATAGTATCGGATCAAGTAACAATTTCAGAAATCTTACAAAGAATACAACTGTAGATTTCAGAATATACACTTCTGCCTAAAAGTGTGGAATCGCAGCATATGACAACAGTTTTGTTAATTTTTTTTTTTAAATCAGCTATGAAAATGTAAGGTTATTCTTAAAAAAAAAAAAAAAAAAACAGAAGTATTTTAAGTTTTTATTAAGCATTGAAAAATTTGCAGAAAAAACGTTGAAATGATTAATATTAACGACTATGCTGATTTTTCATCAAAATACCATCTACAAGATTTTATCATTCTTTACACAGATGTGGCATTCTATGATTAATTTTATAATAGTGTCTTGCCTAACGTTATTCCAAGTGGTGCAAGTTCCCCATAAATTTTGTGAAGATGGGCAGGCTTCGTGGACTTTGCAGTCTAGGTGATTCTATAAAAGCTCTGTTGGGTTTAAGTCAGGCAGTTGGGGTGGCCACACCATAATTTGCAGTACCCTCTCCTGTTTTTTAGTTAATAGAAAGTCCCTGCACAGTTTAGAGCTGTGCTTCAGGTCACTCTCTTGTAATATAAAATTTCTTCCACAAAGTCCAGCAAATATTGAAGATTTGCCTTTTCTTAAAATTCCTTCAATTTTGATAGTCACCTACTCCAGAAATAACCCCAGATCATGATAGAACCACTACTGCTTGACTAGGTGTTAAACAATTTGCCACCATTTGTTCCTTCAGTTGATCATCTCACATAAACTCTACACTTGGATCCAAAAATTTCAAATTTGGATCCATCCGCAGTATGTTTTTTTCTACTTTTCATTTGTCCAAAGTTGATGGCTCATAGCCCAAGCCAGCCATTTCTTTTGATTTTCTGGTTTTAATAATGGTTTTCAACCACTAAGTCCTGCTTGTTTACAACAAAGTTTACAGTGAATGTAGAAACTCATTTCAGGTTCAGTAAGTCAACTGCATTTAGAAATCATTGTTATGGTCTTGTCATATGCTTAATTTGTTATGCACAGTCCTGATCTTGGTTTGTCATTTAAATACCAGTCGCTTGAATTGTCAAATGGTAATTACGACACTCATTTCCATATTTCTTGCCGGGTTTATCACGAAACACAAAACTACAATCATCTATAATAATGAAACAATACTCCAATTTTCTAGAATCATCTACAGCATTCTGCCACATTCAGGGAATCTTCTAGAAATTTCTTAAATTTTTAAATTTTATATAGAATAGAAAATATTTTAAGAAAAACTTTGAAAATTAAGAAAAATGAAATGTGATTCCAGACTTTTAGGTGAGTGTAGGTCTATAGGTATAGTTTATGGCATGTTAAATGATAAATCATCCACAAATGAATTCCAGAAATTTTTGCCACATATTTCTTCTTTTAATATTCTCAATTTCTTTAACATACTGCCTTGTAAGTTCCTGATAATTGGCTTTTAGCTGTTCAAAATCTGAGGCAAACTAGATTTTTTTTTTTTCAATACCGTTCAAATGTCATGCGTTATGGACATGTCGATAGAAGATGGCAACAATCAGAATGATGGGGGTGACAACATTCTTCTTAATGAGTGGGGACCGATGCAAAATAAGGCTCATCGAAAGTAGGTTGCAAATTCTGTCAGTCAAATTATAAAGAGAAATCATAAACAAGGAGGGCAAGTCAGAGAAGTTGAAAACATCAAAACAATGCCACGAGTATATTATTATTATTATTAGCCATATGATGCAAGGAAGCCTGAGGCTTATGCTGCATCAGCCAAAAAAAATTTCCGAGTTACCCTGTGAGAGAGAGAGAGAGAGAGCGCGCAAGTCAGAAGTAGAAAGGAATCATCAAGGAAGAGAAGAATGATGATATCCAGCTCAGGACGCTGGGTGTGCCAAGCCCATAGTCACCAGATGTGAGCCTCTGTGGTTCTTAAGGAGAAGCATTTTACATCCTGAAGATAATAGCTAGAGGGAGAACATTCTTGGAGCTCAAAGGTAATGGTCTGATGGTCATTGAAACATGTTCCTGTTCCAACAGTCCAGTCAGATCTTTAATGATATTGTATGAAAAACTACAGGACACAAATGTTTTTGCCATTTAAGGAATGGCAAAAATCTTAATCATGAATGCCATTCATGATTAAGATACTGCAGATGCAGTATCTTAATCATGTAATCTCAAATCTGAAGTGGAAGACACTATAAAGATACCAAGTGGAGGGAGAGTCTGGAGGACCAGTAACTTGGATACAGACCACTTGTTGTGCAGCTAAGTTTCCAATTTTTGTAACATCTTTTTGTTAATAATTACAAAGGCTAATCATGGTTCTAGGTGGTCTGACTGCATTATTCCGTCAAAGCATAACCAGATACTTGACTGTTATGCTAGTGAGGCTCCTGAGCATTAATGTCATAATGACTCAGCTTTCTGGATCTTGTCGCAAACTAATCTGGACCATTGATATTTAGCTGTAAAAAAATAAACTGTTGAACAATTGGAAGCAGTTTGTCAGATAGTTAGGAGTTCCTGAAAATATTGACACCTGTTTGAGAGTTACTTTGAGTTGTATTACCCACGTCTTGACTTAGTTTCCTTGGCTTTCTAAAACTCAGAAGAGGGGGTCCATCACCAAGCCTTAATTTGAGCATACAGAAGGATGTTTTGCTTGGGCATTCATTAAGACTGTTTGTGGATGATTGCGGCACCTTCTGTTGATGTGCTTTTGAACTAGCTTCTTGTTTTTATCTCTAGAAGAACATTTTAAATTAGATCTCGCCATTGACAACTCATGTTGGTCTCTAGAAGTATGAGCTCTTATCTATATTGTGTGTAAGAAAATGACTCGTGATGATGATGATGCACCATTTACATCTTTAAAAAGAATAATGGCTCAAGCCAATGAATGATGTAAACTCACAAGAAAACAAGAATAATCAGGACTTCAACCAAAAAATGAAAATAAAATAAAAAGAAATCAGATAGCCTGCATACACAAAGCTAAATCAGAAATGATGCAGGTTCCAATTGGACTGGTGATTCTATTAATTTGCTTGTTAACAGGAGAGGCTGCTTCTACAGGGACGATGCAAGAATATTTGCTAATACTATCGAGGCAGTGTTAGGTGGGTCAGAAAACTGCTAGCTTGGGGAGATACACAGACTAATAGATTAACAGTAGCCGCTGGCAGAGGTGAAGGTGATTCTTGCACTGACTGCTTCTATTGGAATGAGCAGCAGCCTGGAAAAAGAGGTTCAGGGGATTTCAAAAACTGCTGGGAGTCATTGTTAGCTACCCTAACACATGGGGGCTGTGTTAGGGTAGCTAAGAATAGGAACAGGTGCATGTATACTTGCGTGTACACCAATGCTAGGAGTTTGGTAACACACAGAATGCTTTAACAAGCATTCTGTGTGTTATCAGACACAGTCTAAAACACTGATGGATCCAATATCTTTCTATTTCAGAAGATTTAGGAGAAGTCCAGTTGGCCTGCCTCCCTAAAATCCACTCATGCATACTTTCTCAATGGTAAGCCCTGTTATGTCACTTAGGTGGCAACGAAAGTGTAGAGTGGTTCTCTTCAAGATGCCTGGTCAGTGTGAAGAGAAAAAGACCAAATCCTCCAGCACATGACAGTAAAACGAAACAAATGGCCCTCAGTCCCCAGCGGCTTTCACTCCCCCTCTTACAGCACCAAGAGTATTAGAGTGGAAGCAGAGGGTGCTAAGAATCTCTGAGTACGACCAGGCTGCCGTGTACGGAAACTGAACTTGGCCTGTTACAACGAAAGATCGCTCATCGGTGAAGACAGGATATTAGAGCTGGAAAAAGAATTATAATATGTGAATTGGAATATCATCAGTTTGGCGGAAACAAGAAGAAGAAATTAATCACTTATAAGTTTATCAAGTGGAAATCTGCTGTACACCAATGGAACCAGTGGAAGGAATGAAGTTGGAGTTGGCTTTCTGGTCCATAAAGATATAAAAAACAATGTTTTGGAATTCAAAAGTACATCACCAAGGGTGTCAAGACTACTACTCAGGATTTCTAATAGGTATAAGCTAAAGGTTATAATGATTTATGCACCAACATCGAGCCATGATGATGAAGAGGTTGAAGAATGTACACCGAAATTGAGAGCCTTCTAGAGGAACAGAAAACTCACTACACTATCATTATGGGGGACTTCAATGCTAAGGTTGGAAAGAGACAAAACAGTGCAGAAAGGGGAACTATAGGAAATTTTGTAATTGGTGAAAGAAAAGGAAAGAAGTGAAAGACTTGTGGAATTTGCAGAATCTTGAGGAATGTCAGTAATGAACACTTTTTTCAAGAAAAGGGTGAACAGAAAGTGGACATGGCAGAGTTAATCCCAAATGGATTAACAACTAATGAAATAGACTTCATCCTCACTAACAGAAGATATATTGTGAATGATGTTACTGTCCTGAACAATGTAAATGTTGGAAGTGATCACAGAATGGTAAGATGCACACGATATAGATGTAAGAAAAGAAAGGGAAAAACTGACTCGAGTAAATAATACAAAGGTCTTCGAGATAACAGAAGAGGGGAAAAAGCAGTATGTACTGGAATGTAAGAACAAGTTTGAGTTTCTGCAGACTTCACGACCAAGATATCGACGAGGAATATTACAACTTACTGAAAGTGATAAAGCCCAAGAAACCTATAGGTAAAAAGAAATCCAAAGAAGAAAAAATTAGTCAAGAAACACTTGTCATGATGAACCAAAGACGACAAATGAAGAGCAAAAAAAACACTGGCAAGGAGAAAATTGAGTATACTGAGTTATGAAGATAGTATGAATCAGAGCTGTACTACTCAATATGTTCTACTTTGATAATAATATTAGTAAAATAATAAGAGGAGTATTCCTCAATATAGTTCATAGAACACTTTCGTATGATACCCTCCAGAAATTAAAACGAAAAAATCGACAACTTACCGGTACATTAGAGTAAAATATAAATAATCAATTTAACACAATTCAAATCAATTTAAAACAGTTAAAAATCAAATTAACGCAATTAAAAGAATCTAACGAAAATATTCAAAACGATTTTCCTTCCTGAAGCTGGCAACGCTTTTTGACCGTATGTCGTGATCACAGAAATGAAAATTGGAAGTGATCACAGAATGGTAAGATGCACACGATATAGATGTTTTTTTTTTTTTTTTGATTTGGTAGTTGTTGGTGCATCGGCTTCTGTGGCCATATTGCACCTCCCAAGGTTTTTGCAGTACTTTGATCCAAGCCCGAGGCGGGAATCGAACCCGCGACCTTTGGGTTGCCGGGCAGGTACTTTACCCACTCGGCTAGCCCGGTCGGCAACGATATAGATGTAAGAAAAGAAAGGGAAAAACTGACTCGGGTAAATAATACAAAGGTCTTCGAGATAACAGAAGAGGGGAAAAAGCAGTATGTACTGGAATGTAAGAACAAGTTTGAGTTTCTGCAGACTGTTCACGACCAAGATATCGACGTGGAATATTAAAACTCTGAAAGTGATAAAGCCCAAGAAACCTATGTAATATATCATAGGAATTTTCATTCCTGTGATCACGACATACGGTCAAAAAGCGTTGTCAGCTTCAGGAAGGAAAATCGTTTTGAATATTTTCGTTAGATTCTTTTAATTGTGTTAATTTGATTTTTAATTGTTTTAAATTGATTTGAATTGTGTTAAATTGATTATTTAATTATTTATATTTTACTCTAATGTACCGGTAAGTTGTCGATTTTTTTTTCGTTTTAATTTCTGGAGGGTATCATACGGAAGTGTTCTACGTACTATATTGAGGTATACTCCTCTTATTGTTTTACTAATACTGAGTTATGAAAGAGACTCAGAGAGGACATGAGAAAATTTAACACAAGAAAAGTAGAACAAGCATTAAGGGAAAACAAAGTATTTAAATCAGCAGCCATGAGCAGTAATACAGAAAGACAAATGATACTGAAACTGAAGAATAGCGTTGGTGTACTTATAAATAGCAGAGAAGGCAGAAGAATACTATAAAGAGTTATACAAGGTGCGAGGGAATGATGCCAGTAGTGGGGAAGATTGTAAATTAGTAACTCATACAACATACCTGATATACTTCCTGATGAGGTAGAACATGCATTGAAGAAAATGAAGAATCAGAAAGCCCCGGGGGAAGATTATTATTATTATGATGATGCAAGGAAGCCTGAGGCTTATGCTGCACCAGGAAAAATAAAAGTTCCCGAGTAGCCATGAGAGAGAGAGAGTCAAAAGTAGAAGGGAATCACCAAGAAAGAGAAGATTGATGATATCCAGCTCAGAACCCTGGGTGTGCCAAGCCCATACTCACCAGATGTGAGCCCCGGGGTTAAAGATGAAGTTACTGTAGAATTGTTAAAATTGGGAGGAAGACACATGACACAAAAACTGGCAAGACTCTTCACAAAATGCATTAGAAAAGGTGTGACGTCTAAGGAGTGGAACAGTGCAATCGTACTTTTGCTGCATAAGAAAGGAAATGAATCAGAAATTGGAAATTATAGACCAATTAGCTTGTTATCCCACATCTACAAGTTGTTCACAAGGGTCATTACTAACAGATTAGAAAGAATACTTGATGAGAATCAACCGAAAGAGCAAGCTGGATTCTCAATTATGGATCACCTTCACGTAATGTCAGCTAATGGAAAAAGCAAATGAATAAAAAACACCGTTATACTTGGCATTTGTGGATTATGAAAAGGCTCCATACATCATAAGGCAATGTTTCAGGCACTGGAAAGACAAGACATAGATACCCCATATATTATGGTTTTGAAGAAAATATATGAGAATACTACCTCCTTTATTAGACTAGACCAGCGGTCACCAAACCTTTTTCACGATGGGCCAGATAACCGAGAGATTGACTTGCATTATAATCATTTTGTTCAATGTGTACAATTCAGTAAATACAACAAAAATGAAGACAAAAATATATTTATTTATCAAAAACTTATCAAGGAAGGCGACATTAGGAATAAGATAAGCAGAAAAGATTAATGTGATTTATGGAACTGGTGTTAGAAATTGTTAGAGTTTTACAGTGTGGGACATGTGCTAGCGTATAGCTAGAGTGGGGTAAAGAACTGAAGGCTGGGAGTGAAAGGCAGAAGTATGGGGACGATAGAGGAGTCCCCAGATTGTCAGTGAGGCAGGCCCATGCCTCACAGGCAAATAACACGGAGGGAAGAGACTGCAGAACCTACCCCCCACCTGGGGGGAGGGGAAAGATAGGACCACACAAGGGAGTGTAGTCAGGAAGGCAAATTTTGCCATAAAGCAATGCTGCTTCTCTCTTTTGCCGTCATGTTATTCCTATCCGGGTCACCAGAATTTGGAAGTTATGGGACCAGATTCTTGCCCGGTGTGATCAGAGCCATATAGGCTTTGGTTGCACTTGTGGTGCAGTTTCATCCATTTGTAGGTGGAGTCATCTTCATCTGTGTGGACATATTGTGGTAGGTGAGGCCTGGTAGGTTCTTTGTCCTCATGCTGGTGCCCCGCACCTGGTTGTCACTTGAGTGGGTGGAGGTGAGAACGCTGATATAGCTCAGTGAACGACAAAGTTCAGCGAGGGTTAGTCTTGTGATCACTCATGGGACGTTTTTCCTTTCAGTTCATTGATGTTTTGTCAACAGTGTGGGTGCACTTTAATCCTTGGTTTTGTAGTTCTTCTTTGTGGTTCCTGCGTCATGAGGTAGCAGCTTCTGTCAGCTCCATGATTTTGTCTCTTCTACTTGATTTGTTGTTATTTGGTTTTTAGGAGCATTAGCAACTAAGGCCATATTGCTCCGGGATATGCAGTGGTCATTCCCTCACCTTTCCGCATCCTCCGTATTTAGTGGTGACGGGCTCGAACCCTGGTCTAATCAAGAAGCATGTGCTACGCACTGCTGCTCCTTCCCACCTGGCTACGGAGGCGCCCACCAGCTGGTAGTGCGTTCTGCATGTTGTTTTATGGGACCGCTCGCTGTCTTCTTGCAAATAGTTTTTGTTCATATGTGCTGAAGGCTTTATATTCATCCTCGGATTCAAGGAGTTGGTGTTCCCGGTTTTTAGGCAGGTACGTGATTTGTGTAATAAGTATACATCTTAGGTCTTCGTATAATGTGCATTTGTACATCAAATACTATTTCAACTGGTGTTTCCCCCCCCGTTAGGGAAATAGGAGTAAAAAGCGGGCTAGACAGAGCCAGGGCGCCATATGGCTGTATGGCATCATAAGATGCAATCTTCACCTTTGTGTTTGGGTCCTTCGGAGGTCTGAGACCAAGTTGCAATCTTCGTCTTTGCATTAGTCCGGTGGAGGTCCAAGTCCAGAAGTCAGGTCCAGTTCGTTACGTTCATGTGTTGTATCTACTTCAGGTGGTCACTAGTTCAGAGTTTTGCAGTAATCTCAGGTAGATTCATCTGTGTTTTCATAGGTTAGTGATGATGTGGCAGGGATTTTTGTCTTTCAAAGAGTTCGCGGGCAAAGACAGTGAAAGGCCAGTAATTATCTTCTTGCAATATTATTTCTTCTCGGTTTCTTAGCAAGGAGGTGAGCATGTATATAGCTGACATCTGAGGTCCTCATAGTTGTCACAGTCATGGATAAGATGTTCCCAGGTTTCCTCCTGACCGCAGTTACAGCTCGGGTTGTCGGAGATTCCCAGCTCGTGGAGTTTCCCTCTGAAGGAGCTGTGTCCAGTGGTGTGCAAGTCAGGGGAAACCAGGACGGAGATATGATATACCCTACTGACATTGTGTATAAATTTTTTGGTGACTTGCTTTTTTGTGATAAGAGTCCACCTATTTTGCCAGATAGATTGGAGATGTTCAGTTAACCTCTTATTTTATGATGATTTGCTTTTCTGTGGATCTATTGTATAGTCTAGATAAGTTGTGGTTCTTCCTTTCAAATGTTATTGTAGCAGCCCACAGCACAGGTCCAGGGGAAGGAAGCCCACCAGGACTTGGAGTACATGGGTGCTCACAGTGCAGCAGGCTCTAATTGTCAATAGTATGGATCGGTGGATCGACTCCAGCTTTTTCTTGTTGACGTGTTTGCTTTCTGATACCTGCACCATAGGTAAGAATAGAGATGAAGAGAGCTTTGTATAGAAGGGAGAGGGCCCTCTTCTTTAGTCCCCCTCTTGTAGTACAGAGACAGGGTATGTCTTTTTAGCCCCCGATCTCATCTTGACACCCTGGCAACTGTGGCCGCGTATTTCCTTATTTTTTCTTTTAAGTATATGAAGTGCAGTTTAAAGGACAGGTTGTTGTCTATGATAAGTCCGAGATATTTCACTTGCTTCATCAGTTTTATCGTGCTCCTTTGGAGCTTAATTTGGAGTGGTTTTCTGATATCAAGCGTGCCCTTCAGTAGGATTCACCAAGTCTTCATCGTTGATATCTTTAGGCAGTGAGTCGTCGTCCATTCCTGCAGGATCACCAGCACAGTACTACATTGACAATGGTAGAGAATGAAAAGGACCTGGGGTAATTGTGCAGGCAGATATAAAGTTTTGTGAGCAGTGCAGATGGTCTGCAAGAGTAGCTTGTGGCGTCTTGTTCAGTGATATACAGGAATTTTTCTAGCAGGGATGAGATAATTATCCCCTTGTATAAAGCAATGGTCGGGCCAAACCTTGAGTACTGTACATAGGTCTGGAGGCCTCATTTTAGGAAAGATGTAAAGCTGTTGGAATGAATACAGAGAAGGGCAATGAAATTGGTGAGTGGAACAAAGGGTTGGTGTTAACAAAAAAAAAATGCTAAAGTGCTGCAAATTGCAGCTTCTGGAGACTAGGCACCTGCAAGGTAATTGAATTGAGGTGTATAAAACCTTGAATGGTTTGAGCAAGCTCAATACTGATGGGATTCTTCCTCTTGCTCAGAATAATTGCCTGAGAGGACTAAATTCAAATTGAGGAAAGACAGTGGTAGGATAGTTGTGCCGAAGTTTGCCTTTAGCCAGCGGGTGATTGATTGCTGAAACAAACTTCCATTTGTCATTGTAGAAGTTAGCTTAAATAGATTCAAGGCAGAACTAACATTTGGAGCAAGTGGATGGGTGAAATGAGAAGGGATTTTTTTTTTTTTTTTTTTGGCTGATGCTATATAAGCTTGCTTTGTTGCATCATGTGCCTTTACTAATGCTAATGGCCAGGCCAAGCAAAGGTATTAGCATTAGTAAAGGCACATGATGCAACAAAGCAAGCTTATATAGAATATGCCAAAATAAAAAAAAATAAAAAAACTTTTTCATTTCACCCATCCACTGCCTGCCTATAACCTCCTTTGTGACTTAGTTACAGATCAGCTTATATCTATCATAGGCTTCCGTGTCACCTGTTAATTTATATGTATCCCATGCATTTTTCTTCTTTACCACATATGCCATTAGTTCATCTGACATCCATTTAAGACTAAACCTTGAACAATATTTCTTAGTTGGTATGAAAAGCCTAGTAGCTTCCAAGATTAATTCTTTGAATGCTTCCCATTTTGAGTTTGCTGTTGGTAACATCATCAGTTGGTCCCACCATATAGAATTTAAAAACTCTAAGACCACTGTAGTCACCTTTACGAAAGCAAAAACCTTTCCTGTTACCTGTTTGACTAAATGTTACTTCAGCACACTGTGATCACTGCCACCTAGTGGTTCCTTTATCTGCAGATTCCTAAGGCATGAAGAATCACTACCGATAATCAGATCAAGAGAAATGCTAATTTCTCTTGATCTTAATTTCCTCCTCTAGTTGCCTCCCAAACATACTGCTGTAGAAAAGAATCATCCAATAAATCCACAAAAGCCTTGCTAGAGTGTGAGTGACCAACCAACCCCAGGGGCTCACACCCAGTATGGGCTTGGCACACCCAGGGTCCTGAGCTGGATATCATCATTCTTCTCTTTCTTTGTGATTCCCTTCTACTTCTCTCTATCTCTGTCTCGGAGTAATTCAGAAATTTTTATTTTATTTTATTATTTTTTTTTGCCTGGTGCAGCATAAGCTTCAAGCTTCCTTGCACCATAAAGCTAATAATAATAAATAACCCACAAATTCCAGTCAATATCTGGGAAATTAAAATCCCCCATTATAAGATTCTGATTTACTGGCCCACTCTGTTTCTACAGTTTCTTATTATACTCATCAGAGTCATTAGCCCTGTAACACTCTCCTACTCAATTTTGATCTCCCAATGCTTATGTCACACCAAACTGACTCGACACTGCACTGTCCAGCGATGTCGACTGGTTTCACTTCCTTGGATTTTATGTGTTTCTGAACTAATAGCATATCTCCTCCTCTCTCCCTTCCTATCCTGAATTTGGGGAGTACACACTGTACTCCCCAAATTCAGGATTTTCCATGAATGAATGACCTTGTAGTATCACTTTTACTGAGAACCAGTAAAAGTGATACTACAAAGTGTCCATATGAAGTACTTGATCGACTTTGAAAGGGATGTGACATGACAGACTGAAAAAGTGATGATTGTTGAGAAACAGTTGAAGGGTAGCAGTATTATGGAAACTGCGAATCTTGTAGGCTGTTTGCTCGAGTGTTGTAGTTGATATGTTCCAAGAGTGGATGGCCCAGTGGTGGGTGCCCCCCACACCTCATTGATGGACTTGATAAACATTCCTGTTTGTGTGAGCTAGCAAATGTAAAATGGAATGGCTGGTTATGGATATCCAGCAAAGAATGTTATTGTCAATCTTGCTAGTGTACCTTAGTGTCTACTGCTGCACTTCACATTATCTCTTCACACTATTGACAGGTACTTTATCTCTTGACTTGCACATTGTATATCATATTTGATTAAGAGGCTGATTCCACCTGATTTCTTTGGCATCCAAATCAATATCTGGAGTAAAATGAAAAAGAAAAAATTCAAGTGCTGGCAACGACTTGCTAGTGAGTAGCAGATTAGATAAGACCCCTCCCAATGGTTCTGTCACGCATATTTTTTCTAGTGGACATGACTAGTCGTACCCCCAAGGAAACTTTCAAGTAATTTATGCTTGGGCTTTGTACTTCGTAACAAGATTTGTGTCACTGAATTCAGTCGTCTTCTCTTTAAGGCCCCTAGGCACTACTGCTCTGTGGGCAGGCTAAGAACGTGTGCCCTTACACGGTACTGTACACTGGTGTTCAAAGGAATGCATTACCTAGGAATTTCACATTTCTAACCCTTTTTCGTGATGGTATGTTACATTAATGACTAGCATTGCAAATAGAAATATAAACAAAAGATACTTAATAATAGTTAAGGCAAAACTAAGTAATATTTGACAGGTGCTTTCAAAGTATTCCAAAATTAGCATTTGCAACCTTTATACAACAGTTTTGGTAAAGACGACAATTATGGCTGAAATGTTATCAGAAGTCCTCAATTTGCATCAGTTTATCATTTTAAATGTAAATGGAAAACAAAATAAAAAGTTCACCAGGTACAAACTAATATTTAGTTGAACTGCCTCTGGCCCTGATGACAGCAGCACACTGTCGAGAAGGTGCCTCCATAGCCAGGTGGGAAGGAGCAGCAGTGCGTAGCACACGTTTCTTGATTAGACCGGAGTTCGAGCCCGTCACCACCAAATACGAAGGATGTGGAAAGGTCAGGGAATGACCACCGCATATCCCAGAGCAATATGGCCTTAGTTGCTAATGCTCCTAAAACCCAAAATAACAAAACAAACAAAAACAACACTGTCGAGGCATTAACAAGATAAATTTCTGAAGATAATCAACTGATAATTTGTGGTTCCAAACACTAATTATGAAGTTCACAAAGGGTCTTTGGTCTTTTTCTGGCAACTGCAGATTCCACACGATGCCAACAGTTCTTTATAAGATTCAGGTCCGGGCTGTTTCCTGGTCAGCTAAGAGTTGTAATGGACCATTCTTCCAACCATTTTTTCACCTGTAAAAAAACAAATGTATACACATTACTCTTGAACCTCTAATGCGGAAATGAATCTGACGTAACTACAAAAGTGCCTACTTGCATTTTTCACCCGATGACAAGCAGCAGAGGCGTCCTGAAAGATGCAGTTACTTGGCAGGTTGAAGTGGTCTCTAACTAGTGAACCCCAGGGACTCGCATCTGGTGAGTATGGGCCTGGTACACTCAGGGTCCTGAGCTGGATATCATCATCCTTCTCTTTCGTGGTGATTCTCTTCTACATTTGATTGTTGTTTTCTCTCTCTCAGGGTAACTGAGAAATCTTTGGCAGGTGCAGCATAACCCTCAGGCTTCCTTGCACCATATAGCTAATAATAATAATAATAGATTGGTGTCACCTGATAAGTTATGTGCATCTCATACATTTATCTTTTCTCGTCAATTTATATCGCAACCATTTAGGTCTTAGCCTTGACTGGTATCTCTTAATTGGTATAAAATGTCTACTACCTCCATTATTTCTCTGAATGTTTCCATTTAGAATTTGCTGTTGGTGACATCACCAGTTGGTCTCACTATAGAATTTTAGAACAGACCATAGGAGTGACCTTTACAAAAGCCCTTTTCCCTTGCTTTTGACTGTAGTTACATCTCTAAGCATGGGCGTCCACAAAAAATTTTCTGGGGGGGGGGGCTTGGAGACATCATCATCAGCCATTTTCAATCCACTGCAGGATGAAGGCCTCTCCAGCAACTTTCCAGTTCCTTCTGTTTTGAGCACTGGCCATCCATTTACTACCCACAAACTCATGAATTTCATCTATCCATCTCCGCCTTTGTCTTCCAGGTTTTCTTCTAGCTCCTCTTGGATACCATTCTGTTATTTTCTTAGTCCATCTGTCATCATGTCTTCGAGCTATGTGTCCTGCCCAAGACCATTTAGTTCTTTAGTTTTGATAACAATGTCCTTTACTTGAGTTTGCTGCCTAATCCATGTGTTTCTCTTCTTAACTAACAGTCTGATTCCCAATATAATTCGTTCCATTCTTCGCTGTGTAGTTCTCAGCTTCTCTTGCATTCTTTTGGTGAGTGCCCAAGTTTCACTTCCATGTCATGGTGGGGAGTATACATTAGTTCATTATTTTACGTTTCAGACAGACTGGGATATTGCTCTTCAGTATGTGACTATTTCCTGAATGCTATCCATCCAAAATTTATTCTTCTCTTGACTTCCAGCCATTTATCATTATTACAGCTAATAACTTGTCCCAGATAAGTATATGACTCCACCTTTTCAATTACTGCTCCTTCAATCATTATTTCCCTTTCTGTGGCATACTTGTTCATCATTACTTTCGTTTTAGCCATATTCATCTTTAGTTCAAAATCCTTACTAACTGTGCAATTAAGATTTTCCTCTAATTCTTTGGGATCGTGGCTTATGACCGCAATGTCATCTGCAAATGTAAATGGTTTAGGTACTCTCCGTTCACATTGATTCCTTTCTGCGACCAGTCTAATCTTCTGAAAGCTTCCTCAAGAGCAGCAGTAAACAGCTTCGGAGATATTGTGTCTCCTTGTCGAACTCCTTTCTCGATTTTAAATTTTCTACTGTCTTTGTCTAGTCTAATAAATGAGGTAGCACTCTCATATATTTTCTTCAAAATCATAATATATGGGGTATCTATGCCTTGTCTTTCCAGTGCCCGAAACATTGCCTTATGCTGTATGGAGTCAAATGCCTTTTCATAATCCACAAATGCCAGGCATAACGGTGTTTTATATTCATTTGCTTTCTCCATTAGCTGTGATATTACGTGAAGGTGATCCATAGTTGAGAATCCTGTCCTAAAGCCAGCTTGCTCTTTCGGTTGATTCTCATAAAGTATTCTTTCTAATCTGTTAGTAATGACCCTTGCGAACAACTTGTAGATGTGGGATAACAAGCTAATTGGTCTGTAATTTCCAATTTCTGATTTATCTCCTTTCTTATGCAGAAAAACTCTGATTGCATTATTCCACTGCTTAGGGCGTCACACCTTTTCTAATGCACTTTGTGAAGAGCCTTGCCCAGTTTTTGTGTTATGTCTCTTCCTCCCAATTTTAACAACTCTACAGTAACTTCATCTTCCCCTGGGGCTTTCTGATTCTTCATTTTCTTCAATGCATGTTCTACCACATCAGGAAGAATATCAGATATGTCGTATATGTTGCTACTTTGCAATCCATCTTCCCCACTGCTGGCATCATTCTCCTGCTCCTTGTATAATTCTCTATAGTAATCTTCTGCTATTTGAATTATGCCTTCTCTGCTGTTTATAAGTACACCATCGCTATTCTTCAGTTTCAGTATCATTTGTCTTTCTGTATTAGTGCTCATGGCTGCTGATTTAAATCCTTTGTTTTCCCTTAATGCTTTTTCTACTTTTCTTGTGTTGAATCTTCTTATGTCCTCTCTGAGTCTCTTTCTAAAGGCTTTGCATAACTCAGTATACTCAATATTCTCCCTGTCAGTGTTTTTCTTGCTCTTCATTTGTCGTGACATCAAGTGTTTCTTGACTAATTTTTTCTTCTTTGGATTTCTTTTTCCATATAGGTTTTTTGGGCTTTATCACTTTCAGAAAGTTGTAATATTCCTTGTCGATATCTTGGTCGTGAGCAGTCTGCAGAAGCTCAAACCTGTTCTTACATTCCAGTACATACTGCTTTTTCCCCTCTTCTGTTATCTCAAAGACCTTTGTATTATTTACTCGAGTCAGTTTTTTCCTTTCCTTTCCTACATCTATATCAAGTGTACATCTTACCATTCTGTGATCACTTCCAACATTTACCTTATTCAGGACGGTAACATCATTCACAATATATCTTCTGTTAGTGAGGATGAAGTCGATTTCATTAGTAGTTAATCCATTTGGACTCTTCCATGTCCACTTTCTGTTCACCCTTTTCTTGAAAAAAGTGTTCATTACTGACAGTCCTTGAGATTCTGCAAATTCCACAAGTCTTTCACCTCTTTCATTTCTTTGGAGACAATTACGTCAATAAATTTTTGTTTAATATTTTTGGGGAGATTTTTTTCACCAGTAGATTATAGAAAACAGTGCTGCATCAATACAAGAACACATACATAATGTATTTAAATCTCTCTGGGGGGGTGCAAGTGCCCCATTCCCCCCTCTGCGGACGCACATGTCTATACGTAAATTCCACATCGATACACTGTGATCTCTGCCACCTAGTGGGTCTATTAGCTGCAGAATCGTAATGCCTGAAGGGTCACTGTTGACGTCAGACCACTAAATCCACAAATTTTTGCTACTGTGTGAGTGATCAATTTAAAAGGTCAAGTCAATATCTGGAAAGTTACTCTCATAATAGCACATTGATTTACTGGCCTACTTTATATGTTCGTAGCAGTCAGGCGCACGGGTGCATAAGGACACGCGCCTTGAGTGACCGGGGTTCAAGCCCGTGACTGCTGAATATGTTGCTGTTTCTTGTATTCTGTCTATCTTGTGAACTCCTCTTACCGTTTGGTCGTCCCGGAGTATAAACAGAAAATATATTTATTTTTAGTTGTTTGTTATACTGATCAGAGTCGTTAGTCCTATAACATAATTCAACATTTTCCCAGTAGGTATGCCACACTAAACTGAAATTGTACTGGCCACCAGTGTCAACTGTATGCACAGCCTTAAATTTAATGTAATTTTTAATTAAGAGCATGGCCCCCTACCTTCTTTCCTGTCCATTCTGTATAGTCTACATGGTAGCAGAGTGATTATAATCAATGTTCTCTCCACAGCGAGGTGGAAATGACCATTTCGAATACCTGGTAGCAGAGTGATTATAACAGTCTGTCTGAGAAGCGGACAGTAAGGTTTTTAACACAGAAACTGATTTTTCTTTCGGCAAAAAAAGTCAAATCGACCAGAGAACACATGCAATTTATGAACATAATGCACATGCACATATAAGTTAGATCTTTCATTTCCTAATATGACAGTTTTTTTTCTGCCTTCCCTGTCGAGCTCTGTATCTGTGCACAACCTGCTCTTTGCCCCAGCGACTGGCATTTGGAAGCATCTCTCTAAGTAATCATTGCTTCCCTGCAGCAAAGAGGCCAAACGACACTGCAACAGAACATGACACATGCACGCAAACAACACTTCCCTCACAGATTGGCCTCTTCTACACAGTCAGAATCTTCACAATGTTATACACTGGTGTTGAACTCAAAATTCCTAGTGCTACTTTATATATGACACACATTATCTTTACATGTCCTTTATACGGTCCCGTCAATGACGTGAGGAATTTTTTAAAAGCCTGTTTCGAAACTTGGCTGAGTCAATTGATCTCAGGCGAGGATGGCATGGTTGGAAAAACTGATTTTTCGTCCAGCAAACAGAAAATCCATCACAGAACACACAATTTACAGACAGCATATACCCAGCAATATGAATATGGCCTTAGTCGCTGATGCTCCTAAAACCCTACTACTACCTCCTTTCTATGGCCTGGGGAGCAGAGTGTCTTGGTCACACCAGGCACTGCTTCTGCCTCCCTGTTGCGGGACCATAAGCTTGGCAAAAAAGTTAATCTTCCAAAGTAGCTAACATGGATTATGAAGAAAGTTGTCCATCACTTGAGTCTCACAGCTCAAGTGATGAATAACCCAACCCCCCAAATTGGAGAGGGGGTGAGAGACTGAGGAGAAGAAAGATAGTAAGCAGAAGAGAGAGTGCGAGGTAGGGTGTCCCCCATGGGAGAATCCCACCCAACCCCAGGAAAAGGAGAAAAAATTCGGAGGTCAAGTGACCCACAAAGTCAGGTTGCCTAATGGCATGACCCTGCATTTCACAAGCCAAATGCCAGTCCCTCTCCTAGAGAAGTATTTATGTGCATTCCTTCTCTAATAGGAAAAGCAGATATTGTCCCACACCTCGAAGAGAAGAGGTGCCAGCAAGTGAGTGGATCCCACCCTGGGCAATTAAATTAAATTGCCCAGGGTGGGATCCACTTCAGCAATTAAATCTTCCTCAGCCAAGGGTAATTTGAAGGCAATGAACAGTGTCCTCGCTGGGCAGGGGATATGGGTTGTCTTCACAAGTTAGGGGATGAGTGTAGGACAGGGATTCTTCAAGCTCAAGGATTGCTTGGAGTACTTGTGTCTAATGTAGAGAAGTCATTTGGGTTGGTGGGTTTGTAAGAAAATTCCCTTTGTGAGCATAGAGAGATTGTTGTTATGTGAGGATAAAGATCAGTATCCTGATGGTGTTTTCTTTGATTCCATTCAGAAGACGTTCTGTGAATTCAGTTGTGGGTCCATTATAAGATGGAAGTGTGCTTAACAGTTTTCTGTAGGTGGATTTGATGAATTTCAAATACAGTCTGGGCAAAAGTGGTGAAGGCTTTGTAGTTGGTTTCGTCAATTATGTAGCGATGTTCCTGCCCATGGGGTATAAGTATAGTGTAAAGTGTTCAATATCTAACGGCCCCAGGGGTTTCTTCCATCTCCACATTGTGTACTCTGGTTGTGTAGCACAGAACTCTGTGAAGGCCAGAGGTTTAAAAAGTGTAATGTATGTGTTAGCGTTGTGTAGTGTCATGTTATGTTGTTCTTCTGACCATTAGCTGCCAGGCCCCTAGTGAGACCCTCCGTTGCCCACACTTAGCCCTGAGGAGGCAGGTCAGGCACTAGGGGGATCGCTTAAATACTCTGGCAGGCCCTGCCACCTAATTTCAGGGGCAAGGGCCTAAACAAATAATACATAAAAATAATAAAAATAAATAAATAAATAAAAAATGCAAGACAAGTTTAGGGCAGGAATAGTCTGAAGGGGGGAAGGTAGAAACATGGGGATAATAGGGAAGGCAACCCCAGCTTGGTCAGTGGGGACAAGCCCCACCAGGAGAAAAGAGGGAGCAGGGAGGGGAGGGGACGAAAACCATCCCCTCCTCCCTGCCCAAGGGATGGGGATTAAAAGTGAACTGGGCAAGAGTTCCCCGTTCAGGTCGCCAATGTCAACAGTCACTGTCAGGTAATGGATCCATTAATCCAGACAAGAAGTACTTTCAGGAGGCTGGCATTTGGTGTTATTTTGCTTCCTCGGGTGTTTCTTGGGTCTTCCTTGCCTTATCAATGGCCGTTGTCTGGAAAGGTCAGGTCCAGTTTAGTTGCCTCTAACAAAGTCACAGTTAGGTGCTGATCCCTATGTGTCTCATTGAAAGCATCACGTTGTCAGTTCGTCCAAATGGTTTGTCAATTTCTGGTCAGTGTTCCATAGCATGCATTTAAAAGGTCCATGTTAGTGTCCGTGAGCTAACAGTTTCAAGTCCCTGGTTGTCAAATAGTCATTTTTCAGTTGCCTTTCATTAGAAGTATTTATTTTGTTGGTCATTTATGTCAGGTCAGTTGATCTACGTAGTTTGTCCATTTCTGTTCAGTTTAGTCCTATAGTCAATTCCATGGCATTCATCAGTAAGGTGCATGCCAGTGGTCTCTGTGGATGGCAATTAATGTCCTGCATCGGGCAAAAAGTTCCTGTGCATACTTAATAAAAGCCTTGTACTCTTCTGGTGAGTCGAGGAGATGTGATTCCAGATTCCGTGGGAAGTAAGGGATTGTTGTCATTAACCGGCAGGCAGCGAAGGTCCTCATATGGGTACAGTCAAACATAATGTGGTGCCAGGTCTCTGCCTTCCCCACATGTGCAGCATGGGTCCTCAATGATCCCCAAGTTGGTTAATTTTGCGTTGAATGATCCATGGCCGGAAGTAGGTAAGTTGCGAATAGTTCGAGATGGAACCAAGTTGGGGGCTTTGGATACACCTTGTCAATACTGGGTAAGAACTTTTTTGTGATTTCGCCTTTTGTTGACGCAGTCCATCGATCCTGTCATGCCTGCTGTAGATGCCTTTGGAGTCTAGTTTTCTCTGCCTTCTGATTCGCTGTTGGGTCTATGGTGAAAGGTGCAGGGCAATCCCTTGGGAATGTAATAAGCCATACCGCAGCGGATTATCTCAAGGTCCAGAGCGAGGGCCCCAGCAAGGACCTGAAGGGCGTGTGTACTGGTTGTACGGCAGGCACGGGTGATGGCGAGTAGTATCGACCGCTGGATTGTGCCCAATGTTCTTCAGTTTACTGCGGTTACAGCTTTATGGAACCAAACAGGAGAAGCGTAAATTATTGCAGGTAGGAATGTAGTTTTATAATAGAGTGACAGGATGCGCTTATTGAGTCCCCAATCCCGTCTTGTGATTCTGGCAAACAGCGCAGAATAATTCTTAATCTTTGTTCTTATGTGCTTCAAATGATTAGGGTCCAAGATGACGCTAAGATATTTTAGCTGGTTTACCAGTTTTATAGTTGTATTATCAACTTTTATCTGTGGTGTTTTTGTAGGTTGAGGCTTCCCTTAAGTAAAATGGAGGACGTCTTGGTAAGATTTTTAAGAGGTGGGTTTGTGCCCAGTCTTGTAGGTTCCTCAATGTCTGGTTTGCCTTAGTTTCAAGCTGGGCCCTGCTCTCTGCAGCAATCATCAAAATTAAGTCATCACCAAAAGCCGGGGAGCTGTCACCAAGGTCCATAGCCAGGAACTCATCTAGAATCATATTTTTGGGCGCCTCCGTAGCCAGGTGGGAAGGAGCAGCAGTGCATAGCACACGCTTCTTGATTAGACCGGGGTTCGAGCCCGTCACCACCAAATACGGAGAATGCGGAAAGGTCAGGGAATGACCACCGCATATCCCGGAGCAATATGGCCTTAGTTGCTAATGCTCCTAAAAACCAAATAACAAACAACAACAGAATCATATTTCAGAGGAGCGGCCCCTGAACATATCCCTGGGGGCAGCCCCTGCGAACCAGTCTGGTGAGCTTTTTGTGTGGTGTGACTACATTTATTTTTCTCTGCGAGAGGTAGAACTTGATTGTTAGGTAGAGATTAATTGAGGTTTGGACGCATCTCACCGGGCACGGACGCTCAGCCACCAGATGGTATCAAACGCCCCAGCAAAATCAATAGTTATGACAAGAAAATACATCTTTTCGCAAGTGGATGCAGAATCCAGATTTCTCAGAGCTTCAATAGTGGAACATCCAGGTTTGAACCCAAACTGAGTTGGCATAGTTCGATTTGCTGCTTCATGGTGATGGCTAGTCCTTTTATGCAGCAATCTTTCAAAGAGTTTACTGACAACTGGTAACAAAGCTATTGAGCGATATGAATCCGGCACGTCAGGGAGCTTGGTGGGATTTTTCAGGATAAGTTTTTTTTTTTGTTTGCTGTCTTCCATTCACTTGGAAAGGTCCTTGTTTTGATACATGTATTAAATAAGGTGAGGAGGAGATTTGGTGTAGTTTCTACTACTTTTTTTGATGATTTCTGGCTCCAGTTGATCTGGGCCTGGACATTTCCTATTTCTAATTAAGTTGGTGGCCTGTTGTAGTTCCTCCAAGATAAAGGCTGGTTCTTGCTGTTCTGTCATATATGTGTTATTATCAGTGCAGATTTCGAGCTGCTCCAGTAGAGTCGGAGTGGCTAGTTCTTGGACGATTGCATCTAATATGATATGGATTGATTGTTTCCATGTAGTAATGGTGTCTGTGTAGTAGTAATAACCTCTCCTCTGGGGAGCTTGTTTGTTGTGACTCTGTATGCCACTCCCCAGGGATCAGTATTTCCTGCAGTACTGACCAAATGCTCCCAAGGTTTGCGTTTGCTCTTCGTTATCAGACCTGTGTATCTATTTCTTACATTCCTATAGTTTTCCCTCATTGCCGCAACTTAGCAGCTGGCCACAATCACCGCGCCCTCTAAAACTGCTTCCTTCTTTTAATCACTTTGCGTCTCAAAGTCTGGATCTGATGTCTTGCATTTGATTGGCGCCTCACTGATGGTTGTGATTATCCTGGTAACTCTCTTTTGTTTCGTTTGGATCAGGTTACATGTTCGTTGCAACTAGATGTTGGGCCGCAGCCAGTGCGAGCAACTCAACAAAGAGCTTCCAGATTCCTTTATTAACCGGAAACTGGTTACCCGTCTGTTTGATTACTGGTGTCCTGGTAAGGGATAGTTGGGTTTCATAAGTAATTATTCTGTGGTCGGATGTCATCCAGGAATCTTGAACTGTCCAGTCCGTGACATAGCCAGCGATGTTCCCATTTGCCATCGTGACATTAGTGGTGGACTCCCACAGAGTGTTACAAAATGTAGGTAATTGGTGTAGCTTGTTCAAGACAACCATGGTTGAGTTTACCAGGAACTCCTCAAGGAGCTGCCCATTCCTAGTTCTTTGATCAGGAGTTTGAGTGTGCCAGGCCAGGGACCGACAGTTGATATCCGCCCCAACTATGATTCTCTGGTTTGGGAGTGTGTCAAGCAGCAACTGCAGGTACCTGGTGGCAAAAATGATCTCATCCTCCGGTCTGCAGTACAGTGCGACAGCATAGAAGGGACCCAGTGGGGTTAAGATGTGAGCACATGCGGCCCAGGCTATGCATAGTTGGCTTACTCTGGTTACTGTAAAGTTGGGACAATGAACCACAATGGCAGCCCAAGGAGTGTCTTCCTCAGACTGTAAAATCTTATATACCATTGGGTAGCCGCGTACTTTTTAGAGTGGGTGTACAGTTCCCACAATATAATGTGCTCCTGAACTTATCCGCCTTTTCCGCCTTTTTTCACTTTCTTATTCCAAAGGTGTTTTTCCTTCTGCTTGGAAATTTGCTCATATCCAGCCTAAAAACGGTGACAAATCCCTCCCATCTAATTATCGTCCGCTTGCAGTTACTTCTACTCTTTCTAAGGTAATATAGAAATTAATTAACTGCCAACGCTTGACTATCTAGAAACCTTCCGTGTGATCATCGATCGCCAGTATGGATTCAGTCAATGATCCAATGGTGGTATTCTGGCTTATGTTACTCATTTATGGACAGTCAATAGTAAAGTTCGATGAAACACAAGCAGTTGCTCTTCACATCTCAAAGGCTTTCGATCATGTTTGGCGTAAAGGTCTTCTAAACAAGCTTCCATCTTATGGTTTGCCAACTGTTTTTTATAATTGGTTATCCAGTTTTCTCTCTGATCGCTCACTGAGGGTAATGGTAGATGGCTCTCTGTCTTCTAACTTCTCCATTAATGCTGGTGTCCCCGAAGGTTCAGTTCTTTTCCCCCACCCTTTTCCTCTTGTATATGAATGACCTTCTTCCATTTACTGGAAATCTTATCCATAGTTTTGCTCATAATAGCACATTGCATTCCACTTTCCAGTTTGAGAAAACCTCGTCCTGCTCAATCAGCTTTAACTTCTCGAATATGCGCTACCAATTCCTTAAATGCCGATCTCCAGGTTATTCTCCTGTGGGGCAAAGACAACCTAGTTGATTTCAATCCTTTTTAAACTCAGTCCAGTCTTATATCACGCAAAAAGGATTCTTCTGTTCCTGTGCTTATCTTGGTGACACTCTGAATTCTAGCAAAAGATATATCTCTTTTTGGGGAGTACCTTGGCTTCTAATCTCTCTCTCATCACAAGCACATTACAAATATTGTTTCTTCAGCATCCAAAAACTTAGTTTTCTCTTTCGCTCTCTTTCGTTAGTTTTCTTCCAAACAGCTGTTCACTCTGTACAAATCTCAAATCCGCCCTACCATGGAATATTGTTTCCACATCTGGGGCGGTGCCCCCAAAACCTCTCTCAGGCTTCTAGATTCCATTCAGTAGAGGCCAGTTAGTTTAATTAATGACTCATCTCTAGCATAGTGTCTCAACTCTATGTCTAGCACTATAGACATACTGTTTCTGCTGCATGCCTTTTCTACAGATACTTCCATGGGCATTGTTCTTCTGAATTGGCTTCTTTAATTCCCGCTCTCTCTCATTCAAAACAGTCTGAACACGTGCCGCCACCAGCCAACATCCATTTACTGTCCAACTTCAAACTCACAGAACCAACTTTTCTTCTTCCTCGTCTATTCATTCAACTGCCGTTTTCTGGAACGACAACCTTCCTTCATACGTATTTCCTGAAAATTACAGTCTACGGAAGTTCGTCAAATGTCAACAAATATCATCTTTCGTCTTTCTCAATCTCCAATCCATGCACGGTACTAAGTACTATTGGTTCTAATAGCTCTCGTGTTTCGGGTTTTCATAAAAAAATAATAATAATAACGATTGTTTATGCAATTTAATTAATACTACCACAAAACAATTTGTGGTAGTATTAAAATAAATAAAACACCAAAAATTAACTTGTTAAAAAACAGTTGTATTAAAAAATTTGTTGTGATTTTTCCTGATATATTGGTAAATTTGTTTAACAAATGTATTATTGAACAACTTTTCGAGGTTTCTGGAAGGTTGCGTTGCTTAAGTTAATTCAAAAACCTGGTAAATTGATGACAGATCCACGTGCCTAAAGACGAATTTCATTACTGGCTAATTTAGGAAAAATATTTGACTGTCTGATATTATTAAGGTTGGAAAAATTGTTTAATCTTAAGAAGTTGAATTTTGATTATCAGTATGGTTTTTAAAAATTTGTTCTACAGAAGATGCAATAAATGATTTGATTAGTTATAGTCATAATTCCAATTAAAAGTATGTAATGGTCTTATATATAGATTTCGAAGGGGCCTCTGATACTTTGTGGTATCAAAATGTCCTTTCAGCTTGAAAGACTCTGTCATGCCCGAACTTGTTATATAACATTATTAGGAGCTACCTTACAGGTAGGAGAATGATTGTAAGATCTCCTCATTTAACTTATAGTAGAGATGTTTATAGGAGCTGTCCAAAAAGTAACAGCTCTAAGTGATCTATATATAAGATCACTTAGAGCATTTGAGTAATAAGATTAAAACATTATACTGTCTCTATGGCGAGGATCACTATGAAAGATTGGAGGTTAGGCAAAAGAGTTTTGAACCTTTATTACAAGGCTATGTTTCTCCCAATAGTGGTATACGGTGCATTGAATTGATACGTTCGAATAAATAAAGTGAAATTTACACAGAAGGTAATATCCATCCAAAGAATAATTCTATCGACAATATTAAAGATCTGCAAAACAGTGTCGACGAATTCTCCGCAAGTTATTGCAGAAACTCTTCCGTTGGATTTTGCAGGCTTATATAGAGCATTTTGCTATTTTTTGCGTAAAGGGAGACGGATATCGTTTATGAGTGTTTCTAACGATTTGACAGTCAGAATTAATCAGGAAAAGAAAAATATTATGCTAAAATTAATTGACATTTTGCAAACTCGTTGGGTCAGTAGCTTGACTGGCAAAACGACATATTTTTTTATCCCTAATGTAGGCTCTAATTGTAATAATAAACTGAATAGATGGTTTTACCCATGTACGGAGGTCTCATATTTGATTACAGGGCATGGCTCCCTAAGAAATAACTTATTTCTTAGGGAGCCACGCCCTGTAATTGCCTACTTATTTCTTAGGGAGCCATTCCCTAAGAAATAAGTTATTTCAACTAGGATTAGAGGAGTAACCATTTTGTATATGAGGTAGGCTTGAAACTTGAGACCACATTTTATGTGATTGTCCGTTATACGACGAATTTAGATGCGTATTTAAAAAAATTACAGCCGGATTTTAACAGTGGTTTTGAGGCTGTGTGGCTATCTTCTGAAGAACACTTTGGTTTTTCAAGAATATTGCAGGCAGGTGTTTAGAAAAAGGAGGCTAATTTCAGTTGTTATTGATACTAGCTAGTTTAACTGTACACTTTTTTTTATTATTATTTTTTATTTTATTATTACTTTTTATTATTATTGATTTTATTTATTTATTTTTTATTTTTTTTTTTTTTGCGGGCTCCTGGCGCAAGCAGTGTGGGAATGAGATTTAAGCATCTACCGTTCTTGGTTGCCTCCGGTGAATGCGGGAAACCTTATTTATTTATTTATTTTTATTTTTTGAATTTAATTATTATTATTTATTATTATTATTTTATTTTATTTTTTGAATTTAATTATTATTATTTATTATTATTATTATTTTTTTTTTTTTTTTTTCGCTGGCTTCCAGGTCCAGCCTGGGAGCAGGATTGCTGGCACTCACCAGTATTGCACTATCTTCGGTGGGTGCGGGAATATAGTGAAATGTGCATTGACACATTTCACTACACTAATTGACAGATTAGTAGACAACACACTACACATTACACTGCAGGCCTATTTATAGTAGTACTACGTCGATACAGAATAGCTGGAGATAGACATGTGTCTGGTGCCACCCTATACAAGTATACAGGGTGTTTCGATAATTTAAAGGTGAACTGTACAGACTACAATACGCAAAAAATATCCTAGTAAACATGGGTCCTTAAGTGAATCATTTTCGAGATATTTCACATTTCTAGTTGGGATCCACCACTGACAAATTGAACTGTACAGAGTTGAGATCCACCACTGACTTGTTTGTTTAGGTCAGGTTATGTTCATTCTCTTTCTTTCCCCTCTCTCAATGCTCTGAGACGTAGCAGGCATACTAGTACTTGTCAAAAGATAGTCAACATGGAAAGATGTTACAGCAACGAAGAGTAAGCGGACATGTATGGTAAAGCCAACGGCAGTACACTCGAGGCTGCATGTTTGTATCAAGAAGCATTTCCCCGCCAAAGGCAGCTCAACAGGCGCACATTCATCAGGGCACAGAGTAATAAGATATAGTGTCAACTCTCTGAATTACTCCCAGCGCCACCAATTTCGGACCTATAAACTAACGCGGCCATCAAAATCCACAGAGTGCTAACGCGCATCCAAACCAGTACCAATTTTATTAGCCCATTGCTAATAAAATTGGTACTGGTTTGGAAAGATTAATTCTTTGAGCGTAGCGAGTTCATTTTCCTTTGCATTTTGGTTACTATTATTTTAAATATTTGTGTATTATTTTTGGCGTATCGTATTATTATTAGAGTAGCGAGTTAATTTTTCATTGCATTTCGGTTACTATTATTATAATTATTTGTGTATTATTATTAGCGTAGCGATTTCATTTTTCATTGCATTTTGGTTACTATCATTATAATTATTTTTGTGCATTATTATTATCATCTTCCTTCTTTTTTTTTTTTTTTTTTTTTGGATTTGTCTTCTGTCATTATGAAGAGAAGTGCTTCTCATGTAATAAATCCGAGTGCGATTATACTGATTTCCGAAAGGACATTTAAGGTAATTTATCATAATTGATAGAACGAGGGAATATTTAATTAAATGAAAAAAGAAAAAGAAAAAAAAAAAAAAACACTACTGAATAGCTAATTATTAACTAATTCCAAACTTATTACATTAATTAATATGAAGAAGAATATGAATTCATATTAACTGACTATTCTGAACTACATAAAACATGACAAATCCACAAATAAGATACAATTTCATTTCAATTGGATGGAATTCTGTTGATTGGTCAACTCCAAATCACTGAGGTTAGCAGCATATGATGCAGTGTTCATTTCATAGATGATATAGCAAAAGTAATAAATAAATAAAGGAAAAGAATTAAATTAAAAAACTCAAAACACGTAAATTACCATGTGTATACTTGAGAAAAGAATTTAAATTAAAAGAAGGGAGAAAAAAGGTACTTGGGTTTAAAAGAGAGTTATAAACTGAGGAGGAAGGAAATTCCTGATTTTAGTGTTACCACACGACTATCAACTTTTAGTTTAAGATTGCCGATATTTTATTATTCTTCCGTCTTTTGCACTGTCTTTTTTTTTTTTTTTTTTTGTATTGAAACAATAATTAATTGTGAATAGTTCATACTAACAATCGGTGAATTGATATGTCCATCACAATTACAAAGCTGAAGTTGATTTGGTCAGAAAATTCTCCACACTCTTCGTAATGTTATAGCCCGTTTCTTAGGTCCGAAATTGGTGGCGTCAATTTTTATGCATTTTAACGTGTAACCGGAATTAACATTATCGTCTATGGGAGGTGACACTTTGTATCTTACTATTCTGTGCAGCAGGGTACATCAACGCCTTAGAGAACATGGACGCTTCGCACTACGAGCAGGTAGGCCCAGAAGCATGCACCTGATGTTGAGGAAAGGGTGTTAGAAAGAACATCCTGTAAAATCCTGTGGTGTTGAAACCAAAAATTAAAAATTTATTATCTTATGTTTATTAAAAACACCTTTAACAAAGGATTCAAGTTTTTTGCTAAACTAGTGCTCCCATAGTCAGTGGCGGATCTTAACAGAAAACGTGCATTATCTCGAAAACGCTTCATTTGCGGCCCGATGTTCACTGGGAATGTTTTGCTTATGTTAGTTCGTACTTTTTACCACGGTTTTGTCGGTGTTAGATGTTGATTAGTTAGCTCCTGGATTTTCATTGTAATATTGTGTTTTCTGGCTATCCCCCTAGTTCTAAATATGTCCTAGAAGAAAGTAAACTTTGGGTGAGTTGACTGATACCTTTGGTTTTGCTAACAGTTGAGAGGTTGACATTATATAATTGATTCAATTGGGCGTTTATTTCGAATTCTGAAACTGTTGTGTGGCATAATGGCTACCATAGAGAACTTTATTTCTTAACTGTCAGCTTGTGAATATTTTATTCTTAGGTTTGTTCTTCCTAAAACTTGGGTTGGACAACAGATTTGACACTCATTTTGGACTGCAGGGTGGCCGATTGTGGTGGTGGGTTACTTTTTATGACATTTTTTCCACCAATAGCCAGCCAATTTTAATTTTTGATAATCGTTGGCTCTAGCTACACAAAATGTATTGTTGTTATTCTTATGCTGCCATCTTGTCTCCTCCCTTCTTACTGACAACATGGCGTCGTAACGTGTGCTTTTTGGAGGGAAACCTGTTATAGGAGGTCGTCATCTGGAACGTCATAGCTTATACAATCGATGACAAAATATTATGACTGAAGTTATTCCTATGGACTGTAGTTGCCCAATTGTTTGATACTGAATGCTGTGCTCTGATTGGATTTCTCTCAGTGATTACGTAATTAATCGTGTTCACAAAATAGATACCAGTATGTATACCATAGTGTGTGTGTGTGTGGGGGTAGTGTTAAAAATATTTGTAACATAAATTGAAGTTTCTTTGTAGGTGACCCTAATTTTTTGAACTTAGTGTATATGTTTGCTATAGGCCCTGAGTATCCCCTCTACCAAGTTTTTTGCAAATTGGATCATTAGATCAAAAGTTTAATAAGGTTTTTTACATTCTGTACAAAAATGCCATTCAACTTATTATTGGGCTCTTTTGGGCTGACAGTGGATACATTTTTAACCTTTAATATCTCAACTCCTATTGGTCGAAATGACCTGTGCTTTGGCCAATAGATTAATGGACAAATTACTTAATTTTCGTAAATTTTGTGGCGCCCTCTGGTGTTGTGGAATATAATTTTAAACAGTCGAAATTAAGGTTACTTTGCAGATTAAATTATATAATTTATTATGTTGTAAACGTTGTCATCTCATTATTTGAGGAGTAAATATCTTGTCCACTGCATTGGGGTAAGGACCTTTGAATTAGAACTGATTTTCTGGCTGGGAAAGGTTGTGTAATATTTTGAGGTTTATTTTGTACATGTGGTCTAACTACTATGGAAATTGCTTGTCCACTGCGTTAGCAGCTGGGACAGTGTACTGAAACTGCTTAAATATATAGTATTGCTCTCCTGTCCACTGAGTTTGCAGTGACGAGAATATATTTCTTAATATTTTGTTAAACTGGAATATTGTTTATATTGTGTCCACTGAGTTGCCCTTGAGGGTATTGTGTTTTCTATCGTCTCAAAATTACATTTTGTTATGACTGATGACTGCTTCTATGGTTGAGATGCCTGGGGATCTTACTCTGGCTCCTGACTTGGAGATTGGCGAGCCTCTGGCGGATGTCAAAATGGTGGAGGACGTTCCACATCTTCGTTTGGATCATTCTTTTGTTCGTGATCTTAATTCAAGTGGGTTGTGTGACTTGGACCAGACTAATTGTACTGCTGTATTGGAATTGACGTATGGATTAAAAAATAATCTGCTCGACACACTTAAGGAGAGTGCTCAGTTTTCGCCCTCTATGCCCGTTGATGCTTGTAAGATCTGGAACAACCTTGAGAGACTTGTCTTGGACTTGACAATTGAAAATGAAAAACTTAAAACCAAGGTTTTAGAGTGTGTAAGTGCCAGAACACAGAGAGTAAGATTTTGCCTGCTGCCCCTTCGGCGATCAGTGTTATGCTTCTATGGTTGCTTCCGGCACGGCCATAAAATCAGATGGTAATTTAATTTCTCAGGGATTAAAGAGTAAACATGTTGTAGTTGTAAGAGCTTCTGACTCCCGTGATTATAAGACTAGTGAGGAAGTTAAACTTTCGGTCTCACAGCAGTCCTTTACGTACTGTTGTACGTAAAGGACTGCTGTACAAATTGCTACTTTGTAGCATTATGGACAAGATTCTGTAATGTATAAAGGGATGGTTGAGTGGGAAAAGACAGAGTGGTTATCAATGGGCACTGCTCTTCTTGGACTAATGTTATTAGCTGAATTCCCCCTAGCTAAGGTCTGGGCTTGTTGATTTCTATATTTATTAATAACATTGATGAAATTATCAATCTTAATGTTTGCAGAGGATACGTTGGTTGACAGCGTAGTTAATATAGTTTGAAACCATACTCAGCATTGTGGGAAATATAAGGGTCCTCATGGTAATTGTGTAGTCAGATAATAAGTTATCTGAGCTGTGTACTCAGGCTATAGGAACAGCTCATAGGGTTTGTCAAAGATATACAGGAATTTTGCAAGCAGTGCTAGGCAGGCGGTTATCCCGTTATATAAGTATTACATGCAGTTCTGGAAGCCTGATTTTACAGGATGTTTAATGATTTTATAATAACTGAGAGCAAAGTGGAGGAGAAATTGTTAAAGTTAAACATAAGAAAGGCACCTCCTGGGATGGATGGGATCTATTCAGTTATATTAAAGGAGGCGGCAACGGAAGTAAGCAAACCCGTAGCCATAATTTTGAGAGCATCCTTGGACTCAGGGGAAGTCCCCACAGACTGGAGATGTGCAAATGTATTCCCAATTCCCAAAGGAGGATCTAAGAGTGACACGAGTAATTACAGACCAATTATTTTAACTTCTGTTCCAGGAAAAATAATGGAGTCACTTGTTAAAGATGCTTTGCAGGATCATCTAGACAAGACTGCAGTAAAATTTCAGACGCAACATGAGTTTCTTAAGGGAAAGTCTTGTTTGACAAATCTGATTGGATACTATGATGTGGTTACAAAGGAAATGGAGGCAAAAAATAATTTTGATATCATATACTTGGATTTCAGGGAAGCTTTTGACACTGTTGCTCATGGAAGACTACTGTACAAAAATGGAGCAGTATGGTATTACGGGTAATGGTATTAAGCAGTATGGTATTAGGTTGCTACAATGATTTTATTTTTAAAAGGGTTGTTGAGTGGGAGAAGACAGAGCGCGGTAATCAATGGACGTTGCTCTTCGTGGACTAATGTGATTAGTCGAGTCCCGCGGGGTTCGGTGTTGGGCTCACTGTTGTTTTGTATATGTATCAATGATATTGATGAACGTATATCAGGCAGATGATACAGAGGTTAGCAGGGTTGTTAATGGCAGTATGCTACGGCAATAGAATCTAGAAAATTTGGGCAGATGGGCTGAGAAGTGGCAACTGAAGTTTAACATTGACAAATGCAAAGTACTGCATATGGGTAGAAGTAACTCCAGAAAACGTACCAACTGTGTGGTACTACATTTAGGGTGGTAGAAAATGAAAAAGACCTGGGAGTAATTGTGCAGTCAGATATGAAGTTTTCTGAACAGTGCAGACAGATTCCCAGAGCAGGTAGTGGGATATTGTTAATGATATACAGGGATTTTGCTAGTAGGGAAAAGGAGGTGATTATCCCTCTGTATAAGGCAATGGTCAAGCTACGCCTTGAGTACTGCGTACAGGTCTGAAAGCCTCATTTTAGGGAGGATGTAGAGTTGCTAGAACGAGTACAAAGAAGGGCAAGAAGATTGGTGAGGGGATAAAAAGGGGTGCTCTTACCAAGAAAAACTTAAGTTCTGCAAATTGCAGTGCATGAAGCATAGACACCGGCGAGGTGATCTCATAGAGGTGTATAAGGCCTTGAATGGCTTGAGCAAGCTTGAATGCCGATGGAATTCTTCCACTTGCTCAGATTAAGAACCTGAGGGGGACACAGATTCAAATTGAGGAAAGACAGTTATAGAATAGATGTGCGGAAATTTGCCTTTAGCCAGAGGGTGGTTATTTGTTGGAACAAACTTCTATCTGTCGCTGTGGAAGATGAAAGCTTAAATAAATCAAGTAGGAACTGGACAAACTTTTAGAGGGAATGAATGTGTGAAAATTTTTTTTTTTTTTTTTTTTTTTTTTTTTTTGGGTGATGCTACATAAGCTCATACTCCTGCTTTCTTGCATCACATGCCTCAATTACTATGACGGATGCGGAGACGAGCAACAAGATTAGCGACAGTAATAAAATGGTGCTTTACCAAGAAAGACTCCTGCTGCAAATTGCGCCGTCTGGCCTCTTGGCACTTGCGAGTAGATCTGATTTTATTGAGGTGTTTAAGCCTTTGAATGGATTAACTAAACTCATTGTTGACTGATCCTTCCTCTTTCGGAGACTATGAGGGCACTTAAATACACATTTGGGAGGGAGGGAGGAGGGAAGGACAGTTGTCGGATAAATGTGCTGATATTTGCCTTCAGCCAACGGGTTGTTGATTATTGGAACAACCTCCCATCTGATGTTTTGGTAGGTTGAATAAATTTCAATGAAATTCAAGGAAAAGCTAGAAAAACTGTTAGATGGACGGACTGGTGATCGCTGCTTTTCCGTGAGCAAAAGGCCTGCACTAAATATTGTATTTCTTGTTTGAATCGTCAGGGAAGGAACCGTATTCTATGGTAGTGCGAACTTTTGCTAGTAACACTAATTTTTGGCTTTAATTACTGGCTTTCTCCTGCTGCAGTTTCTGCAATCTGTGTTGTAATTTTAATTTTGTTCATTTCGAATTTTCGCTATATTCCTGTCTTTTCATTACCATACTTTTGAGAGATACGCTTCTCCACGGGTGTTGTCTTAATGTTTTATTTTATGATGATGAATTATTTTAGTTTTCAATTTACACCTGCTGTAGCTTCTTTAAATTATGCATTTAAAATAACCAAACATGTATAAAGCAAAGTTACGAAAATGAAGCTTATGCTACATACATACTTTATTCAAACAAAGCTCTCGTAATTGAAAATGTATTTCGTAATTATATCCAACTTGAAAATATTTTCATTTTCCTTATTATTTTACACTATCTATCTTACTCTATCAAAGAGAGATAATATGCATAAAGTTAAAAAAATAAAAATTTCCCATTCAGCATCGGTCCTTTCCTTTTTTGACTTTCTGTAGTGATCACAGTCTCATCAAAGTTCCATTACACGTCCCATGTATAAAATAGATCCGCTCATTTCATCAACGATGAAATATAAAAATGGGCGATTAAATTCAAGAACAGTAAAACGATTTCTGCTCACTATACCCACAACGGAGATGGCTGAGGCTTCAGAACCCTCTTCCTTCACATTTATGTTAACCTGATGAATTATTTCATCGACATAAAGATCGTTAGATTTACTTATACCTTGCAGGTCCGCTGTGGTTGCTTTGAAAATACTATCCATCCCGAGGGCCTTCAGTTGATTCTGGACGTAAAACTTACTTTCTAGTTGGAATTTAGGGAGGAATACTTGAACTTGCTTCATGCTTAGGTTTTCAATAACTTCTTCCAAGAAAGCAGTTGTAAGATTCTTCTCTAGCTCCTGAAAATATTCATTGCTAATAGGCATCATTAGTAAAAATGTAATACCTCCTTTCATCGGTAGTGTTATTGCTTGAATGTCCAGTGCTTCCTCAGTATAAATAGAAAAGTTTCCTGTGATCATCATCATTGGTACTTTGATTTCATCTGTTCCCTTATTATAAAACGTAGACTGGGTTGTGTTTTCTGGATTGAACTCATATTGCCACATTCCTTTAAAATGGTTTGCATTCAACAAAAGTAGTCGGGTTGTTGTACTAGGCACGCTGGTCAAGATATTTTGTATTTTCCCTTCCGTTTTCAGTTTGGCCCATGCATTTAGCCATTCCATAATGAGATCACCATACCTTTCAAAATTTACTTCAAATAAATCGGCCTTGTAAAACCTTTGCAGTTGCTCTCTGTAAAGACCTGAGATGTTATAGTTCTCTTGAATTATTGCTGCATTGAATATATTCATTTCATATTCTCCATTACTTTCTTCTAGTAATTCACGTAGTTCATAGAATCCATAATGAACAATTTCAGAATTATTCGAGGACAAATACATAACTTTTTCCATTTCACGTGCTGAATCTCCTCCAGCGCCTAGATATAGCATTCCTAGCGCTAATGATAAACTCCAAGGAGATAGCATAATGTTACTGTTGTCGGCAAGCAAAGCATTAAACAGAGAAATCCCAAATCTGTTGTTGGATTCGACTAATGTTTTAGCAACTTTGGACAGATTGCAGTTCGTAGTATGACTGAAGATAACAACCAGGGCGATGATGAAACTCGACGTCCTTGAGGATGGAATCATGGCGACCCTGCATAACAAAATAATGGATAATAAATAACAGAAAAAATGTTTTTATTATATAAAAAGGCATCTGTCAATGTAATTTTTCTTTTGGTCATGTCATTTGAAAACATTTCTACCCATAGAATTTAATATAAAGTAAAATTTTCCATTGAGGATAGGCCGAAAGTCTTGTTACTACCATATTTTTCTTTGAAGGAGTAAATTTAGGTACAGTTATGAGAAGTAGGGACAATGGCTGAGACAAGCTGCAATAATGCAGAGGAGCGGGTCGTTGTGAGTGTGGGTGTAGATATGACTGTAGGGCTGACGAACGTATTTCGGTAAAAAAAAAAAAAAAAAAATGCAACAGGATTTTTCCGCAAAAAAGAAATCCCTCCTAAAACAATAATATTCCAATGTGAACGTTAGCTGTTCACGACTGAACCAATTCTAGCTTAAAAAAAAAAAAAAAAAAAAAAAATTGGATAACTGTCAGCACAACAGACAATATGTAATAGGGGTGACATTTAGTGCTCAGAATAGTCATTTTTGACTTTTGTATGTATAGTATATTATGTACAGCGGCTCCGGAACTTTAGTTCAACCCCACCCAGGTACTTTGTGATGATACAGAAACTCTGTAAAACTTCCAGAAATGAGTGTAATGTTATGTTTATGCAGTGTGTGTGTTGTTTAGTTGTTTCTGGCCTCTCTGTCACTTGGAAAGCCTGCCCAATGTCCGTCTACACCAAAGGGAGGTGGACCACAACTAAGTGTATCCCTGTCCACCAGGAGGTGGACCCCTAAAACCTTTGTCTGCCCTAAGGACTAAAACTGCGCGTAGTGCTATTTTGGACTATTTACAAATAAACTGTAGAGACTAACATAGTGGCTATAGTCGCCATCCTCTCCCCATCAGGAAAAGGCCCGCCAGACAACACACTCAATTTATGGACATAACACACCAAATTTATCGTTTATTCAAGCTTAGACCCCTATATCTCCAACTGCTCTACAACAAATGCCTACTTGAGGGGGGTTTTTCCCAAGGCATGGAAAGTGGCCTTACTGCAACTCATTAGGAAGTCTGGCAAATCCCCAGGAGATCCGCGCTCCATTAGGCCAATTGTACCCTTGGCAAACCTAGACAAAGTACTAGAAAGGCTCATGGCTCTCCGAATCACAGAACTATTCCAGGAACAGAACCTATTCTCCCCAGCACAGTATAGCTTCACACCAGGGCGATTTACAGAAGAGCGCTGTTTGACTTCGTCTTCCCTATTGAAAACTCCACATCTAAATTTGAACTGGCCATCTTGGTGGATTTTGAAGGTGCCTTTGGCAGTGTCTGGTGGGACAGTGCATTGGCACCCCTCCGCCTAGCTAACTGTACCTCCCATCTTTATAAGCTCTTCCAGAACTATTTCTCAGAGCGCACTGTCGTGGTTAAATCCAATCTTCTGCAGATAACTAAACCAACCTCTCGGGGGTACTCACAAGGTTCTGTGCTGGGGCCCTTTGTGTGGAACATGGTCCTGCACAGCTGGCTTTCTAAATCTTTTGAAGGATGCAAAATTGTGGCGTTTGCAGACGACCTGACAGTGGTTGTTTCTGGAAAATCACGCTCCTACCTTGAAAACAAAGCAAATCTTGTCCTAGCAGATCTCTACTCCTGGACGTTCTTAACAAGCTTCAAATCAGTACCAGCAAAACAACAATGATGCTTTTTAAATCAAAGCTTGACCTACGCCGCCCACCACAAATCAAGATTTCCTTCAAAGAGCTTCCTATTATGACACAGGCTAAAGTCCTAGGAGTGGTCATTGACCATAAGTTGAACTTCCTTCCACATCTATAATACCTAGGGGTCGAAACGATTTTCAGTGCAATCATGAGGATCTCCAAGAGTAACTGGGGACTCCAACAAAACACTCTTTGTATTATAGAGCCGTTTTCATCCCTATTGTGACCTACGCAGCAGGAGCGTGGTTTCACCGGGTTCAACGAGTAAATATGAAAATCAAGGCCAACTCCATTCACCGTGCTATGCTCCTGGCCATGCACAGATTATGCCGAACAGTGTCTACAGCTGCCATCCAGGTGATAGCTGGAACTTTGCTGCTTGATCTATTTGTAATCTTCAGAGGGCTTAACTACTTCAGAATTAAAAAGAAAATACCAACGAAGATACAGGGCCTAGAACTAAATTTCAATGCTAACCCCATAGCAGAAAGAGCTCGCTGCTTGAGTACTCACGCAGCCAATTTATTTCATTGTTATTTTTATTATTTTTTTAAATTAATTAACTAATTAATTTTTATTGGTTACCGGACACGTGTCCCTCAACGAAAAGTTACATCTGCTAGGTTTGCTACCAAAGATCGCTGTTTCTGCATCAGGTCAGAAAATTGGAAACATCTTCTTTTCGAATGCAGGTTGTACGACGACTTAAGAAGGACCCTGCTGCAGGCTGTGCCAGGTATCTCGGAACAGCAACCAGAGCCTCTACTCCAAACACTTGACCATCTAAAGGCTATGCAATCCTATGCATCCGAAGTCTTTGAGCGCAGGAAGCAGAGCTACATAGTTGTTACTTCACCTAACAATACCTCTTCAGTGACTTACGGGTTCCATATTCGCATTCCACCACCTTCTTCTTTTTTTTTTTTTTCCATGTACTCTGTCTGGAGTTCCCACTCTAGTGCAGCTAGTTTATTTATTCATTATTTTATTTTTTCTTTATTTATTTTATTTTATTATTTTTATTTCTATTTATTTATTTATTATTATTTTATTTATTTATTATTATTTTATTACTTTTATTTATTTATTTATTATTATTATTTTTTATTAATATTTTATTTATTTATTATTTTTATTTACTTCATTATTTTATTTTTTTTTCTTCACGCGCTCTGCCTTGAGTACTCACGCAGCCAATTTATTTCATTGTTATTTTTATTATTATTTATTATTTTTAATTAATTAACTAATTAATTTTTATTATTTTTTTTCCTAAGTGCACCACGGGTGGTTTTTTTTCCCCTTCCTTTTTACCTCTTATTTATTTTTTCCCCTCTTTCTTTTTTCCTCCTCCCTCTGGAATGGGCCTCCAGGGGAATCTGGCCCACCAGGCAACTCTAGGTTGGGTCAGAGTTTCTCTTGAGACAGTACGTGTTTTGCTGGAACTGGCCAACCACCTTCCCATGGTGTGGACGAGTACCCAGAATCATCTGTCTAGGTGACTGATGCTTCTAGGTAGCCAAGAGGTCAGAACATAACAACAGAACACACACACATAATACACACAAACCTACGTCACACACATCTGGCCCATTTGTAGTGATACTGTTCTTCACAGAGATACGAGGCGGAGTTGAACAAACGTTCTAGGTGCCGCCCTTACATACACACGTCCACACACTCAATTATAAGACACTTATAAGACACGTAGTCTTATAAGTTCGTCCTAGTTAGCATTAGTATGACAGTTTTTTGCTGCTGTTGTTCTTGTTGTTGTTGTTTGCTTCCATAACCCACATTACTAAACACATGATATGTAATCTTCAATTATAACCACCTGAATCCTTCAGGCCTGCGTTCATTAACGAACGCATTAACATTAAGCGATCATCATTAAGTCATTATCACTTAGAGATGATGCTGTGTGAAACGAGAAGTATAGAAAGTACAAAGTTACTCCAGATTTTTGTAATGCTCCCGCAACTCCGTTAAGTTTATTCTCAAATGAATGTGCAATTTATCGAAGCACTCGTAAGAGGAATGTTTATTTCTGCAGTAAAGATAACTCACATTATTATGAAAGGTTGTAACATAATCCACCATGATCTGGACCGCATAGTGTGCATAGTATTAGGGTCAGGCGCCACCCGTAGTTTCTCACATCTGGGCCATATTTACGCTGTGAAGAAATACAGTACTACTGTAAATGTCAGAAAAGTGTTGTATATGACATTGCGTTAGGTTCTGTTGTGTGTCCTGGCATTTGGCCGCAGGGCCCCTGGTGGGACTCCAGGTTGCCCGCACACACCACTAGGGGGTAGCTAGGCTGCCCATTATTCTCTGGCTTGTCTCTGCCAGGATCGCCAGAGCTTCCTGGACGGAGACAAAAAAAAAAAAAAAAAAAAAGGCAGAGTCGGAGAAGTACAGAGTGTACGCAAAAATGAGGGTAAGGCTAGAAATATGGATGTAGAAGAAGGCATCCTCCACGTTATCAATGGAGCAATGAGCACCATCAGGTGAAAGGGGAACCCGGGGAGGAGGATAAATAAGACACAGCAAGAGAGCTGCGTGTAGGTTGCCACTGACGAATCAGGTGGCCCATAGGCCAATTGATCCTATCCAGATTAAGATCGGTTGGCCAGTTAGGTAAGGATCAGTTGTTTGGGGTATTCCTATTTTGTGTTGGCAATAGGGTGCTCCGTCTTGTGAAGAGGGCTTGTGCAAACTTGGTAAACTGATAGTAGTAGTTTTCTTCTGTGATGAATAAGTGTTCATTTTCTTGAGGGTTATCTTGTATACGAGTAAACAGGATGCTGCGGAGGTCCTCATAGTATTGACAGGTATATACTAGATGGTTCCAGTCTTCTATTTCACCACATAGGGGTTGTCAATGATTCCCATGGATTTGTGGTTTATTCATCCGTGTCCGGTAATGAAGTTCTCTCCTTGTGGTATAAAGACCAGGAGAGGAACCAATTTGGAGATTTGAGAAATACGGCATTCACATAAGGTATAAATTTCTTGGTGATTGGGCCCTTGTCGGTAGCAGTCCATCTGTTCTGCCAAGTCTGAAGTAGTAGGATGGCAATTTGTTTCTTTTCCTGCCTGATTTCATTCAGGGTTATTGATGGAGTGTCCAAGGATAGTTGCTGGTATACCCCTGGATAGACAGTAGTGGAGGCCCCTTCGAATAACCTCCAGATCGAGCGGAAGGCCACCCGCAAGAACCTGAAGGGCTGGGTTGCTAACTGTGCAGTATGCCCTTATACTAGTCAGGAGGATTGTGCACTGGATGGTTTCCAGTTTACGTTTGTTGTTGTAAAGTGTTGCCCTGCGAAACCAGACCATACGTTATGAATGGAAGGAAGATTGATTTGTACAGAACCTTAAGGGTGCGCCGATTCAATCCCCAATCACCCGTGCAATGAGAACAGTGAAGTTTCTCACTTTCGCGTGGAGGTGTACAAGATACGGAGAGAAAGTGAGCTTAAGGTCAAGTACTATTCCCAGTAGTTTTAACATGGAAACAAGCTTCATGGTTTGGCCTTGAAGTTTGATAGTGGGGTTTCTAGTAGGCTGCAGTGATCCCTTCAGGAGAATGGATTGTGTCTTTTGGGGTGAGAATCTTAGCTTGTGTAGGGCTGCCCAGTTCTGAAGGATTTGAAGTGCCTGGTTTCCTCTGGTTTCCAGAGAAGCTCTGCTGTCAGCCTCAATGGAGATGGTGACATTATCAGCAAAGGCTTGTATAGCTACAGGGCAATATTCCACAGAAAAGGACCAAAGACAACCCTAGGGGCAACCTCTGTAGACAGACCTGATGATTTTTTGGTATGTTGAGGAGATTTTAATTTTCCTATTTGATAAGTAGTTTTGGATGCATTTGTATAAATTTAATGGAATATTTGCTTGCCTAAGTCTGTGAAGAATACTTGCCCACCAGAGCCTTTCGAAGGCTCCAGCGAAATCTATTGCTATTAGTAGGTAGTATTTGAAGGTAGAAGTTGAAACTGCAGAGATGATCCTTTGCAGTGCGTCTTCTGTGCAACGCCTCGGTCGAAATCCAAACTGGAAGTTGGACTGGAGCCCGGCTTTGGTGTTAATGGTCTTGGAGCCATACTAGGAATAGACGTTCAAACAGTTTACTGACCATGGATAAAAGAGCAATGGATCGATATGACTCTGGTTGTTGGAACAGTTTAGACGGATATTTTATGATCAGCTTTACATTGGCGTTTTTCCATTCTTCTGGGAAAGATCCAGGGGAAAAGCACTTATTAAAGAGGTCGACTAGAAACTGGATGTTGATTTGGTGGTCTTAAGGACTTCAGGTTCAATGAGGTCTGGTCCGGGGAATTTCCTGTCCTTCATTTTGGTAAGAGCCTGCTGCAGTTCATCGGTGGTAAATTGGTCTTCTACAGCATTGCTGAAGTAGGTGTTGTTTGCCTGGCATATTTCTTGCTGTTGTACTGTCAGAAGTTCAGTATCTGTGTCAAAAAGTGTCCAGAATATTGACCATAGATTGCTACCACGATGTAGTCATAGTGCCTTTTGGTGTGAAAGTGGATTGGATAACTTTACTCCTGGGGTGATGTAGTTGGTGATGCGGTACACCTTCCCCCAGGGTTCAGTATTGCCAGTCGTTTTCACGAGTCGTTCCCAAGATGATCATTTACGCTTCTTTATAAAGGAGGTGTAGTCGTTTCTGACTCTTCGATATTCTTCATGGAGGGTGTTTACTTCATTTGGGGGCCAAGAGGTACGAGCTCTCTGAAAGGCTTTTCTTTTGGAGGTACAATTCGGCGAAGGTGCTCGAGCTCTGGGAACCACCATGAGACGGCATTAGACATTGATCTTTTCTTTCTAATTGATTGATTGATTGCAGGCCTGGATGATGATATCTGTTGTGAGTTTGTTGGTTGGCGGTCCAGTGCTGGAAGATAAGAATAATTGTGGTCCCGGATCATGGTCTGCAGCGTGGAGCAAAAGATTTCCCAATTGGCCTTGTTAATGGCATAGCGACTAATATTGTAGTGAGGTGGTGGAGTTGGATCAATGGATTTTGTGAGTTTAAATGTAATAGCTCTGTGATCTGAGGTGGTCCAGGCCTCATTGACCTGCCACCCAGAAATTTTGCTGGCAATGGATCGTGTGGCTATGGAGATATCTATTGTGGATTCCCACAGAGTGCTGGAACAGGTAGGCAGGTTATTAGGCTTGTTCAGAACCAGGAAGGGATAAGTGGCCAGGAAATGATGCCCGTGCGCGAGTTGTGGCATACGGTGTTCGTTTACGCTCCTGATATTAATTCAGTTTTAGATTAGTTATACCTAACGTTATAAAATGATTCGCCCACTATTGAATTCCTCTTCCTCTGCTCAAGCTTGTGGTAACATCTTCATGATATGATAAACAGGTATTTCTGTTTTGTTAATTATTCCTGCTCACATTTGAAGTCCTTCATTACGATGTATGCACAGCGCTTTAGCCCTCATGAATCTAGCAAATGCCCCACTACCCAAAAGACTTAAGGTGACAATGAGTCAACCTTGACCGAGTCACAAAACATCGTCATTACTGAGTTCCCTAGGGAAATCCTCCCTCTCTTCTGTCTTCTTAGCACACCTGTCTCAACCATTTATGCTTTCTTGTGTTCTCTCAGTAATCTCTTTGGAAACGCGAATATAAAAGCTGCAAGCTTAATAGTGGCAGAGCAAGCAAACTACTCGGAATTAAAGACTAACTCTTAAAACTGAACATTGCTCACTGCTTCCAAGTGATTTAAAGAACCGAAATCAGGCATGTCACAGAAACAGAATAACTTGCAACAATCCGTCTGCCTAGCCTGCCGCGACGGAAAGGAGCCAACCATTCGATTTTATGTATGCAAATTAATCTTTTGTGCCCATTCAGTTAAAACAAACATCACACATCTTTCTAAACTACGTCGAAGGTTCGCATGTGACAAATGCCTTGGAGAAGACATATCTGAACTTCCTCTGTCCCAGACTGAAACTAGCCCTGTCGACCAGATGTTCACTGATCGCGTTCAACATTCACATAAGTCGCATCCGATTGTCATAAGTTCAGGTTTGCCTGAACCTATGACAATCGGATGCGACGAAACAGTAGGCAACGAAACACCACCTGACGGGATTGCCAACCACGATATATGCAGCGCTCATCAGTCCAATTCTCCATCAGAAACTAATGATCAAAACTGTGCCTCGGTCGGTAACGTGTTCTGCAGCTCAAACCAGACACTAGTCGCAACAGGTACTTTTCAAAGTGAATATGATTCTCCAAGAATTAACGCCGAAGTCAGTGTCGACCCCTCCTCTACAGCCAGACAGCATAGACTTCTTGATCCTCTTAATTGACCAGTTGAGGTCCCAAATTGAGGATCTGAAGGATGAGGTTTACTCGCTGAGGTACCAAAATAAACATATCACTCATATGCTCTCCGACCTCTGCTCTTTGGTGATCGGAAATGGCAAGCTGACATCTCAGCCACCAATAATACCTAAACGGAAAAAAACTACTCAACCTGTCAAACATCTTAGCCTTATAAAGTCTGGCTCCCACGCTCAAATTCACTCGAGACAATTAGTAGATAGATCTCCAGACTCCGATTGAGCACATTAGCAGTGCCCAGTCATGCACTCAGCAGAAGGCTGGTGACCAACCACAGATGCAATCTTGTGAAGAAGTATCCAAGCCAGAGAACCCACCAGAAAATAACAAACAATCCCTACAAGCCGAAGAACCAAACAGTAATTCAATTAACGCCCATCAAGCTCTGCCCACGTCATTTGCTGGTATACTTACCAACAGCAATTCTAGCGATACTTACGTCCCATCTGGAGAAACACAAAATTCCCTCATGACCACAGCCAATCCTGCCTCACATTCCTCTGGATGCCTTCCTGATACCAATATTTATTGCCTTCCCCATCACGCTAATATTCATAACCAGATCTCCTTACATCAAAAAACAGCCTGCAAATATCGTCTGACACTGGCCGAGAAATATAACATCTCCATAGTTTCCACCAGAGCCAAGATTTTTGTGTCCAGATTTGGACCTAGAACATCTCTCGAATCTGTAAGGAGAATGTTTAAAGAGGAACATAACCTCTCAGTTCAGGTTAAACAGCTTAAAAGCCGGCAAACACGCTACGCTTCCTTCCTTATGTGTTCACCCACTGTCTACCAAAAGGTTATAGATCCAGCCTCCTGGCCCCAAGGTATAATATATCAGACCATTTTCTGAGAAAAAGAGCCCCCATCAACAACCTCAACTAATTCATTCTCCTCGATAGCAATCAATGCTGCAAGGAAACAAGCATGAATGCCCCACATCCGGGCAATTTCTTAAAATGTGCGCAGCATAATTCAAAATTATACCAGTGGTGACAAACATTGGCATCATCAAATTGGTACCATCCGGCTTCAATCACCAATGATAAACAGTTCGGGAATGCTCATCCCAACGTGGGTCACGAATCGACAAACTCGGAAGCCTGCCTTGAATAAAAATGGCAGAGACGCCTGCCTTAAAAAGATCCATAAAACTTGCATAATCAGAGTCTTATACCAGAATCTTAGAAGCCTCTGCAACAGACTGGATACCATTGATCAAATTCTGATCGCTAGTGATATCGATATTCTTCGTGTCACAGAAACGTTTACTTCTAGAGTTGGCCAAAGAGGAGGCGGTGTTGCCATTTTCACAGGCCTCACTTGTTCATCAAGTTTCTAGCCAAACACCAGCATATGAAGCACTCGCTGTTACTCTCAGCTACCATAGCGTCCTTATGATGTAATTGCTATATGTATACCCCCATCACCTTCATATGACGCCATTCATGAAATATCAAACTGGATCATTAAACAGCTTCATACTTCAGCCTTGCACTTTGTCTGTGGAGACTTTAATCTTCCTACCCAGCTAGCTAACCTTCAGAAAATGCTCCTGTCAAACCTATCTTGTTACAAATGATCAACGACTTCCCGACCAGAGGTAACTCTTGCCTCCTTTCCTTGCACACCTGATTACCTGAAAGAGACTTATTTTAATTCGGAACACGAGCCAATTATTGTTCTTTTACAGATACCTGCTCCAAACTTCAATGTTGTGAATTCAACTAACACTAGAGTAATAGTTAGTCCCAGATTTTTGAGTTGAGGCTGCGTCTGCCTTCCCGTGGTCAGTCCTAGAAAACTGTGATCTTGAAATTGCAGTGAATCTGCTTACTTAAGACGATTGCAACATTGGCATCATCAAAGAGAATTTCTGTTATGCTTCGGTCCAGAGCATGGTGGACTTCCCATCTTCATATGAGCTTCAGATTAAAATAGCAACTACACAAAATATGGAAGCACTCTCAAAGTGTTCAAGACAGGATAGCCTACTCTAGAGCCCGTGCAACATTCAACAAGCTGAAATCTCAAGCAATTAAGAATTATATGGACACTACCCTTCGTAGAGGGAAAACCCCCTACTTTGAGCGGTCTTCTGATTTCTCCCTAAATTTTGAACCTGACCAGTGGCCAGGCTTTATATCTAGATTTGCTTCGAACTAGGAACAATGTGCTGATCTTCAGACACCAACAACTGGAATCCCACCTGACAAGCTGTCTGCAGTATCAATCTCCAGGGAACAGCTTATTGCTGCCATAAATTCTACACCCGCTTCTGCTAAGGCAGGTGCAGATGGAATACTCCAATTCATTGTTAAATGAATTGGGGTATTCCATCTTAGGTCTTAGCCCATACATTTTGGGTCCCCTTCTAACTATATTTAATGCTATTTTTGTCAAGTCATTTCTTTCCCCAGCAGTGGAACATCTACCTTGTGAGCCTATACCCAAAATTCAATCTCCTACTCTAAAGCATTACTGGCCAATCTCCAACGCCTCATGCTTCCACATCAGCTTCATCAAATCCACTACTCCATTCCTCATAGATCCACTGTGACTAATCTCTTAGCCACCACCAGCTCTGTCCTCTTTGCATTTGAATCTCATGCAGAACTTGCAGTCACCTGTGTAGACCTCGAAGCAGCTTTCGACTCAATAAACGTTCCTGCAATGCTGAAGCTACTTTCAGACAATTATCAAATCAAGTGAGACACTCTACAGTTCCTCATTTCACTCCTTCAAAATATAATAATCCGGCTTACTGCCACGGCCAAACATACGAGCGATGTTATCTGGGCTCTTGTTTACAGCACTTATCTCGCCGCTTGTTGAGTCCAGGCATGATACTCTATGTTATGCTGATGATATGAAACTCCTCACACTGATTTCTCCACATGATGATCTCATGATAAGAGCATCAATTAACAATACTCCTAAAATTTGCAAACTACCTGAATCAGTTTGGACTAAAAATAAATCCAGAAAAGTCTGAATTTATGATACAGCAGAATCTCGATTTACCGGGATCGGATTAAGCGGGGAGAGAGAGAGAGAGAGAGAGAGAGAGAGAGAGAGAGAGAGAGAATGATAATATCCACTTCAGGACTCTGGGTGTGCCAAGCCCATACTCACCAGATTTGAGCTCCTGCTCGCTTTTGAGGACTATATGGAAGTAAGAGCTGTCCGCTAAATCCGATCCTCAGTTAAACTCGGAAGAAATACATAAAGTTTCAGAAATTGCTAGAATGTTGTGAAATTAATAAAACGTTTGAAGTTGTAATACTGTACTTTGCCGCTTTTATACTGTGATGTTTAGGAAATTGATTTTGCTGTGTCGTATAGTCGCAATGAAGAAAGGGTTTAATGTACTGTACTTACATGTGGTTGATGAGCAAGAATAACGAAACATTTAACTCACGTAGATAATGAAACATTTAATCTTTTGGGTAAATTATTTCGCTTGTTTTAAAACAGTAGTACCAAGGGAGGAGGGCGCCTTATTTCTAGGGCACGTATTAGAAATTTCCGAATGATTTGTTTATGAGACCGATAATGGAGGCATTACCGCAGACCCAAAAATTCGTAAACTAGCTGAGCTGCATGAAGCTCAGGGATCTTATCAGAAGTGCTTTTTAAATAAATATAATTAATGATATTAAATTTATTTAATTTATGTGTATATTTATACATATTATATCAAATACATTTTTTTTTATTTCCATATCTACCAAAGATTATAAACATATCGAGTTTTTCAATGGAAATAGGTTACAAAGAATAACAAATAGTCTTAGCTTAATTAACATAGTTATGCATATTTTGTTTCTACAGGAAAATCATAAAGATACAATTAAAATACATACTCATATCCACAATAAATATTGTTTTAAATAGTTTTAAGCAGAAAATTTATTTTGATTTCCATAAAGGAGCATTATTAAATAATACTTAGTAAAGGGGCGAGCGTTAAGTTTAAAACATTTGGGAATTGCTGGCTTTAAACAAAAAATACAGTAGTTATTGCCCAATGTCTCAAAATATTTGTCATTCTTGACTCCATTTTTGATTGTACAATTTGATAAACAGCAGAATTCTGACATCGGAAATTTGCCTTTAGCCAGCGGATGGCTGTTTGCTGGAATAAATTTCCATGTGTCGTTTCATTCATGATTTTCTTGCATGGTATTAAAATTCCAGACCTCCTGCAAATATAAGCTGTCTAACCATGGTGAATAATATGGCGAAATTTTTTGAAATGTTGCCAAAGAATTGTCAGAAAATATGGCCTATTAGAAATATAATTCATCCACGCACAAAGACTGATACAAATCACCTACACTCCTTACATCACGATAAAATTCATTTAGCACTTTATGGTCCCAATCTCTCCGTGACAGTAAGTATGTAATGTAAACGATTTTTTTACAAGTGAATTCGTCCAAGCTATAGGGAATTTAAGCAATAAAGAAATAAATTAAAATAGAATTTTGAAAACAAAATCAGACCGCACCCAATGACTCCCAGAAAGATCTCGGAAAGCCTCGGTACTCACAAACAAAGAAATAAATTCTTTAAATATGTACAATATATATATATATATATATATATACCTATTTTTCCCCCTTTCTGGGTGTTTTCTTTCCAGTCCCATCCCCTTAACTGTTTACAAAGTAATTTCATAACACAAAACTGTAACAAAAGTATTTTTGATACAATTTTTCAATGAATATGGACAAGCATACCTGGAAGATCCGTTAACCACTTTAGACATGTAGTTTATTTTTTTTAACTGAATAGTGATGTATAACTTTATACTTATAATTTATTATGCCTAAAGCTTGCCTCTGTGAAGACTCAAGAACATTATAGGAATCCTTGTCTTGATCTTCAAGTCTGACGTTTGGAAGCGTTAATTGATTTTATATAACTTGGTTTGCTAATGGAAAATTGTTCACTCGCGGCAGAAGATACTTGTTCAAGGTCAGTGCACCTACGAAACCAACTCTACTAGTAATGATGAAATAGGGAGGGCGAAAGAGTCGTGTAGACTGTCGGTTAAATTTTAGTCTTGAGGCAATTCTGTATAGGGGGTTCATGTGACGTTGTATGTAGTATTTGTAGTTGTCTAACCTGTTTAGACTCTTCTTTTTTTTTTTTTTTTTTTTCCTTTGCGGTGACCTTTCTGAACTTTATGTGATGTGAGAGGACTTCCAAGAACTTTCGCGTTCTAACCAATGTTAAATTACAAATGGATATACTTTTGAACTTGTAGATTTAGAGCTAGTGCTACTTGATCATCAGGAAAGTGAAAAAACTTTCACGTTTCGGAATTTGCTGCTAATCATTATTAGCACCAGTTTTACATCCCTTTCTCTGTCTCTCTCACGCACGCACATTCAATAATTTTCCATACTGATCTTTTCATTTTAACTAACTTCACATTCATAAAATTGTATTCAAATGTAATTTCATTATGGTTAAATGAACTTAATTTCCCGAAGAATCAAGTTTTGCATTACTTAATTTGGAATTACTAGCCTACTATATATATATATACATTGTATATATATACCGACCTGTCACTCGCATAATAACGTGACTACCAAATGGTCATCGTTGCCAGTACAGCGCAATAAAGATTCTTCGTCTTCTTCCTCACAATCAGGGTTAACAGTGGTGTAGCTACCAATGTAGGCAAGGCAAGGCAATTGCCACCGGGCCCGAAAAAGGGTAGCTATGGTAGTGGTGTTGAATCCAGGTGGGTTACCGGGGATGAGTTCCTCCGGTGAAAAATAGTAATTTTTATTTTATAAAACACGAATTCAATAAATTTATGTCAAATAAACAACACGAAAAATCACATCAACTAAGTGTGGTACTTGTTAGGTGGTAGACAGCGAATATAAATCTCTAAAATTCAAGACACGAAATTTTCAAAATACAGTAGACTCGATGTTCCGGGATAGATGGTAAAAAAAAAAAAAAAAAAAAACAAATCCCGGATAATCAATTTTCGGGTTAATCCAAAAATACAGAAGTCCTCGACATTCGTAAGAGCAACATAAGACCTAACGTCTTACTTTGTTGCGTTTTACTTAACTCGGGAATGGCTAATATATTGCTACTATATTATTATTGACAAATCTGAACTCAGCGCGGTACTTGTTAATATTTGACCATTTTCATACATTCTTATTAGTTTAATTTTCTGATCCAAATTGTGATTATTGTCAGTAATGTGGTTTTTGACTATTAGCATTTAGATATTAAATAATAAATATTTCCGTTTGTTTCTTATTCTCATATTCTCTTATAATAGCATTCATAAATATGCATAAATATAAATATACAGATTTGTTTGTAACATATACATATGTTGTAAATAATAAAAAAATATACTACATGTACCCACCCGCCGAAATTTACATTCTTCCCCCGGGTGCAAACGCTCTGGATTCAACACTGCTCACGATGGGTGTTTCAATATATATATATATAAAATATGGGATGAATAAAAAGAAGTACTTAATGCTGTAAAACCTAGAATGGGAATTCTTCCTATGTCTTTCAGTGTTTTCCGTTGCTCCAATTCGCGTTTGGTAGCTCATTACTTATTCTGGTCGTCTCTATCATCTAATTTATATATTCATTATGGTCGTTGGGTTTTGCCTTTTGCCAGTATACGCAGTGTCCCTAGTCCATAATCTATATTACTATATTTTAATATTCCTCTCCAACCACTTATAAAAGGCAAAAAGAAAGGAAAAAGAATAAGACAATAACACGTCATGTGACATATATATATATATATATATATATATATATATATATATATATATATATATATATATATATATCCTTACAGATATCATTATGATATCTATTTACCATTCGTCAGGAATAACAGGCAGATGATGACAGAAACTGATAGCTCGCCAATTGTAGGAGGACACATTGTAAGGGTTAGCCCTCGATAAAGTCCTTTGCAATGTGTCCACCCTATCTTTACCACAATTGGCTGGACATAGTATTTAGTAATTATCCTTATATATATATATGTTTCATTTTTGCATATAACCACTATGTTTCCCTACCAGGTTATTACCATGGACCAGAGACAGCTATGACAGCTATCACAGCACTTAGTTACCACCTGCTCATTCACAATAAGTTCATAGATATTAAGACTGATGTAATGTTTTATCTAGACATTGATGGCATTAATCAGCTCTTCTCTCCCTTGTCAGGTCCTTTGTTTAGGTTTACACTTATTGTATCACCATTATAATTAATTATCTTACGTTTATAACTTAACTATTGCCATATCCACTATATATATATATATATATATACATATTTTTCCCCGCTATATATATATATATATAAAAGTAAAGTAAATCAGAGTGATAATTAAAAAAAAATAAAATAAAAATAATGCCCGTAGCATGGCAAGACAGAAAAGCGAAAATCGTCAAAATTAAACATAACGATCAAACCAACAGGGAGGGAAGAGAAGGGTAACAAGAGTAAAAATATTGCGGCAGAAAATTTCAAAGATAATTTAGAAATTCTAAATACAAAGATAATAATCGACTAAATTTTGAAAGACAATTAAATAGAAATTTAACGGCGCCCCCTCTGATGGGCACCAAGTCCAAATTTATGCGAAATATAACCAGCAGAGAAGTAAATTGCTCCTTTTTGGTTTTGACTTGGTAGGCATCAGCCTATCACCTATTTACAATAGGTGATTCTGATATGTATTATATTTAGCTTGGCCGTAATTTGATTGTGGCTTTGTTGATTTCCTCTAACTTGTAGACCAACTGGTATTTGAGGTGAAGTGAATCTGTGTAATTTCCAAAATTTTCTGAAATCTTCAGATTGTGAGTAGTCGTGTGTTTGTTAAATGGTTTTGCTGCAGGTTGCTGTTGTAATCAAGCCTTGTTTAGATCGCTAAATTATCTTATAAGGTAGATGCTTATAGTATTTAAATAGACAAGCTCAAATGGCTTAGAAATAATTGTTTTTATGTTATTATCAAATTTTTCCCTAGATTAAGATAGATTTTCTTAAAATAATAGATCAGGACTATATTTGCTCCTGTTCTCCTCTCCCGAATAGGATTCCTTGTTGAGAGGATTGTTGATGGTACCATACTACGTATATAAAATCTATTTGATTGATTGTAATTATCTGACTGCTCCCACAGCTGGAGTTTTCTTTAAAACTATTTCCTCATGGCTCAGGATTTTACTAGCGGTATTCTTTGTAGACATAATATTGTAGATTAGTGTTATAAATATTGTAGTAGCCTGTAAATTATAGATACACTAGTGTCTTTCCTCTTTCTTATCTTCAGTTTTTATATTTTGAATATATAAATAATCCTTCTTTAAAATGCCGAAGAGAAAATGCATGTTTACTAACAGTTTAAAGGAGCAATTCCCATTTGTAAACGAAAGTAGTGTTAATGGTGATTCCTCAAAAGTGGAGTGTTCCTTGTGCTGTGTTTAATGTTGGTCATGGAGGAAAGGCAGATATACAGTATTTGATCATGTCAGCACAAAAAAAAAAAAAAAAAAAAAAACCATAAGGCTTCTGTGGCTGCAGAATCCTCCAGTCAATCATTAACGTAATTTTACCGATTTTAGTGAGGTATTTTATTCCGGAGAAAGGCATTGCAACAGAAATATTAGAATTTTGGAGTCTCCCTGGAGAAACCTCCAATCTTATTGTTGACTACATTTTAAAAGTTGTTAATAAGCATGCCATTGTTGATAAAATGATAAGTATTTCAGCAGATAATACCAATACAAACTTTAGTGGATTAAAAAGGAAAGGCAAAAACAATATTTTTACGAAAATTCCAGAAGAATAATAGGTGTAGGCTGTGCAGCACACATTATTCATAATAGTGTACAAATTGCGGTTGATGTATTACCTATAGACGTTCAGGCGATTCTGTGGAAAGTTGTTCAGTATTTTCACCATTTCACAGTCAGAGTAAAATATTTGAAATCTTTTTGTGGTTTTGTGGGTTTTTTTTTTTTTTTTTGATTTGGTAGTTGTTGGCGCATCGGCTTCTGTGGCCATATTGCACCTCTCAAGGTTTTTGCAGTACTTTGATCCAAGCCCGAGGCGGGAATCGAACCCGCGAACTTTGGGTTGCCGGGCAGGTACTTTACCCACTCGGCTAGCCCGGTCGGCGTGGTTTTGTGGACAGCGAGTATAAAACTGTTGTAGGGCATAGAAAAACACGATGGTTGTCACTGGAACGAACTTGGAATCAATTTATTGAACTTCACGATGGACGAATTATTTCTTGAGTCAGGATAAATGTCCAAATATTTTATGATTTTTTTTTTTTTTAACAACAGGAAATCTTTTGTATTTCTTCTATTTCTGAGAAGTCAGATAAAGATATATTTTCTGATGCTATTCAGCGAGAATGTGAAGAGGCGACAGGTTTTGATGTTAAGAAAGAAATAGATTTCCCCATTACAATCTTATAATGCGACGAAATGAAATGTTCTTGCACAGTGATGTGAACTGAACTTAAAAGTGTTCATAAAGAAGGTGTGATGACTGAAGAATCGTTCAAAATAAAATTCTGCAAATTGTTATAATACTGCACTTCAGTATATTCAAGAAGGGACCGTTCATTCGTTTAGTGTATTTGAAAAAAATGGAACGGATTTCACTGAGGGAATACTTTTGTTGGGAAAGTTTCACAGAATTTTCTGAGGAAATAAATATTATCTTACATAATCTCAGTATAAATGAAGAAAGTCTCTTTGATGACTACAGTAATGTGAAATTGTATTCAACGGAGAATAAAATGACTGAATGGAATAATAATAATTGTAAGACTGCAGACAGATGGAAAGAAGTATTTGCTCATTTTCAGAAAGAACAAATAACCTGTAATGAAATAAAGTTACTTGTGGATTTTTGTCTTACTCTACCAGGATCAAATGCCTCAGTAGAACGTATTTTAACTTTAATGTATTCTTTTTGGATTGATGGGAAAAACCGCCTTCAGCTGGACACAGTTAAATCAATTTTGATTGTTAAAACTCATTATAAGGACGTACCACGTTCAGAGTTTTTTGATTTTATATCTAAAGACCTAAAGCTTTTAGAAAAAGTTAATTATTTGAATAAGTCAGAAGTGATGAAAGCGAGAATACGTATATAACAACATGTCATCCAGCAACCAGTCAATCATAAGGAGGGAGAGAAAAAGTTGTACAAATTAATGATTATAGAGTATGAACTGCGACTGCGAAGGATGGGGAAGGGATTAATAAAAAAATATGAGTGGTTATATGATTTTTTAGTGTTTTTCTTATTTATACTTAATATTCTCTTTATTAATTTTTCATATGTGAATTGTCTCGTTCCTTTTCAAAATAGTTATTTCCTTATATGTATATTTACTTCATGCATGTACACTTCTTTAAAAAGTCGATCAAAAGTATTTGCGCTCGAAAATATAGATTTGCCCCTAACATATAGATAGACCTGCATTTCATAGTCTCCCGGTTTTTTGTTTTTAAATCTGGGCATTTACCCTACACCTCAAGCTCTCATAGACGCCCATCAGAATGCTGGCACCTAATTTTTTGACACTTTGGACACCTAGCACACACACAAAGGCATCCTCCTTGGCTAGACCATGTTCTGTTTCAGAAAGGTCGGCAAATATTTCACATTTCGCACATTTTTTGAGACTGTGATGTGTTGGAGAATCGCCTCCTTCGTTTCTCCCCCGAGTCACAGCACTCTTGCTAGTCTGTGATCTTTGCTTCACAGCTGTAGTCTTGGTCATGATTAGCATTACTAGAGGCATATGACACAAGAAAGCAAGCTTATACAGCATCAGCCAAAAAAAAAAAAAAAAAAAAAATCTTCCCATCTCAACCTCCTCTGTTAATACCCTTGCTACTATAATATTTAGGGTTACCATAAGAGGCAGGTTATCAACACTAACTGCTGGACTATTTTTTGACGGGATCTCACATGCTTTCAAGTTCTGTCAAGAAGATGTCCGATGTTTGTACCCTGCAGAGTTGCTTTCAATTTTATGATTTTTTCCCCCCAAAAGTATCCACAATGGAATATAGCTTCGAGTTGCTTTGGTTACTGCCATCTGTAGCAATTGAAAATGGCTCATTTTTCAGAGCCATCACTACCTCTTCTTTCCCTATCTGTGCAGTTTCACTACCAATGCTTTAGTTTTTCCACAACCATACTGTTTTGTTATATCACTATCAGGGAAACATATTTCTAAACAACATGCTTGCATGATAAGCACAGTGCAGAGGAAGATTGTATTCTAGGACAAAAGGTGCAAAAAAAAAACATTTGGCATGTATGACATTATTGTCACCATGGCCAATCTTAACCCTAGGCAAACAAGGCAGTTGTCTAGGGCCCATAAAATCACGGGGCCCGGTCCCCTCTAATCATAAAATAAAATTTTTTATTTACAATTCAAAAAACACAAAATTCTACTATAGTACGCTTTGCTGCTGTGAGAACCTTAAAACTACGGATAATGGGATGCCAACTGTTTTTCCTCGGTGATTACGGCCAAAGAAAATGCCTTCTTCTGGAAACTTTCAGAGTTCCCTTCATCACAATTTTGCTTTAGCCATTGGTGAATCCACTTGAGTCTAGATAAGTGCATGAACCGAGTTATTGCTATTTGTGTATGAATGCTTGTATACACCAGTGCACTAGAGTAGCTACCCTTTTTTGGGCCCGGAGGCAAAGAACATGTTCGGGGCCCTACTTAGTTAATGAAAATTACAAAAACAGAAGACAGCCAAAGATGCCACTGCACCAGTGGCATTATCGGACTTTAGCCCAGGGGATCCAACTTTTTCTTACCCGTGACTCCAAAATTGTCATGCACTCATGACAATCACACGAGAGATCCCATATATTTGCCTTTGAATGCGCAATGACTTCACAAAGCGGAGCGGCACCAAAACCTATCTATTTATCATTATTATTAATCCAAAAACATTAAATGTCATTTCATTTAATGTTTTTGGAAAAACACGGACCCCAAAAATACTTTTTGCCTGGGGCCTGCATATCCTCAAGTTAGGCCCTGGTCGTCACCATGAAATGCACCATCTGTTTTTGAATTTCTTTCTATGCACTGCGTGCTGCCATTATGCTTATTTATTTGTCCAATTACATCTTACTTTACACTGCTTGAAATATCATACGTACATATGGTACACAAGGCAAACATATTACCTCTTTCAGATTTTGCAATACGTGAAAACTTGTATTCTGAAATTTTCTTCTGAAATTTTACATGGTATTTCTTTGGCATCTTAACTGAAAAAAAAAAAAAAAAAATCCAATTTTAACTTATTTCTATTATAATTTTTTATTTTGTGAAAAATAAAAAGAGAGAAACCCTTTGTCACAAATTCGTGTGACAGAGAATGGTCGAATTAAGTAAAAAATGCAGATTCTCCCTCATAAATCTGGAGAGTTGGCAGCTATGCATATAAAAAAATTATGCACACAGCAATAATAACAAAAAAGGGTAAATGAACCAAAATGATTTTTTGTTATGAACTAGCATGTCAGTATTATGTAATTGTCATGTTAATTGTCCATCCCCTAACCTATGGAGAATTATTACATCTTGAACATATTTAAATTGCACAATTGTTGTAACAAAGTGGACAATGGCAGAGATGATGATGGAATTTAGTAGATTTGGCTATTATGAGATTTGGCGAGTTCAAGTTCTTATATTAAAATAATGCAGATTTAAAGAACATATTTTATGCTTTTTTTATTTCAATAATGTAATAAAAATACTTTATTTGGAATTCTTGATAATTTACCTAAAAAGCTTAGTAATTATGTATAATCAATGTCTAAATGAGTCACTGTCATGCAGCATTATGTAGCATCAAGCCATGCAAGATTTAATCTGGCCACTGTGGTGCCTGGTCCGACAGCCTCCTCAGCAAAATATCTATTGTGCATTAATTGCTGGTTCAAGATTAATGGCTGTAACTCTCTCTACATTCCTAATTATACACATATTCTTACTCAGATTGGAAGTATTAACATGATTTTAACAGTTATAAGAGTAATAACAGTTTTCTAGGAATTGTGTGTAAAATGAATCTGGCAGAATCTGTTAGAAATATAAATGATGGCAAGTGGTCTGTCAGACCCATGTGCCGTCATTATGCATAATTCGAGATGGGGTATAATGGTCAGTCTAATTTATTTATTTATTATTTTTTTATTTTGTTGGTCAAGTGTAGTCGGTCGTCGTCTCCGTTTTTAGTGATATTTCACGTAATTTGGAACTGGTGCTACCTTCAGGGCACCGCAAAATTTTAACTAATTGGTATATTCTAAAAAAAAAAAAAATAATATATATATATATATATATATATATATATATATCTTGCGCACTAATATTAGGCTATATAGTTAAAAATATAGAAACATGGTACTTTATATATATATATATATATATATATATATATATATATATATATATATCATCATCATCATCAGCCATTTTCAATCCACTGCAGGATGAAGGCCTCTCCAGCAACTTTCCAGTTCCTTCTGTTTTGAGCACTGGACATCCATTTACTACCCACAAACTCATGAATTTCATCTATCCATCTCCGCCTTTGTCTTCCAGGTTTTCTTCTAGCTCCTCTTGGATACCATTCTGTTATTTTCTTAGTCCATCTGTCATCATGTCTTCGAGCTATGTGTCCTGCCCAAGACCATTTTAGTTCTTTAGTTTTGATAAGAATGTCCTTTACTTGAGTTTGTTGCCTAATCCATGTGTTTCTCTTCTTATCTAACAGTCTTATTCCCAATATGATTCGTTCCATTCTTCGCTGTGTAGTTCTCAGCTTCTCTTCCATTCTTTTGGTGAGTGCCCAAGTTTCACTTCCATAAGTCATGATGAGGAGTATACATTGGTCCATTATTTTACGTTTCAGACAAACTGGGATATTGCTCTTCAGTATGTGACTATATTTCCTGAATGCTATCCATCCAAAATTTATTCTTCTCTTGACTTCCAGCCATTTATCATTATTACAGCTAATAACTTGTCCCAGATAAGTATATGACTCCACCTTTTCAATTACTGCTCCTTCAATCATTATTTCCCTTTCTGTGGCATACTTGTTCATCATTACTTTTGTTTTAGCCATATTCATCTTTAGTCCAAAATCCTTACTAGCTGTGCATAACTGATTAAGATTTTCCTCTAATTCTTTGGGATCATGGCTTATGACCACAATGTCATCTGCAAATCGTAAATGGTTTAGGTACTCTCCATTCACATTGACTCCTTTCTGCGACCAGTCTAATCTTCTGAAAGCTTCCTCAAGGGCAGCAGTAAACAGCTTCGGAGATATTGTGTCTCCTTGTCGAACTCCTTTCTCAATTTTAAATTTCCTACTGTCTTTGTCTAGTCTAATAAAGGAGGTAGCACTCTCGTATATTTTCTTCAAAATCATAATATATGGGGTATCAATGCCTTGTCTTTCCAGTGCCCGAAACATTGCCTTATGCTGTATGGAGTCAAATGCCTTTTCATAATCCACAAATGCCAGGCATAATGGTGTTTTATATTCATTTGCTTTCTCCATTAGCTGTGATATTACATGAAGGTGATCCATAGTTGAGAATCCTGTCCTAAAGCCAGCTTGCTCTTTCGGTTGATTCTCATCCAGTATTCTTTCTAATCTGTTAGTAATGACCCTTGTGAACAACTTGTAGATGTGGGATAACAAGCTAATTGGTCTATAATTTCCAATTTCTGATTTATCTCCTTTCTTATGCAGCAAAACTATGATTCCATTATCCCACTGCTTAGGCGTCACACCTTTTCTAATGCACTTTGTGAAGAGCCTTGCCAGTTTTTGTGTTATGTCTCTTCCTCCCAATTTTAACAACTCTACAGTAACTTCATCTTCCCCCGGGGCTTTCTGATTCTTCATTTTCTTCAATGCATGCTCTACCTCATCAGGAAGAATATTGGGTATGTCGTATGTGTTGCTACTTTGCAATCCATCTTCCCCACTGCCGGCATCATTCCCCTGCTCCTTGTATAATTCTCTATAGTAGTCTTCTGCTATTTGAATTATATATATATATATATAAATATATATATATATAAGTGTATGAATAAGTGTAAAAAGTAAATTTTAGATCAGTTTAAAAATATCCAATAGTTTTAAATAGATAAAAACAGCTGACACATGGTCATTGTTGATCTACTTGACACATGGTGATCTACTTGTACAGTATATGACTGAGTATACAGAGGCTCAGTGAGATGATTTAAAGTGGTAATGTATAGAATGTGGACATTTAGTTAAAAATGTGTTGCAATCCTCACACATAGGAGGGTCATCAGCCCTCAGCAGGAAAGAATGTGCAAGATTATTATTATTAGCTATATTGTGCAAGGAAGTCCGAGGCTTATGCTGCACCAGCCAAAAAAAATTCGAGAGAGAGAGAGGAAAAGAAAGAATCATATCCAGCTCAGGACCCTGGTGTGTGTGCCAAGCCCATACCACCAGATGTGAGCCCCTGGGGTTAAATGACTATGTTCTATGTAGAGGTGAGCAAGAACAACTTCCTCTATGGTTCCTGTGCAGACTATAGACTGCCAAGTTTGGATTACAGGCTTAATCTGATACAGCTTGTTTGTGACCTGCCTATGCCATGATTGTTGCCACTGAGAGTAATCTATTGCAAATTATTCGCCTGTAGTCTGTACAGGCTGTAGTTGTGGTGATCTAGTGTAGTGTCAGCCAGTTCATTGGTTTTGAATTTTATTTATTTTTGTCTACTTGTTTTATTTTATTTACCCTTGATACCAAGGTGGCTTGCGATCCAGAAGAAGTGGATGTTGACAGTAGATTCAAAAAGAGAATATAACTTTTGTTGAACTCCGAATGGGACTGGATACCGATTATATCTCACCTTGATAAAGCCTGTAATGCACTTAGGGAATCTGTGTATACCATACACCTTTGATAAAAAAAAAAAAAGTAAACTGCAGCCATTATCAACCCATTGTAGGATGGAAGCTTCCTCAACAATTCATGTTGAGGGAAATGGACCATAATCTGCCACGCTGGTCCAGTGCGGGTTGGCAGATCAACCGTATTTAGCAGTCGGGGCTTGAACCCTGGTCTACTCAAAGAGTGTGTGTTATTGCACTCCTGCTCCTGACCACTCAGCTACTAGCTTTAATGCGGTGGAGAATCTTCTCAGATAGTGTACTGTACTGGGAAGACTGCAGAGAAGTGCACGATAGAGGTGAAGAGTGCAGTGATCTGCTACCAAGTTATTAGATGAAATGGGCATAGGAGGTTCAGAACATTGGTGCACTTTGTCTATAGTTTGTGTTGGATCAGTGGTTCCCAAACTAATGAGATCTACTGACCCTTTCAAAAATCAAAAAAAGTTTGTGGACCCCTGTATGCCTGAGTTTCACCAAATATTTCTCTGTATGTATATATATATATGACCACGGGGTTTTTTGAAAAGAAAATTCAAAGTTTTATGTTTAAAACAACTCAACTTCATTCTTATTTTTACATACATACAGGATCATTATAAAGTCCTTGTGCAGTTATTTTCATAACTTCCGTCCTATACATGATAAAATCAATCTGTAAAAAGGGTAAGGAAAATAATTTATTACAGTTTTACATACATTTATTATTGGGATTGTTATTTAGCAATATGTCCACCATAATTACATATACAAACTGAGATACGATTCTGAAGTACTACAAATACATTTTGCAGTTGATTTTCAGAATACCCTGAATCACATTAGTTATCCTAGTCTGAAGATCGTTTACGGAGCAAGGTTTTGTTGAATAAACAAGTCTTAACATGTCCCCATAGAAAAAATCCAGTGGGCTCAAATTTGGTGGACACGGTAACTAAGAGAGCGGTCCACCTCTTCCAATCGGTCGCATGTGGTGAGTATGGGCTTGGCACACCCAGGGTCCTGAGCTGGATATCATCATTCTTCTCTTTCTTGGTGATTCCCTTTTAACTCTCTCTCTCTCTCTCTCTCTCTCTCTCTCTCTCTCTCTCTCTCTCTCAGGGTAATTCAGAATTTTTTTTTTTTTTGCCTAGTGCAGCAAAAGCCTCAGGCTTCCTTGCACCATATGGCTGATAATGACAATGATCTGTTAGGAAAACTTTCATTCAGAAACTTCCTAACACTGAGAGCAAAATGGCAAGGTGCACCGTCTTGCTGAAGCACTGTATCACCTATAAGTCCTAAAGATGTTGGTTGTTAGTTAAGGAATAAATTAATTCTGCAGCATTTCCAAATAACTCTCATTATTAGCAACCCGCCCTTGGCCTTCCAGATCGCAGTTTATCATTGACGGAACCTGTTTATTTAAAATTTTTCATCCAGTTAGTTATGGAATTTCTGTGTCGTGCATCTGTTATAATGGGTTCTGAATCTTTTTTGTACTGTGATTACAGACTTTAACTCGGCCAACCACAGCACACAATTTACTTTCTCTTCTATTGAAGCCATTTGGTTAAGCCTAATTCTGCAAAAAAAAATAAAATAAAAAATAATAATAAAATTTTTGCTAAACCAGAATAAAATAAATGAATCACTACTTAGTACATACTAAACTTCACTAAATTACATTTCTAACGTTTTTCACGGATTGGTTTTTTCATGTATAGAATGGAAGTTATGAAAGTTTAAAATTGCATAAGGATTGTGTTCCACGGAACTCTACGTAAGTCGGAATTTTCCCCACGCTTGTGCAGCACTCGCAACTGTGCTTGCTGAATTGATTGAATCAAAAAAGAAATGTTCGACGTGTGAACAGAATTATTTATTGTATTTATTCAATTTTTTTATCTCGTGCCGGAAAAATTACAAAAGCGTGTAATTTTAAAAAATTTCAAAAATTATAAAATTACAAAAAAAGAGAGGAGACAGGAATAATGTCGGTAAGATTTACTTGTCGAGCATTGTTGCCAGAATTGATGTCTTCAGTTGAGAAGTACGCTGCTGTGGAGATTTAGAAGGGGTCGGCCACTCAACCCCTCCATTTGCTATGTTGAAAGAACATATTAATGGATGACTGGATGGTGGCTCTTTTCTTTTCATTGTAGATTTATTTGTAGCAGCAAGTATATCATTCATCCCTCTGTTAACTTTTAAGAATCGTTCGCTGTCAGGATCCATTTTCTCAAACCTCGCCATTGCCATATCTTTGGTGATGAAACGTCTCGGCACCTCATTTGGTTCATCTTGAGCTTCTTCAGCATTTTCTTCTTTCACTATTGCTGCCTGCAAGTCAATAAGTTCTTCGTTATATAATTCCTTCTCTTCTTCCTCTATTAACTCCTCCATGCCTTTGGCATCAGCCTCCAACTGAAGTAGCTCTGCAACCTTTACAATCTTATCTGTAACCTCTTTATATGATTCGTCTCTTTCAAATCTTTTGAAGCCTTTTACGTGCCCTGGAAATTTTTTCTTCAATGCAACATTTTAAACAACTTTTAGTAATTTCTGCCTAGGTCTTATTAATGTTTAAGATGGCGTGATAAACATTGTAAGATTTCCAAAAGTCTCTTAATGTAAAATTTTTCTCACAGTCTACTGCAGACAATGCCTGAGCAAATGTGCGTAAATAGTATGCTTTTAAATTCGAAATAACACCGGTGATCCATATGTTGGCTGAGTCGAGTCTTGGTTGGTGGTAGAAATATGACTCTTACATTCGAATTTAAATCATCTAGATGCGTAGGATGTCCAATGAGCATTATCTAATAGAAGCAAAATCTTGAAAGGAACGTCATTGTCTTTACAATATTTTTTAACCTCGGGAATGAAGCAGCATTTAAACCAATCCTCAGAGAGAGAAATATTGTTATCCATGCTCTCTGGTTCGATCGGAAATGCACGGGTAGAGTGGCTTTATTGATGCCCTTAAATGCACGAGGATTTCCAGAATGGTACACAAGCAGTGGTATTAATCTGTAATCTCCTGCTGCATTAGCCCCAAGCAAGACCGGGGCTCTATATTTTGAAGCCTTGAAACCTGGCATTGTCTTTTCCTCTTTGGCAATGTATGTTCGATCCAGCATTTTTTTCCAATACAAAGCAGTCTTGTCAACTTTAAACATTTGCTATGTTGAATAGCCGCCTTCATCAACAATATTTTCCAACACATAACAAAATTTCTCTACAGCTGCAGAATCGGCACTGGCGACTTCACTGCATACTTTAATGTTGTGGAAACCAGTGCAATGCTTGAACCTATTAAACCACCCGTTGCTTGCCACAAACATGGCTTGGGGTTCGCTGTAATTATCCTTAATATCGTCATTAATACTTTTTGCTTGAATGGCCAATGGACTCAGGAGTACTTTCTTCTGAATCTGATTTTCCATCCAAATTATTAATAACTTATCTTCGATATAGCACCTGAATGCTGTTTAGTGATCTCCGTTGATCTTAAGTGCATTGATCTTTAACAAGGTCCTTGAGATTGTCACAGACATTCTCTCAGATATGCCAAAAAGAAAAAGCTGTACTTCCTACCTGGGAGTCTAAAACCCTGATGGAACTGATATTCGGGTGACACTTAAGTCAAATGGACACAATTTCTGCGATGTCCGGACGGTCTGTAACAGCCAAATCCTCTGCTTGCACCTTCACGATGGTGGGACTGTTAGTAATCCTGGGTATAACCTCCATGGTACATGGTGGGTGACCACCCAGGTGTGAACCAATGTAATCAGGGGTCGAGGTGTGTGGCCCACACCACATTGAGGAATAACGCCCCTCTATGTTACCAGGCAGTACTAGGTGGTAGATGACTCATCAACCGGTGCAATACCACCACTTTGCTTATTGGAGGCTTGAAGTGTTGGAACCCATGTTTAGTCTCTAAAGCTAAGTTCCAGTCAACCCTTCCCTATCTCTTCAATCATGCAGTATGATTGATGACTTTTGAGGTTATGATGAACATCGTGTCGAGATCCAATATTCCTTATATTTCGAAGGCACAGCTCTAAAACAGTGTTCGCAGGCCGGCCGCTAGTTAGTACATCGGACTGAACCTATTGGTAACTCTCTAGGAGGCTTCCAGATCAGGTAGTGTATAATCTTGCTACCTCTACTCTGCCAGATAGTGACTGGAGGGAGTCCGAGTAGTGTATATGTGGGGGCATTATCGAGGCCATGTTATGTCAAGGATCTGGGTATATTCTTACCATGGGATACACTTAAATAGAAAGGGTGCAAGAATTTTTGCTGATGCTGTCGAGGCAGTGTTAGGTGGGTCGGAAAACTGCTAGTTGGGGGGGATACAAGGACTAATAGATTAACAGTAGCCACTGGCAGAGGTGGAAGTGATTCTTGCACTGCTTCTATTCAAATGAGCAGAAGTCTGAAAAACAAGATGCAGGATATTTCAGAGACTGCTGGTAGTCATTGCCTTACAAGTAAACACATGGGTTGTGTTAGGGTAGCTAAGAATAGAAACAGGTGCATGTATACCTGCGTGTACACCAATGCTAGGAGTTTGGTAAATAAATTTGATGAATTTGAGGTATTGCTCAAAACATCAAAGGCAGATATTGTTGGGATATCAGAGACGTGGTGTCACACAGATATAAGTAATGCGGAACTGGAATTTGGGGAATACAATGTATATAGAAAGGATAGACAGGACAGGAGGGGAGGAGGGGTTATGCTATTAATTAAGAAACACATAAAGTCAAAGGAAGTGAAGCCAGTTGACATCGATGGACAGGGCAGGGTCGAGTCAGTTTGGTGTGACATAAGCATAGGGAAATAAAAATTGAGAGTAGGAGTGTGCTATAGGCCTAATGACTCTGATGAGTATAATAATATATTGTACAGGGAAATAGAGTGGGCCAGTAAATCAGAGAGTCTTATAATGGGGGATTTTAATTTCCCAGATATTGAGTGGAATTTGTGGGTTGGTCACTCGCACACTAGCAAGGCTTTTGTGGATTTATTGGATGATTGTTTTCTACATCAGCATGTTCGTGAGGCAACAAGAGGGAGCAATACTCTTGATCTGATTATCAGTAGTGATTCTTCATGCATTAAGAACCTGCAGATAAATGAACCACTAGGTGGCAGTGATCACAGTGTGTTGAAGTGGGATTTACTCAAGGAGGTAACTACCATCAGAGGTAAAGGGAAGGGTTTTTGTTTTCGTAAAGGCGACTATGATGGTCCGAGACAGTATTTAAATTCTATACAGTGGGACCAACTGATGATGTTACCAACAGCAAACTCAAAATGGGAAGCATTCAAGGAACTAATCTTGGTGGCTACCAGGCTTTACATACCAACTAAGAAATATTGTTCAAGGTTTAGGCCTAAATGGTTGTCAGATGGACTAATGAGACATGTGGCAGAGAAGAAAAATGCATGGGATACATACAAATTAATGGGTGACATGGAAGCCTATGATAGATATAAGTTGGTCTGTAACCAAGTCACAAAGGAGATTAGGCAGGCAAAGGCAGACTACGAAAAATCCTTGGAAAAGGATGCAAAGAAAAACAGAAAGGAGTTCTTTACATACTTGAACTCGAGAAGGAAAGGGATGAATCAGATTGGTCCACTGGATATTGATGGTTCAACAGTTGAGGATCCTGCTCAGGTGGCTAACAATCTAAACGAGTATTTTGCATCTACATTCACGCATGAGGAGTTATTCAGGAAGGAGAATGATGTAGGTAAAGTAAACATTGGCAGTGAGCTGGATGATTTTGTAATAACTGAGAGGAAAGTGGAGGAGAGATTGTTGAGGATAAACATAAAAAAGGCACCTGGGGTGGATGGAATCTATCCAGTTATATTAAAGGAGGCAGCAAAGGAAGTATGCAAACCCCTAGCCATAATTATGAGAGCTTCTTTGGACTCAGGGGAGGTACCCATAGACTGGAGATGTGCAAATGTAACCCCAATTCACAAAGGAGGATCAAAGGCTGACACAAGTAATTATAGACCTGTTAGTTTAACTTCTGTTCCAGGTAAATTAATGGAGGCACTGGTTAAAGAAGCACTGCAGGATCATCTAGACAAGAATTCAGTTATAGCTCAGACGCAGCATGGTTTTGTTAAGGGCAGGTCTTGCCTGACCAATTTGATTGGATACTATGATGTAGTCACAAAAGAACTGAATGCAGGGAATAACTTTGATATTATATATTTGGATTTTAGAAAGGCTTTTGATACTGTTGCACATGGAAGACTGCTGCACAAATTGGAGCAGTGTGGCATTGGAGGCAAATTGCTGCTATGGATAAGGGGATGGTTGAGTGGCAGAAGACAGAGAGTGGTAATCAATGGACACTGCTCAACGTGGACTAATGTTATTAGTGGAGTTCCTCAAGGTTCAGTGTTGGGTCCGTTGTTGTTTTCGGTGTTTATGAATGATATTGATGATGGGATATCAAGTTTAATGTCCAAGTTTGCAGATGATACAAAGGTTGGCAAGGTCGTTAAGGACAATACTGACGCTATGCTGCTGCAACAGGATCTGGAAAGGTTGAACAGATGGGCTGAGAGGTGGCAAATGAAGTTTAACATTGACAAATGTAAAGTACTACATATGGGTAACAGTAACCCCAGAGCAATGTATCAACTCAGCGGTACTACACTGACAGTGGTGGAGAATGAAAAGGACCTGGGGGTAATTGTGCAGGCAGATATGAAGTTCTCTGAGCAGTGCAGACGAGCTGCAAGAGTAGCTCATGGTGTCTTGTCAATGATATACAGGAATTTTTCTAGCAGGGATAAGGAGGTGATTATTCCCTTGTATAAGGCAATGGTTAGGCCACGTCTTGAGTACTGTATACAGGTCTGGAGGCCTCATTTCAAGAAGGATGTAGAGCTGCTGGAACGGGTACAGAGAAGGGCAACAAGATTAGTAAATGGAACAAAGGGTTGCTCTTACGAAGAAAGGCTTAAGTTTTGCAAATTACAGAGTCTGGAGACTAGGCACCAGCGAGGTGATCTGATAGAGGTGTATAAGGCTTTGAATGGTTTGAGCATGCTCAATGCCAATGGGATTCTTCATCTTTCTCAGAATAATCACCTCAGAGGGCATAAATTCAAATTGAGGAAGGACGGATGTCGGATAGATGTGCGGAAATTTGCCTTTGGCCAGCGGGTGGTTGGTTGGTGGAACCGACTTCCATCACTTGTTGTTGAAGTTGATAGCCTAAACAAATTTAAAGCTCAACTGGACAGGTATTTTGAATGAACGGAGGGGTGAAATGGGAGTGGTGTGTGTGTGTGTTTTTTTTTTTTGGCTGATGCTGAATAAGCTTGCTTTCTTGCATCATATGCCTCTACTAATGCTAATGCTAATGTGTACGCCATATCCAAAAATTGCATTACTTCTTATAGCATGTCCCACCCACTTTTTCTTACTATTGAATACACCATGAATTGTTGAACTAATAGAGCAAGCTTATCTGCAAAAAGATCTAAACCTCCCAAACACTTCCTAATTCATTTCACAGATATACGTGGTCTCAATTCTAATCTCAACGATATCCATTTCCACTTGCAGTCAGCCAAACCCCATGTACTTTTTCCTGACAGAATCTCAATTATCGGTTGATTCAACTACTGCTCATCTCAGATGCCCAAATTATTCGCTGTATGATTCCTTTTGCCTCAAAGGTGGTACTTGTGCAAATGTCCATTCTGATATTCCCATCAGTTGGCAATTTGGAATCTCCTTCTTTGATCTTCTCTGGCTTAAAATCTCTCTACCTCATTGTGTCAAATTCATCTGTTGTCTCTACCGTTCTCCCAACTCCACTAATCACGTGGAGCTCTTTGACTTTCTCTCTTTGCAACTTGACTTTGTCCAGGCCAACGTTCCTAACAGGGAGGTAATTTTCCTTGGTGATTTTAATGTTGACAACTCCAGCTGGCTTCCGTTTTCTAGTCACACTGACCCAGCTGGTCGAGATGCTGAGGCTTTTGCAATTACTAATGACCTTGCACAGATTATTCATTTACCTACAAGAATACCGGACAATCCTAATCATACAGCCAACACGCTTGATCTTTTTCAAACAACCCTTCTAAGTACACGGTCGAAGTGAGAGGTCCTTTAGGTATCTCAGATCACAACTTGGTGATTGTCTCTTCTCCAATGGAATATTTATCTCATGGCTACTCCGAACCTCGTGTTGTTTGGCATTACAAGAATGTAAAATAGGATGACCTGCAAGACTCCTTTTCTTCTGTTGCTTGGTTGGATTACTGTTTTAAAACATCTGATGTCAACGTTTGCTCAGATCGTGTCAGTGAAATTATTCTTGCAGGAATGGAATCCTTTATCCCACACTCCACTTTAAAATCTCGTCCTTTATATAAACCTTGGTTTTCCAATAAATGTGCTAAGGCTGTTCAAGAGAAGAATGTTGCATATCGTAATTGGCTTGTTTCTAATTCTTCAGTTTCATTTTCTGCCTACACCAAAGCTCACAACAATTGTAAAGCAGTTATCAGTCCAAACTAGAGTTTGAACAGGCTAAGAGTAGAAAACTTGTTTCTTGCCGTAATGGTAGCCAAGCATTCTGGTCTCTTGCCAAAGCTATTGGCCGCAACTTTTGCCCATCTGTGCTCCCACCTCTGTCCAAACCAGATGGTTTTGTTGTCACTTCAGCCAAGGATAAAGCTGACCTGCTAGCATCCCATTTTTCTTCCAACTCATGTATTAACGATCTTGGTAAAACACCTCCCACCGTTCCCAACACGCTCCATTCAATGCCTCCTCTGGTCTTCCGTCAATAGGATATCAGAAGGATTTTGACGAATTTTGATGCTAAGAAAGCTCCAGGTCCCAATGGTATTTCTCCACTTGTTCTCAAAACCTGTGCTCCTGAACTTACTCCTATTCTTTGCCACCTTTTTTTTTTTTTTTTTTCATTTTCTTATTCCAAAGGTGTTTTTCCTTCTGCTTGGAAATTTGCTCATATCCAGCCAGTTCCTAAAAAGGGTGACAAATCTCTCCCATCCAATTATCGTCCCATTGCATTTACTTCTACTCTTTCTAAAATAATGGAGAAATCAATTAACCGCCAACTCTTAAACTACCCAGAAACTATCTATCTGATCAACGATCGCCAGCATGGATTCCATAAGTGTCGATCCACTAGTGATATTCTGGCTTTATGTTACCCGTTTATGGACTAATTCAATGGAAAGGTTTGGTGAAACACAAGTAGTTGCTCTTGACATCTCGAAGGCTTTCGATCGTGTTTCGCATAAAGGTCTTCTAAACAAGCTTCCATCTTATGGTTTTCCAACCGTTTTAAGTAATTGGTTATCCAGTTTTCTTTCTGATGGCTCTCTGTCTTCTAACTTATCCACGAATGCTGGTGTCCCCCATGGTTCAGTTCTTTCCCCCACTCTTTTCCTCTTGTATATCAATGACCTTCTTCCATTGACTGGAAATCCTATCCATAGTTTTGCCGATGATAGTACATTGCATTCTACTTTCCATTTTGAGAAATCTTGTCCTGCTCAATCAGCTTCAACTTCTCGAAAATCTGCTACCAATTCCTTAAATGCCGATCTTCAGGTAATTCTCCAGTGGGGCAAAAACAACTTAGTTGATTTCAACCCTTCCAAAACTCAGTCTTGTCTTATATCTCGCAAAAAGGATTCTTTTGCTCCTATGCTTATCCTTAGTGACACTCCAATTTCTAGCCAAAATTATACATCTTTTTTTGGGGATTACCCTGAATTCTAATCTCTCTTGGCACAAGCACATTACAAATATTGATTCTTCTGCATCTAAAAACTTGGTTTTCTCTTTCGCTCTCAGCGTTACTTTTCTTCCAAACAGCTGCTCCCTCTGTATAAATCGCAAATACGCGCTGCCATGGAATAGTCTTCCCACTTCTGGGGTGGTGCCCCCAAACCTCTCAGGCTGCTTGATTCCATTCAGAAGAGGGCAATTAGGTTAATTAACGACTCCTCTGTAACAGTCTCTCTCATGGGCACTGTTCTTCTGAATTGGCTTCTATAATTCCCGCTCTCTCTTTCAAAACAGTCCGACCACGTGCCGCCACCAGCCAACATCCATTTACTGCCCAACTTCAAACTCACAGAACCAAGTTTTCATCATCCTCGTTTATTCATTCCACTGCCGTTTTCTGGAACAACCTTCCTTTATACTTATTTCCTGAAAATTAGTCTACAGAAGTTCAAGTCCAATGTCAACAAATATCTTCTTTCGTCTTGTCAACCTCCAACCCAAGCACGGTACTAAGTACTATAGGTTCTAATACCTGTCGTGTTTGAGGTGTACATAAAAAAAAAAGAAAAAAACAAGACACGCGCACTATCCCTTAAAATAGTATTCACTGTTGAAACAGCGAGACCTAATTCCTGTGCAATAGATGACAAACTTTGTCCTGCTTCATACTTCTTAATCATTTTCCATCTTCATTTCTAAATAAATTTATTTTGTTTCGTTTCCTGGCACTGCCAGCACTCGCACTTTAGTATTAGTAATGGCCACATGGTGCAAGAAAGCCTATGGCTTATGCTGCACCAGCCAAAAAAAAAAAAAGATATAAAATAAAATAAATAATAATTTGTAAAAGAAAAGGAAATTAAACTTATCATTCTATGCGCTACCCTGACCCGAAAGTACTTTGAATTCCCCAAACTGTCAGCCTCTACCACCCATGTAGGCAACTTATTCCAGTAATTTATAACTTGCTGGCTAAAATAAAACTTCCTGCAGTCCAATCTAAACATTTCCCCCCGTAACTTGAATTTATGTCCCCTAGTTCTAGCATCATTTATAACCTTGAAAATTTCGTCCTCATTCATTTTACTGATGCCTCTCAGAGCCTTAAACACCTCAATCAAATCTCCTCTAAAGTGTCTAGTTTCCAGACTCTGCAACCCACATATTCGAAGTCTTTCTTCATATGGACACCCTTTTGTCAATTTCACCAGGCGAGTTACTCGTCTTTATTTTTATTATTATTATTAGCTACATTCAGGGTAGTGGAGAATGAAAGAGACCTGGAGGTAATTGTGCAGTCAGATATGAAGTTTTTGGGGCAGTGCAGGCAGGCTGCCAGAGTAGGTCATGGGGGCCTTGTCAATGATATACAGGAATTTTGCGAGCAGGGATAAGGAGGTGCTTATCCCACTTGTATAAGGCAGGCCTCACCTTGAATACTGCATACAGAGAAGGGGCAACAAGGCTGGTGAGGGGAACAAAGGGGTACTCTTATGAAGAAAGGCTTTAATTTATACTTTTCTATGTAAAATGTAGAGGTATGACTGAGAAAGTCAAATCTTTTCTATGTAAAAGATACACCTGTCGAAACGCACTGATTGATATCTAATCAGGAAATAACCTATGCAATTATTTACCTGTTTATTTGTAGTGACGTAATTTCCCCCACTCACATGTACCACGTGACCTGCATCCCTCTTCTCCCATCCCCTACCACACGGCATTCTCAAAGTTGAATAAATATCACTATGTAATTATTTACCTGCATTTACATAGGTCACTTAGGAAAGGGCCTTTTGCTTTGGGTTCCATAATGCATGAAGAATATTGTTGCATTTGAAAAAGCAGGACTAAATTATTTAACTAAAATATTTACAAATATACAAATTATATCGGGTCCCTTCATCAGCTAACATTACAATGGAACATCAAATGATGCCACACGTGGTCATGTATTAGACAGTGAAGCATGTGTGTGAGGGTGGTGAATGTTATGGAGGCAGTTATGGTTCAAATAAGTGACGTAATTGCCCTGCCCTCTTCTCCCATTGGCTCGAATAAATATCACTAGGAGGAAAACCTTTCCCAAGACCGAAGGATTCTGCTCACCATCCAAGACTAGGTAATCAACACCAGGAAATACATTGCCAAGGACCCCGGCGTGCAGATGACGCATGTCGACAATGCCATCTGGTCTCAGAAACAATCCAGCTCATCACCGCCAGCTGCAGGGTGATCACCCAGACAGAGTACATTCTCGGACATGACAAGGTTGCCAGAATAATAATACAAAAAAGCTAGTACAAAAATACCACACAATCAAAGAAAGTGTATTACAAGTACAAACCTTAGACTATACTAGAGACCCCTATTCACAAACTGTAGTGGAATTGTGTCATAATAATGAACAAGATGATCCTGTACAATAGCCCAGACATATCCCTCATTGACAAGAAGGAAATGGCTACCTACCTGATCAACATAGTGGTACTCAACATGAGCAACCTGCAGAAAACCTACTAGGAAAAGATCAGGAAGTACACAGAACTAACACAGAGTCAAAGAAATGTGGCATATGGAACAAGTAATGTCCAATCCCAATCAGTGTCAACCACTGAAATGGTGCCAAGTATCCTAAACATCAGCCTAGCAGCAATAAGCCTCCCAGAGAACACCTACAAGGAATAGAAAGTCACAATCCCGAACACCCGTAGGATAGTCAGAGTTCCTTGGCCAACAGTAATAGCTGGACTTAACCACCACCACCACCACCACCACCATGGGGTGGTAACCACCCCTTCCTCTCAGGGAGAAATAATAATAATCTTGAAAGTTAGTTCATTGGATTACTTCCTCCAAGGTATTAGCATTAGCATTAGCATTAGCATTAGTAGAGGCATACGATGCAAGAAAGCAAGCTTATTCAGCATCAGCCAAAAAAAAAAAAAAAAAAAACCCACTCCCATTTCACCCCTCCGTTCGTTCGAAATACCTGTCCAGTTGAGCTTTAAATTTGTTTAGGCTATCAACTTCAACAACAAGTGATGGAAGTCGGTTCCACCAACCAACCACCCGCTGGCCAAAGGCAAATTTCCGCACATCTATCCGACATCCGTCCTTCCTCAATTTGAATTTATGCCCTCTGAGGTGATTATTCTGAGAAAGATGAAGAATCCCATTGGCATTGAGCATGCTCAAACCATTCAAGGCCTTATACACCTCTATCAGATCACCTCGCCGGTGCCTAGTCTCCAGACTCTGTAATTTGCAAAACTTAAGCCTTTCTTCGTAAGAGCAACCCTTTGTTCCATTTACTAATCTTGTTGCCCTTCTCTGTACCCGTTCCAGCAGCTCTACATCCTTCTTGAAATGAGGCCTCCAGACCTGTATACAGTACTCAAGATGTGGCCTAACCATTGCCTTATACAAGGGAATAATCACCTCCTTATCCCTGCTAGAAAAATTCCTGTATATCATTGACAAGACACCATGAGCTACTCTTGCAGCTCGTCTGCACTGCTCAGAGAACTTCATATCTCCCTGCACAATTACCCCCAGGTCCTTTTCATTCTCCACCACTGTCAGTGCAGTACCGCAGAGTTGATACGTTGCTCTGGGGTTACTGTTTCCCATATGTAGTACTTTACATTTGTCAATGTTAAACTTCATTTGCCACCTCTCAGCCCATCTGTTCAACCTTTCCAGATCCTGTTGCAGCAGCATAGCGTCAGTAGTGTCCTTAACGACCCTGCCAACCTTTGTATCATCTGCAAACTTGGACATTAAACTTGATATCCCATCATCAATATCATTCATAAACACCGAAAACAACAACGGACCCAACACTGAACCTTGAGGAACTCCACTAATAACATTAGTCCACGTTGAGCAGTGTCCATTGATTACCACTCTCTGTCTTCTGCCACTCAACCATCCCCTTATCCATAGTAGCAATTTGCCTCCAATGCCACACTGCTCCAATTTGTGCAGCAGTCTTCCATGTGCAACAGTATCAAAAGCCTTTCTAAGATCCAAATATATAATATCAAAGTTATTCCCTGCATCCAGTTCTTTTGTGACTACATCATAGTATCCAATCAAATTGGTCAGGCAAGACCTGCCCTTAACAAAACCATGCTGCGTCTGAGCTATAACTGAATTCTTGTCTAGATGATCCTGCAGTGCTTCTTTAACCAGTGCCTCCATTAATTTACCTGGAACAGAAGTTAAACTAACAGGTCTATAATTACTTGTGTCAGCCTTTGATCCTCCTTTGTGAATTGGGGTTACATTTGCACATCTCCAGTCTATGGGTACCTCCCCTGAGTCCAAAGAAGCTCTCATAATTATGGCTAGGGGTTTGCATACTTCCTTTGCTGCCTCCTTTAATATAACTGGATAGATCCCATCCACCCCAGGTGCCTTTTTTATGTTTATCCTCAACAATCTCTCCTCCACTTTCCTCTCAGTTATTACAAAATCATCCAGCTCACTGCCAATGTTTACTTTACCTACATCATTCTCCTTCCTGAATAACTCCTCATGCGTGAATGTAGATGCAAAATACTCGTTTAGATTGTTAGCCACCTGAGCAGGATCCTCAACTGTTGAACCATCAATATCCAGTGGACCAATCTGATTCATCCCTTTCCTTCTCGAGTTCAAGTATGTAAAGAACTCTTTTCTGTTTTTCTTTGCATCCTTTGCCAAGGATTTTTCGTAGTCTGCCTTTGCCTGCCTAATCTCCTTTGTGACTTGGTTACAGACCAACTTATATCTATCATAGGCTTCCATGTCACCCATTAATTTATATGTATCCCATGCATTTTTCTTCTCTGCCACATGTCTCATTAGTTCATCTGACAACCATTTAGGCCTAAACCTTGAACAATATTTCTTAGTTGGTATGTAAAGCCTGGTAGCCTCCAAGATTAGTTCCTTGAATGCTTCCCATTTAGAGTTTGCTGTTGGTAACATCATCAGTTGGTCCCACTGTACCGAATTTAAATACTGTCTCAGACCATCATAGTCGCCTTTACGAAAACAAAAACCCTTCCCTTTACCTCTGATGGTAGTTACCTCCTTGAGTAAATCCCACTTCAACACACTGTGATCACTGCCACCTAGTGGTTCATTTATCTGCAGGTTCTTAATGCACGAAGAGTCACTACTGATAATCAGATCAAGAGTATTGCTCCCTCTTGTTGCCTCACGAACATGCTGATGTAGAAAACAATCGTCCAATAAATCCACAAAAGCCTTGCTAGTGTGCGAGTGACCAACCCACAAATTCCAGTCAATATCTGGGAAATTAAAATCCCCCATTATAAGACTCTCTGATTTACTGGCCCACTCTATTTCCCTGTACAATATCTTATTATACTCATCAGAGTCATTAGGCCTATAGCACACTCCTACTCTCAATTTTGATTTCCCTATGCTTATGTCACACCAAACTGATTCGGCACTGCCCTGTCCATCGATGTCAACTGGCTTCACTTCCTTGGACTTTATGTGTTTCTTAATTAATAGCATAACCCCTCCTCCCCTCCTGTCCTGTCTATCCTTTCTATACACATTGTATTCCCCAAATTCCAGTTCCGCATTACTTATATCTGTGTGACACCACGTCTCTGATATCCCAACAATATCTGCCTTTGATGTTTTGAGCAATACCTCAAATTCATCAAATTTATTTACCAAACTCCTAGCATTGGTGTACACGCAGGTATACATGCACCTGTTTCTATTCTTTGCTACCCTAACGCAACCCATGTGTTTACTTGTACCGCAATGACTACCAGCAGTCTCTGAAATATCCTGCATCTTGTTTTTCAGACTTCTGCTCATATCAATAGAAGCAGTGCAAGAATCACTTCCACCTCTGCCAGTGGCTACTGTTAATCTATTAGTCCTTGTATCCCCCCCAACTAGCAGTTTTCCGACCCACCTAACACTGCCTCGACAGCATCAGCAAAAATTCTTGCACCCTTTCTATTTAAGTGTATCCCATCCCTGTAGAAGCAATCTCTCCTGTTAACAAGTACAGTCCAGGCTGAAAAAAATTCTACCCCTTGAGCCTTGCACAATCCCTCCAGGGCCGAATTGATCGACAAGGCTCTCATCATATACTCCCTCCTATCGTGTCTGGGCAGAATTGCAGACACTTTCAAGTTCAACCCTAATTCACGGCTTTTTTTCAGCAGTGACCTGTACTTGCTAAGTAATTCCGCCGGTCTCCTACTCTTAATATCATTCGTGCCAACGTGTACAACTATATCACCTTTTGTGCCCTTAAAAGATGATATCCGCTCTACAACGTCATCAACCTTTGCCCCTGGCAGACATACCCTGGTCCTATTCCACCTATCCTTTTTACAAAGCATGTTCCCCGTTTCCCTGACAATAGAGTCACCAACATTGGCCAGTATTGGCTGAGCAGTATTGGCTGAGCAGAGAGTAGTATCATGTGGCATTGCTCTCAGTGACTATCCCCAACCACTGGATGCAAAAGCCAAGGATGAAACAGGTCCACCCCATAGCTGTATGAAGGTGAGAAGTAGAAATATTGAACACACTGCGAGTGTGGTATAGTTTAAAGGCCTTAAGCAGAGGGGTTGGTTCGAAAAGTTGGAGACTGTCTCCTGTGGACAACAGTGGAGGAAGTGACACTGTTTCCTGTATGGCTACCACGACTGAAGGGCAAGCCCCACCTGCCCAACCAACTGGAAGTGCTTCCTGCACAACTGTGCTAGAGATCATCCAGGTAGGAAGAAGAAATCAATACATGAAGTGGAGCATAAAATTGAATTCTTTCATCATGTGAGCATATTATGAAGTAACAAATCTAGAGACAGACATGACAACGTACAGGATCAAACTACACACCAGGTGGTTGGAATGGTTCCTGACTGTTCAGGTCATGAAACATTGAATAGCAGACCAGAGATGGACCATTGTCAAGAAGACTTTCTAGTTCCTGCAAGCTTGAAAAGAATGAAGCAGGATGTGAGCAACCAACTACAGACAGCAAAGAATACAGACACAACTGAACCAGAACTGGATGAGGGACACTAGCATTAGCATTAGTAGAGGCATTTGATGCAAGAAAGCAAACTTATGCAGCATCAGCCAAAAAAAAAAAAAAAAAAACCCACTTCCACTTTACCCCTCTGTTCGTTCAAAATACTGTTCAAGGTATTGTTCAAGGTTTAGGCCTAAATGGTTGTCAGATGAACTAATGAGACATGTGGCAGAGAAGAAAAATGCATGGGATACATACAAATTAATGGGTGACATGGAAGCCTATGATAGATATAAGTTGGTCTGTAACCAAGTCACAAAGGAGATTAGGCAGGCAAAGGCAGACTATGAAAAATCCTTGGCAAAGGATGCAAAGAAAAACAGAAAAGAGTTCTTTACATACTTGAACTCGAAAAGGAAAGGGATGAATCAGATTGGTCCACTGGATATTGATGGTTCAACAGTTGAGGATCCTGCTCAGGTGGCTAACAATCTAAACAAGTATTTTGCATCTACATTCACGCATGAGGAGTTATTCAGGAAGGAGAATGATGTAGGTAAAGTAAACATTGGCAGTGAGCTGGATGATTTTGTAATAACTGAGAGGAAAGTGGAGGAGAGATTGTTGAGGATAAACATAAAAAAGGCACCTGGGGTGGATGGGATCTATCCAGTTATATTAAAGGACGCAGCAAAGGAAGTATGCAAACCCCTAGCCATAATTATGAGAGCTTCTTTGGACTCAGGGGAGGTACCCATAGACTGGAGATGTGCAAATGTAACCCCAATTCACAAAGGAGGATCAAAGGCTGACACAAGTAATTATAGACCTGTTAGTTTAACTTCTGTTCCAGGTAAATTAATGGAGGCACTGGTTAAAGAAGCACTGCAGGATCATCTAGACAAGAATTCAGTTATAGCTCAGACACAGCATGGTTTTGTTAAGGGCAGGTCTTGCCTGACCAATTTGATTGGATACTATGATGTAGTCACAAAAGAACTGGATGCAGGGAATAACTTTGATATTATATATTTGGATCTTAGAAAGGCTTTTGATACTGTTGCACATGGAAGACTGCTGCACAAATTGGAGCAGTGTGGCATTGGAGGCAAATTGCTGCTATGGATAAGGGGATGGTTGAGTGGCAGAAGACAGAGAGTGGTAATCAATGGACACTGCTCAACGTGGACTAATGTTATTAGTGGAGTTCCTCAAGGTTCAGTGTTGGGTCCGTTGTTGTTTTCGGTGTTTATGAATGATATTGATGATGGGATATCAAGTTTAATGTCCAAGTTTGCAGATGATACAAAGGTTGGCAGGGTCGTTAAGGACAATACTGACGCTATGCTGCTGCAACAGGATCTGGAAAGGTTGAACAGATGGGCTGAGAGGTGGCAAATGAGGTTTAACATCGACAAATGTAAAGTGCTGCATATGGGAAACAGTAACCCCAGAGCAACGTATCAACTCTGCGGTACTACACTGACAGTGGTGGAGAATGAAAAGGACCTGGGGTAATTGTGCAGGCAGATATGAAGTTCTCTGAGCAGTGCAGACGAGCTGCAAGAGTAGCTCATGGTGTCTTGTCAATGATATACAGGAATTTTTCTAGCAGGGATAAGGAGGTGATTATTCCCTTGTATAAGGCAATGGTAAGGCCACATCTTGAATACTGTATACAGGTCTGGAGGCCTCATTTCAAGAAGGATGTAGAGCTGCTGGAACGGGTACAGAGAAGGGCAACAAGATTAGTAAATGGAACAAAGGGTTGCTCTTACGAAGAAAGGCTTAAGTTTTGCAAATTACAGAGTTTGGAGACTAGGCACCGGCGAGGTGATCTGATAGAGGTGTATAAGGCTTTGAATGGTTTGAGCATGCTCAATGCCAATGGGATTCTTCATCTTTCTCAGAATAATCACCTCAGAGGGCATAAATTCAAATTGAGGAAGGACGGATGTCGGATAGATGTGCGGAAATTTGCCTTTGGCCAGCGGGTGGTTGGTTGGTGGAACCGACTTCCATCACTTGTTGTTGAAGTTGATAGCCTAAACAAATTTAAAGCTCAACTGGACAGGTATTTCGAACGAACGGAGGGGTGAAATGGGAGTGGGTTTTTTTTTTTTTTTGGCTGATGCTGAATAAGCTTGCTTTCTTGCATCATATGCCTCTGCTAATGCTAATACCTGTCCAGCTGAGCCTTAAACTTATTTAGGCTATCAACCTCCACCACAAGGGATGGCAGTCTGTTCCACCAACCAACCACCCGCTGGCTAAAGGCAAATTTCCGCACGTCTATCCTACATCTGTCTTTCCTCAAAAGGCAAGAACTTCCACTAAGTGCAAGAACTACAACTCAGAGCAGCCAAAGTTGAAACAGACAAGATTGCAACATCCAGAATAGAAGAGTGGAAGAAGGCCCTAGCAGAATTTGAAGGTGTGGACCCCACATTCATACCAAAGCAGAGACCTAACAGAATTCTGTGGCAAGTCACAGACCACTTTAATTGGAAAATAATATTGGATTTCCTCAACAAAAACAAAGTAACACTAGGTATCATCCACACAGCCATTTACTGTGCGGATGATACACTGAATTTAGCCACAAAGGCCATCCCCCTGTATAGATCTAAATTGGAAGAAAACCAAGGATGTACAAGAGATGATAGAATGGGAAATTTGGGAGGACGAGTATAACATTCGATCAGGAAGTCCCACAACTGGCAAACCTCAGAAATAGATAACATCCACAATTACTGGTACACTAAGTTTTGATGTACACACAGGCACGTAGTGAAGTTCACACCCAGATAATAAGTCATCTTGACACAATCCCAGAGTCACTGATTCAAGGAATCACCTACCTGAAGATTAAGGACAAAGACATCACAAACCCACTAAAGACAGATCAGTCACCTCTCTCAACAATGCACAAGATCCTGACCAGCTGCATAACTAAGAAGATATCAAACCACTTGGAGAGCTAGAATAATGGCTGAGCAGCAGAAGGGATGTAAGCAGATGAGCAAAGGATGCAAGGAACAGTTGACTGCTGATGCTGTAGTTATCGAACAAGCCTACAAAAAAGCACTGCATCCTACACACGGCCTACATTGACTACAGCAAAGCCTTCAACTCTGCACCCCATAGTTGACTGATAGGGACACTGAAGATCTACAAAGTCAACCTAACACTGACACCTTTCCTAGAAGCAACCATGGTGAAATGGAGGACCATCACCAAGGTTGAGAACATGACAACCAGACCAATACCCATCAGAAGTGGAATCTTCCAGGGAGATACCCTCAGCCGAGTGTGGTTTTGACCAGCAATCAACCCAGTGTCCACCAAGGTCAATAACAGCTAGTACAGATATATTCTGAAAGAATGGAAGAAGAACCTGTAATCCTCTCTCACCTGATATACATGGATGACATCAAAATCTATGCCACAACCGAGATTCAACTCCAGTAGTTACCTCACATCGTCGAAGAATTCAGCATTGACATCAGGATGCAGTTTGTCCTAGAAAAATGTAAGACTCATGGAATGCATCAAGGACATCCAGTTGGACTAAACTACCAGCTGAAGACCCATGAAGAGATTGAAGCCATGACAGAGGGACAGACCAAATATCTGGGGATGATGCAGACTCATCAATTAGAACACAAGGAAATCAAGGCCCACCTGACTGAGATATACCATCACAGGCGGAGAAGCTTGCTAAAATCAAAGCTGAATGGAAGGAACATGGTCACGATCAAAAATACTTATACAGTTCCAGTACTAACACTCCTTTAGGATCATAGATTGGACTAGTACCAAGCTGGAGGAGATTATGACATTAACCAGGATAATGATGATGAAGAGCTGGCTGGCAACACCACTGAAGTTGGCCATCAAGACTGACCTCACTAAATAAGAGAAGGCCATTAAGAACCTGCAGGATTACATCCAGGAAAACAGCACCAATCTACCAAGCCATAAGAAAGACAGATACACAGCATGCAATACTTGAACTTAACAAGGAGACCCCACTCACACTGACAGAAGAAAGATGGGCCAAGAAGGCACTCCATGGCAGACTAAATGACCTCCATTAAGACTACACAGATAAGATGGCTTCCAACACATGGCTCACATAGAGACATGGGATTTCCCCTTCGGTCATGGGGACCAAAGGGGACATCCACATCCAGGTGATCAATACCAGGAACTACATGCGGGGTGATCACCTCAGATGGAGTACACTCACAGACACGAGCAGGTGGCTAGGATAATACACCAGAAGCTAGCACAAAAATAATAGTTGATCAAAGGAAGTGTACCATATTATTAGTATGAACCTCAGGCTGTACTAGAGACCCATACTCACAAACTATACTGTGACCATGCCATAATAACAGACAAGGCAATCCAGCACAACAGACCAGATATAACTGTCATTGACAAGAAGGAAAGGGCTACATACCTGATTTACATAGTGGTGAACAACAGCAGCAACCTCTAGAAAACATATGAGGAAGAGAATGGGAAGTACACAGACTTAAGACAGGAAGTCAAAGAAATGTGGCATATGGAACAAGTAATGACCAACACGATGACATTGTCAACCACAAGGATGGTGCTAGAGAGCTTCCACAAGAACCTATCAGCAATAGATCTCTCAGAGAACACTTACATGGAACTACAGAAAGCTGTGATAATGAACACATGTAGGGTAGTAAGAGCGTACTTGAACAACCAACAGTAATAATAAAAATAATAGTAACTGGACACAACCAACCACCCCACGCACTTGGTACTATTGCTCAACATGGGGTGGAAAAAATTCCCATAAAAAGAGAATACGTTTTTATAATAATAACTAGGGGCTCTGCACTTGTTGTGGTGAATATGTGAGAGTGTTGAAGTTACGAAGCCACGTGTTAGTGTTGTGAGTATGTAGCTGTTTCTTTTATCTATGTTTTGTATAAAATATGCACATGCTTGACCAGAAGTATGTGTGTATATACAAGGTGTTATCAAAATGTTCCCAGACTCAAACAGAAGACACACCAATTATGGTGTGCCTTCTGTTTGATCTTGGTGGCTGCACAAAAGTGTATGTGCAGTGCACTTCATTGAAAATGTAACACTAATTTTTCTCAAATCACCCAGTGTGGCCTGTGAAACAAATCTAACTTTGAATATGGGCCCCTGTATGGGAAAAGGTTGGACACCACTAGTCTAGATGATCCTGCATTAATTCTTTAACCAGTGTTTCCATTATTTTTCCTGGAGCTGAAGTTAATAGGTCTGTAATTACTCATGTCACCCTTTGATCCCCCTCCCCTATTTCATGAATTGGGCTACATTTTCACATCTCCACGTGGACCTTCCCTGAATCTAAGGATGCTCTCTAATTATGATTAAAGGTTTGTTTACTTCTTTTGCTGCCTCCTTTAATATAGTCAGATAGTTCCCATTCCCCTCAGGTGCTTTTTTATGTTTAGCTTCAACAATTACTCTTCCACTTTCCTTTAGATCTGTTTTTAGAATATTGGCATCCCCATACGTAAATAATTCTTCATACATTAATATAGATGCAAAATGTCCATTAAGTTTGTTAACAACCTTAACAGGATCATCAACAGTTAAACCAATCATATCTAGTTGACCAACGTGAGTCATACCCCCTTCCTTGTAGTGTTTACCATAAGTAAAGAAGTCTTTGCAGCTTTTCCTTGTATTGTTTGCCAGAGACTTGTAATCTGCTTTTAGCTTTCTTAACCTCCTTTGTGACTGAAAGGCACAAAAGAGGCTAGGTAGCTGATAGGGCTTTATGTGGGTTTGTGAAAGCTTAATAAATAATATGGAAATTTAGGTAAAATAGTCATTTCAGTTTGTGTTCTGACTGAACATCTACCTTCTCAGTGTATGACGGTTTGTTTATAGGTTTTGCCCATTTTCTTGCCTCTTTGATATGACATGTTGAGCTCTGCTTGAAGGAGGAAGCAAACAATGATAGGATCATTTTCTACTGCTATCATGCTTGGGAGTATGCATGTTGATTTTGGAGCTAACATACTGTGATTTTGTGGTCCTTTGCACTATACTGAAAGCATTCATGTGAACTACAGAAGGCCATTTGAGTGCATCTGTATTTCTGGCACATAAAGCATTCAGTGGGTTAGGAGCACATAGCTTAATCAGTGCAGATTCCATTCTGAGATGATGCCTTGAGATGAGCTGAATGTCTTGTGGGGTGTTATGTAATTGGTATTTTCCAGTAGAAGTTGCTCAGAGGGGTTGTTTTTGAGTGCTTCTCACATTTACTTTCAATGAGGATTCCCTAGAATGCAGCAATTTTACAGATTTAGGGGGGGGGCTGCCAACTTGTCTAAACCCTTCCAAATAAAGAAGGGTGACATTTTTAGAAGGTCACCTGATAGAGTTTCAATTCTGGTCTTCTTTGCTGAGGTGACAATATTTGGATCACAACTATTATTTTCTGATAGGGGGCAATTCGGAATTATAGAAAGAAAGATTCAGTTTATCTGGATTCATAAAGGATTTTAATTGTTTCAGTGCTTGGGCTCCATACCCACCACAGAGCCTAAAGGGATGCCCACTACTTGGCAAGCAATAAATGCACTTGGGGTGGGCCATAACTATGCCAGCCTGAATCCTGTCCTCAGACCATGAGGATAGAGGTTTGGCATCGACATTGTTGAGCAACATGGGAGATGCTGGGATAGCTCACCCAGGACCTAAGCAGGAATCAAAGTGGCTTGTTCAAAGTGTACTCTTCCAAATTTCCATGGACACATCAGTGCTTATCTGCCATCTCAGTACATGCTTTGTGTACTTGGTAAACTTTATCTCTCTCTCTCTCTCTCTCTCTTTTTTTTTTTTTTTTTATGTGAAAACATCTTTGGCGGCACCTACTAAATTACAGACTGAAGTAAAACCAATTTGTCACGAAAATGACACAAATTACGTCACTTCCTAAATGACTCTAATTCAGTTACTTCATTCATTGATTCTTGATGGCTTTAGGAAGACAGTTTTGTGACCAATTGGTAATGAAAATAGTGAAGGAAATGACATCATTTCCATTACTAATGTTGATTCGGTTGAGTAAATAGTGGGAGTAAGTATAAAATATTATATCATTATTACTAAATATATTGGACTGAAGTAAACCGATTGGTAAAAAAATGTGGGATGACATTTAGGAAGTAGCGGGGTGTGAGCATAATCTCATACCTACTAATTCCTAAATGATGCTAACTCAGTCACTAACATTGATTCGGTAGAGTAAGTAGCGGGTGTGAGCATAAAACGTTACATTGTTCATAACCTCGGTTCTAGCTGTTCAATGTTAAAAAGGTTCTGATTTTCGTCAAAGTTGTTTTCACATCTTTCGTGCGGTCAGGGTACACACACTTTTTTTTTCCTCCACTTTTTTAACATCAAAGTAATTCACAAGGAGGTTGTTTCTTCAGACAGTCTGTGAAATAAGCATTTTATCTGGCTGTATTAGATAAATATTTGAGAAAAAATGTAATGCATAGTAGACAAGTGCTTGCACCAAAATACCAGATTTTTTTTTATCATAAACAGTGCTTTTGCACATATGGCCCATCCTAGAAGGCATTTAAAAACTGTGCAAGACCACAATTACTACTTAGGTGTTTCCTTACAATTTTTTTCTCCTTTTGTTTAAAAGACTGAAAGCACAAAGTTCACAAGAAGCATTCTGGATTAATATCAGTAACCACAAGTAGCTAAATGGCCTTTCAGAAAACAGCTTTCAAAGTTCTTTGAAGCATGACAGCAAAACATCACTGGTTAATTTACAATAAAAAATTATTGATTTAATCCAGAAACATTTATTAACAGATCTCATATGCTTCTGAATGCAGAAGAGTTTTTTATTTATTTTTTTTTTTTGAGAATGGGGTGGGGTGGTTTCTTTATCAAACTATGTCATGAAATCTGCTTACATCTTTTCCCTGCACTTGTCAGGAATACAATGGTGTATTCATTGAATAACCTGTTAGAAAAAGCACAACTTTTATAATTTGCATTCAGGATAATAGAGTATTTGGATTATCATAACATGATATTTAGTCCACCCTGTGCAATAAGCAGATCTTTTTGAAAAAAGTATGTAATACTGCTCTCTTTTCACAATTATGCAATACTGTAAATACACATAAATACATATTTTCCAAGTTTTTATTTTTTTAAAATGCATTTCAGGCAGAACTTTAATCATCAAGTTGTAGATATATTTTTCTTAAAATATTTCTTTAAAAATTTAAAGCTTATGTTACAAAAGCTTCATGTAAAAATTGATACTTTTCTAAATAATTTTACAGTGCATTTGAATGTTTGTGGCTAAATGCTTATTTTGTACCTTCTGAAGTACGTAGATTCATCTTTCATAAGAAAAAAAAAAAAAAAAAAAGAATGTTTATCTTAACAGATTGAAAATAGAAACAGGACAGCTACTTGTATGATTTGGCAAATAGCTGTCCTTAAAAAGTTTTTATTTTTAATTTAGTACGTAGACCTTTCATTATTGTACATGCAATTATCTGGGCACAGTTCTACAAACATGTACAGAATTACTTTTGACAGACCTTAAATGAGACCTAAAAGCTACATATTACAATCTTATTCACAATTTTTATTTACATAACACAAAAGTCTGTTCTTGTAAACCAAGCCATTTGTGGTGCCTTTTCATTCTAACAGTCACAAACTTAAAACAAGAAAGTACAGTTTTTTGTAGCTCACATGTGATGCCGGCCTAGGTAATTACAAAAAAAATTGTTAATTACTGTTAATAGATGATATTGTCTCTCATATTTTCATGTGTGCTTATTGTCACAGTTTTTTTAACCATATGTTGATGTTTCACACTGCATCAATAAAATAATCTTGCATACTAAAACTAAGATGATCTAAGTATGAGTTAACAGGATGGTCAGATATCTTTTAGAAGAATCTGTTGGCATAAAAGTTTTGTTAATTGTTTGCCATCGTGTTGAGGTCACCTAAGGTAAATAATGGCCATGGTGCATGCATAATCGATTGATATTCTTCATGACTGAAAACAGTTTAGTGACTTTTCTCTACATGCTAAATATGGCCAAAGTATTATTATATTTGAATACTTCCATGCCATCCAATGTCAGTGAGTAACCCAAGAGCACAAAAAGTGTTGTGCAAAGGTAAACACATTAAACTGGCAACAACAGTACCATCTACAAAACATCTACATAAGCTGGAGGCACATCTGTTTGTCTTCTGAAAATTGTCCATTTCACAAGGTTATTTACAGAGTAGATTCACATTGTACGGTAAGGGCCTTTCATTTTTAAATACTGAAATAAAATAAAAAATCTGTATTAATTGTAATATAAATTAATAACATTTTTAAAAAATCTCTGAACACTTTTAGGTATTAATAGCAAGAACAAATCCTGTTTGTTAGCTAATTTTTTATTTTGGGTTGGTGGGTGGGTAAGTTTTAGGAAATATTTATTTAAAACACAAATACGAATAAAAAGTGCTTATTTTGTTCATGAATAAAAAATTTTGTTATTCAAAATTAAACTTATCTTGAAATTTATTATGAAATGAAATTTAATTATTCAAATAAATTTCCTATGTATTACTTACACAGTTTTATTTGGAGTGTAAAAATAATTCTTTACTGACATGACAAAAATGGAAATTCAAAGGGGGAGATTTTCAAATCACTAGCTGAGTGGTAAAAGCCAAGGGTACAGAGGTACACATGCTTAAGTGTCTGTGGTTCAAGAACATATGACTACTAAGTACCGTAATATTGTATTCTCTCCCTCTCTCTATATCCCCCCAAGACTCTTTCTTGTGAATTTCCTAGAAGTTCCATTTTCAGAAGAATGGATCTGGTGCAGACAGGAGCAACAAAGTAAGTGAGGGAAACAAAAGAGTGCTCTTACCAGGAAATGCTTCAGTTTTGCAAATTGTAGCATTTGGAAACTAGGCACCTGCAAAGAGATCTGACTAGGGTGTGTAATGATTTGAATGGATTGAATAAACTCAAAACCAGTGGAATCCTTCCTCTTGCTCAGACTACATGAAGGGACATAAATTCAAACTGAGGAAGGGTGGTTGCAGGAAATATGTGCAGAAATTTGCTTTCAGCCAGGAGATAATTGATTATTATAGGGGGAATGATTCTCCCTCTCACCACTTTTTTGGCCGATGCTGTATTAGTTTTCCTTCTTGGATGATTTGTCACTACTAATACTAAACTCCTCTGATGTTATGTAAGTCATCCCAGAGTATAAACATTTTTTTAGAGGAATGCGTGTTTTTTTTTTTTTTTTTTTTTGTGTATGTTGTAAGCACCAAACCATTCATTTACAGATTTGACGACCAACCTTTGACTGATGCTTCCCCCATTTTTTTTTTTTTTTAATATATAACACAAATAGGTTGCTACATACATTATAGTTCCCCTTACTATAAATTTGCCTTCTGATATAACCGTTTTCTCAATAATTTCATATGTCTAATGTTTGTGTGTGTTTGGTGCAAGGAGTATAAGGAAATTAGGTTGGTTGGTTATTGGAAGTTTAATGGCGCATCAACATCTAAGGCTATCGTGCGCCTGAGGAAATTAGGTGTGAACTCGGCATTCTGATGCACATTTATGAGAGCTTGTAGAAAACGGTGGTGCACTGAAAGGAATTAGAATAGGAGGACTATTAAGCTCTCAGCTGCCCAGCTCAATGCCAGAGCTCAGAGAGCATCAAGCAACACACTGGCAATCCCCAAGGCAAAAAAGTGGAATAAGACCAGGGTATTTCTACAAGCAGTAAAAGTAGATGATGTTGTACAGCAGATATCACTTTTTTTAGAGAATGAAAGGTGATATTATTGTGCAAGTGGGCACTAATTATTAAGAGTAGGAGATCTCAGGACTTGCTAAACAAATACAGGACAATGTTGGATGAAAATTTGTGAGTTAGGATTAAATTTGAAAGTGATTGCAATTCTGCCTAGACATGATAAGGGGAGTACATGTTGAGAGCCTTGTCAATCAATTCATCCCTGGATGAACTGATTGACAAGGCTCTCAACATGAACTGGAGAGACTGTGCAGGTCTCATCGGGTAGAATTTTTCTCAGCGTGGTCTGTGCTTGCTAACAGGAGAGATTGTTTCTACAGGGATGGGACACACTTAAATAGAAGGGTGCAAGAATATTCACTGATGCTATCAAGGCAGTGTTAGGTGGGTCAGAAACTGTTAGCTTGGCAGGAGGAATACACAGACTAATAATTAACTAGAGCCACAGGCAGAGGTGAAACTGATTCTTGCACTGCTCCTATTGAAACATGCAGTGGCCTGGAGAGAAAGGTGTCTGGGATTTCAAGCCCTGCTGTGGGTCATCATGGAACAAGTGAATACACGGACTCTGTTAGAGTAATGAAGAGTAAGAACAGGTGCATGTATACTTGAGTGTAGAAGAATGCTAGGAGCACAGTACATAATTTGATGAATTAGAAGTATTGATTGCATCAAATGCAGATAGTGTTGGGAAATCCCCAAGTGAACAACAGACCATGGTTGGTCTGTTATTCATTTGGCCTCTTTGCCATTGGGAAGGAAGACCAACGTCCCGCCACTGCCTGTCATTATCCACGTAGAGATGGACCAGGCAGTAGGATCACATAAATCTCTGGTGAGGCAAACCCTTGCATCGCCTAGGCTTGCCAGGGAGTGGCCCCCCCCAAAAAAAAAAGAAAAAAAAAAAAAAAAAAAAAAAGTTTTTTATTGGAAAAATGGAAATGAGTGCAGGGGTGATGGTCTGCCCCTCTCACTAAAAAGTGAGTGAGGCGGGCAGGCCTTCACCCCTGGGACCCGCCATGCAAAAAGGGAGGGGGATGGAGCAGACCCCTTAGGTGAGAGAATGGGAGAATAAAAGTCATTGGGTCAAGGGTCCCTATGTGGAAGTTTTGGTTGCTATCTAGACATCTTTTGTCAGCAGTCTGACATCCCACACTGGCCGGTGTCAGCATCCCACACGCCATTGCCCGAGAAAAGGATTTGGCATGGTATCAGCAGAGGGCAGGCACCAAAGTTAGTTTACCATCCCAACTGCAGTCAAGTTTGGGGGGGGTGGGGGGGGAGATCCTGTCTATGACAGGGACACAAGGCATTTAAGAATTTTTTTTTTTTTGCATATATTTAGGGTGCAAATACAAGCAACCTCCATATAGCACAGTACTTTACAACACGGTTTTGCTTTAACATGATTGTTAAATTGAAGCAATCCTCGCACAACACTTATATAACACAATTTCGCTGCAACATGGTTAGAGAATTGCAGAAAACCTCATAACATGGTATTTTTGAGTTTTTGTGTGGGAAAACCCTGCTATTATGTTGGCTGTAATTTTTCATCATTTACATTCTTTTTTGTGAATTCCTGCTATTGATTTGTTAGTCGTTATGCAAAAAAATTATTAGGAAATCCCTGTGTTAGGTTCTATGCTATTGAACTTGTGCTTGTTTGAGACCATAAAAAATTGTAACTTCAAAGTGTGCAGTTCATGACTTTTAAGGTTTTCGTAAGGTTATTTTGGCTTTTATTTGATCATTTATAAATTTTTCCAGGTATGTATTACTAAACTTTGTTCTTAAAAATTGTATTGGAATAATTTCTTTGTTGTGAAATAAATTCCAGCCCTAAATTATGCCTAAGGAAAGTAAAA